>NC_058516.1:11087901-11443901 GCF_020382885.2 Scatophagus argus
ACAAGTGATTACTTACTTAATTGCCCATAAGTTTCAACTTTTAAAAGTGTTTCTCCCTGCTTTTTTTCGCTCCCCATTGGCGGCTGAGGCTTTTCACCTGACGTGTCACTGCAGGACAAAAGTAGCTGCGGCTCATAAAATTAGGCTAATAATGACTCCGTTTGGTTATTATTTACAATATAGATCAATGAACCCTGACAAAGACAGCGGTGGAAGAAAATTAATAATGTACGCTATAATTTGGGCCTATTTCACACCAAGTATTATTATAAGGTGTTAAACATTTTCCATTCTTCTGAACCTAAACATTAAACTTGAGTAATCATGCTTTAGCAGTCATCACTGGCTTTGAAATTTATCTATTTTAAAGCCGATTACAAAATTAGATTTATTTAAAATTTTTTGGCGACCCCTAGTGGACAGTGTGAAAGTAAAAGGTGTCACAGGTTGTTCAAGAGTTAAAATTAAGCTTCCACAAGGGAAACATTGTTTAGAATTATATGCTGCAAAATGGTTGTCAAGATAAAAGTCATCTAAAAATACTAATATGTTTATTAATACTCTAAGAGTCGCAGTGTCAGGGGTGTCAAGTAAGACAAAGTATCACATCGTAAATATTAGAGAAGCTAATTTCAGTTCTGTAAAACTGTTAACCAGTTAAAACAAGTCATTGAGTTTAAATCAGTTCAAAGTTAAAAGACAATGAAAACAAAAATCAATTTAAAGCATCTCCATAACATTATTTTGTGGCCTTTCAAAATACTCTAGAGTAAGTGTATTGGATAATACAATATCTTATGTATTTCACGAGTATTTTATATATTTAAAAATAATAATAATAATAATAATTTGAGCCATGTGGCATAAAAAGTGACACACTGTTTTGGTACTAATTCCATGACCTTTTTCTTTTCAAATAATGATCATAAGGTTTGTAGTTCAATTGTCTTTACTGTAATAAAAGCAGCTAGTTTAAATCCTTATGATCCATCACTTCACTGTCACTTCATTTTAATCAATATCTATATCATATCTAGATTAATCAATATCTTTATTATACGTTTGAACTATTGGAGCTGAACATTTTACTGTAGATTTCAGTCTGCTATTACAAACCTGCAGATTACAAACTTTTCAAGTGTTCAGTAAACGCTCACTCACTTTTTAAGAAGTCACTGTGCTTGCGGGGGAATAAACTCCATCCATTAGTGAAAAAGAGTGAATCCAGCCTGAGAGAATACGAATTTCCCAAGGTTTCCCTTTGTGACAGAAACTGCACAGCGGTAGAAAGAGCAAGGAGATATAAAGACAAGAAGTGAGCGGGGCACACTGCTGCTTCCTGCCAAGAAAAGAGCAGTAAAATGACACATGGAGAGAGAGAGAGAGAGAGAGGGAGGAGGGAGGGAGGGAGGGAGGAGGAGGAGGAGAGAGAGATGCGGTTTGGAAGAGAGACAGGCTGACATACCTTTAAAAATAGTCACATCTATTATTGTCTTCAAATAATCATCTTTAACTCTACTCTCCAGCAGGGTATTGCTATTTAAATAAAATCAGAATGCAAAAGAAGCACTTTGTGTGTGTGTGTGTGTGTGTGTGTGTGGGAAGAAGAGAGTTACTGTTTTATTTTAGAAAGCCGTGCGCTAAATAAATTATGTGATCACATATTTAGAAAGAATAATTAATTTCCTAGATGTCACGAGAGCACAGGAGGAGGAGGAGGAGAAGTGGAAAGAAAGTGAGGTATCAGTGTTACAAGGATTCAGTATATATATAATGTATAATGTATGGACAGCAGGACTGTATGAATCTGTATGTGGTGATCACAGGCTCTGTACTGAAGACATGCACACAATATTGAAAAAGTTACAAATGATCGGAATGCACATGATAGAGCAGTCGATTGCCTGCCCCCTATTGGTGGAAAACATTAAAGGACAAAAAATATAGACAAAAATGCCTTCCTTGCAAGTCCTTCCTCCCTCACTGCAGTCTGTAACTTGCAGCAATTTGATTATCTGGAGAAATTTGGATGAATGTCAAACTGTATGGATCTGAATCAGAGAACCTAATGGGTGATATAATAATTAATCAGTGTCTCATTTACAATCTTTACGGAAACCTTGTGCATCATTATCATTATTATTTTCAGGCTAGCTTGAGATTTTAGTGTCACTCTCAATGTTTGTTTTTACGATTAAGGTAAAAATTCTCAGATTAATGTCTGCCGTCACAGTAATGCATGTCACTAAGTTGACTTCTTTGTGTTTTCTCGTCTCACAGGTTCCCATGGATCGTGTTTAGACCTCCTGCTGTGGTCATGCTTGACACAGACTGCTGTTATATTTGCTATATTACTACTACTACTACTGTTATCTTTATTACCATTGTTAATATTGTTTTTTTTATCATTTCAATACTCTTATTTTTGTTTTTATTATTTACATTTCTGTCTTAAATGTTATAAAACTTCCAATTTAATCTCAGAAAACTAATTCCAAATTCTGGTCATCTGATTTTTGCCTCAAAATTCCCAGACTAAAATCGAGACGAAGTGTAAAAGTCAAAAAAAGTCTTGAACTTTCTTGAAAATATATTTTATTACATATTCTGCCTGTCCATCACTTACATGTTTCTTAGTATGTCTGTCCAAATAGCAGGGCTTTTGTTCGCCAGCAGTGGTCAGCTTTCCTTGATTTAGTCACCTATCATTACTACTCAGCCTGTCTGCCTTCCTGTTGCTCCTCCCCTGTGGTTTGTTTGTGTGTGTGTGTGTGTGTGTGTGAATGCGCGCGCACACAAACTGCCAACACTTGTCTGTCCTACATCATCTTAAGCGTCTTTGACAACCTACCACAAGTCCCTCACCATAGGCAGGAGGTGTGTGTGTGTGTGTGTGTGTGTGTGTGTGTGATGGTATGCATGGCAATTAAACAGTGCTTTCACAAGGTTGCTATGAAGACAAGCCAGCTCTTATTACCTGTAACAGCAAATGTTGATGTCCTGCATGTGTCCTTGTCTGAGCTTTTTATGTACCAACTAAAATATATATGAATTTGTATTAGATATTAAACATGATCTATTCTACATTTTGACTGAGACAACTTTATATGAAATTGACCATGAAATTTGCTGATAATTTTCCTGATGAATAGGTTTTATCGTTTGGTCGATGAAATGTGGGGAAAAAAAGGGAAAAGTGATTGTGGCAAATGATCAATATTGTCACTGATGTTCTTTCTGATATGAACGGTCATCAAAATTCTTTCCAATTAATTTTGTAGTAATTGTTGCACCTCTAATCTACTGTATGTCTTATTTTCATTGTTGCGGTGACCAAAAGTACTTCTCACTCAGCACAGATTCTACTTTACTTTGACTTAACACAGTAGAATGTAGAAAAACCTCTGAGGAGCTTTTTCACTGTGGACATGCTGCCCTCTTGTGGTGCTGAAGGAAATTGCATGTAGGCCTCACATCTCACCTACAGTAACAGCTATGTTTATCCATTAATTATTAGAGCATATACCAAACTGACATTTGGTATTAGCCTCAGGTTTGTTAAGAGAGCTCAAAAACATCCCCTTAAGCTTTGTGAAAATTCACTGAAGTTGAGCAATCAGTGCATCTCCAAAATTACAAAATAGTCTCTTGGTACCATACTCACACAAAGTTGGCCATTTTCAATTTTGGTGGTTTTTTAATCGTAATGCACACAAATGTTTACAGAAGCAGTTGTTTTGTTAAACCAATGTGCATCAGTATGAATATTTGTGGTTTATTTTGAAGGCGTTTTTTTTTTTTTAGTTTTTTTTCCGTTTTGTATTTTGTATTATAAACTTTTTGTACTATCATTTAGATGTTTGTTTACAGGAATAATTGAGTTTTGCTCACGTTAACAGTTACACAAGTCTAGAGTGTGATTTCACTGATTCGTCTACATCCTGCATCGTCAGAAGTAATTTACAGTGTGCTGTCATTCTGTTGCTGCTGTCATTGTAATACATTTATTTAAATCTGACCCATAAGTGTGGCTTGTGTTTAGGTTATTATACTGCTTATAAATGTAGTGAAGTAAAGGGTAACAATGGTTAAAAAAAACGGGCAATCATAGTGGAGTGGAAGTGTGAAGAAACGCGTTAGAGCTTAATTTAAACGCAGCAAAATACAAACTTTCCACAAGAGGGCGCCATTTCACACCTCACGGCCCATCCCGCCTTATATTTCTTCCTAACGTGCTATGAGTTTAGTAAAGCTAACCTTGATGTTTCACAATATAGCTTCCTGAATACGCCGAAAATGAGTCAGGTCACAATTTAGGTTCCTTCGTGAGTTATTGTACATTTTTAGATTAAGTTTAAATGTAACTTGCTCGCGGGTGTATGGTAGTGTTTTTGTTCACGTTGAACTGTTTTTTCATGCAAATTTTACTGCAAAACTTCAAAAATACGTGTCGCACCTGTTCCCGTGTACAAAATGCTTCAAACAGGGATTGGACTGCGCATTTGCTTTTGTTTTGAAACGGCGGAAGTACTTCCTCTAACTGTAACACACAGCTTGACAGGGTCACGCTGCAAATCCAGCCGGATGTTTTGAGTCGCCAGTGTGTGATGGGAACATTTCCTCGTTTTGTTTGTTTGTTTGTTTTAAAGAAAAACTTCTCCAGCGGCGGCCATTGATCAGGTGAGTACCCCCAAACATTGTTAGCCGGCAAGAGCCGCAGAGAGGTCGTGACGGTGTTGGTTTGGTTTATTGCGCGTTCACCCAACATTTATAATATAGTTTGTGCTTCAACAGGCAAGGGGACGGGGATGCGTTTAAAGGCAGCATCGATCATTTACTTTGATGTGTTCAAGTGCGCCTCATTGTGGGAAAGTCGCTAGTTTAAATGCTACAAGTGGCTAATCTTGGTTTGTGTATTTTAGGGCCTGTGAGACTCCTGTTTTCCCATGTAATGTTATAATGTGCTACAATTAATGTTATAGTTAAGTCTGATGTTAAAGAACCTTTGAGTTTTAAGGGTCACTCCGGGAGTGGGAAGCCGTGTAGTAAAAGTGCAAAGCTAAACCAATCTAAACCTTGGAAATGAGTTTTAACGATATGAATGTTCATATTAGTAATAGTGTTATATAAGAGCCACTTTGAAAAGAAAAAAAATACTATTTTAACATGATCAGTAGTGTTTTTAACCTCAGACTTATGAGAAAGAGGTCGCCGTCCGGGCTCGTGTCGATGCAGTGAGACCTTCACCTGCTACCTGGAAATAAAGCCAAACGCAGGACAAGCAAGGAGGCTGACAAACCGAAGGTAGTGTTAGATTTTTCACTTGTTTACTTATATGTCAAGTTAAAAGTTTGGTCCAGACTTTCTCTACTTGGAAAGTGTCATGAGACAACTTTTGGTGTGATTTGGCGCGATACAAACCGAACTGAATTGCAGTGAAATTATAGTTAGTGGCTGCTTTATTAAAAGGGTTATTGAATTCATTCTTATGCCGAAAATAGTTACAGGAAGCTCTCGCTCCTTCATGAAAAATGGAAACATCTTTATATCAATGAGATATTATAATGGGGATATATTAGAATAAACCAAAAGTTAATGAATTGGAGTTCCTTCCAACAAAATGCTTCCTGGGAGCTGGAACACACTGCAACACATAACAATAAATATATAATATAATAACAAAAATATGTTGTATATACTTGTATGTGTGTATACTTGTTGATATGTGCAGTTGCCCGTCACAGCCACAAGAGGGCGCTTCAGATGGAGGCGACCTACAGGTCTGAGCTCCACCTGATGGGGAGCAGAGCGACGACCCGCCTGAAGCGACTCGGAGTCACAGCTTGCGAATCACCGGCAGAGGACTGCGAGTAGACACCGGAAATGCACAGGAAAACGTTTCGGTTTCCACATTTGTGGCAAATGATCAATATTGTCACTGATGTTCTTTCTGATATGAACGGTCATCAAAATTCTTTCCAATTAATTTTGTAGTAATTGTTGCACTGTATGTCTTATTTTCATTGTTGCGGTGACCAAAAGTACTTCTCACTCAGCACAGATTCTACTTTACTTTGACTTAACACAGTAAAATGTAGAAAAACCTCTGAGGAGCTTTTTCACTGTGGACATGCTGCCCTCTTGTGGCGCTGAAGGAAATTGCATGTAGTTAATGGCCTCACATCTCACCTACAGTAAAAACAGCTATGTTTATCCATTAATTATTAGAGCATGGACCAAACTGACATTTGGTATTAGCCTCAGGTTTGTTAAGAGAGCTCAAAAACATCCCCTTAAGCTTTGTGAAAATTCACTGAAGTTGAGCATTCAGTGCATCTCCAAAATTACAAAATAGTCTCTTGGTACCATACTCACACAATGTTGGCCATTTTGAATTGTGGTGGTTTTTGAATCGTGATGCACACAAATGTTTACAGAAGCAGTTGTTTTGTTAAACCAATGTGCATCAGTGTGAATATTTATGGTTTATTTTGAAGGCAAGGTTTTTTTTTTTAGTTTTTTTCCGTTTTGTATTTTGTATTATTAACTTTTTGTACTATCATTTAGATGTTTGTGTACAAGAATAATTGAGTTTTGTTCACGTTAACTGTTACACAAGTCTAGAGTGTGATTTCACTGATTCGTCTACATCCTGCATCGTCAGAAGTAATTTACAGTGTGATGTCATTCTGTTGCTGCTGTCATTGTAATACTTTTATTTATATCTGACCCATAAGTGTGGCTTGTGTTTAGGTTATTATGCGGCTTATAAATGTAGTGAAGTAAAGGGTAACAATGGTTAAAAAAAACGGGCAATCATAGTGGAGTGGAAGTGTGAAGAAACGCGTTAGAGCTTAATTTAAACGCAGCAAAATACAAACTTTCCACAAGAGGGCGCCATTTCACACCTCACGGCCCATCCCGCCTTATATTTCTTCCTAACGTGCTATGAGTTTAGTAAAGCTAACCTTGATGTTTCACAATATAGCTTCCTGAATACGCCGAAAATGAGCCAGGTCACAATTTAGGTTCCTTCGTGAGTTTTTGTACATTTTAGATTAAGTTTAAATGTAACTTGCTCGCAGGTGTATGGTAGTGTTTTTTTCACGTTGAACTGTTTTTTAATGCAAATTTTACTGCAAAACTTAAAAAATACGTGTCGCACCTGTTCCCGTGTACAAAATGCTTCAAACAGGGATTGGACTGCGCATTTGCTTTTGTTTTGAAACGGCGGAAGTACTTCCTCTAACTCTAACCCACAGTTTGACAGGGTCACGCTGCAAATCCAGCCGGATGTTTTGAGTCGCCAATGTGTGATGGGAACATTTCCTCGTTTTGTTTGTTTGTTTGTTTGTTTTAAATAAAAACTTCTCCAGCGGCGGCCATTGATCAGGTGAGTACCCCCAAACATTGTTAGCCGGTAAGAGCCGCAGAGAGGTCGTGACGGTGTTGGTTTGCACGCGCGTGTTTGGTTTATTGCGCGTTCACCCAACATTTATAATATAGTTTGTGCTTCAACAGGCAAGGGGACGGGGATGCGTTTAAAGGCAGCATCGATCAGCCATTTTACTTTGATGTGTTCAAGTGCGCCTCATTGTGGGAAAGTCGCTAGTTTAAATGCTACAAGTGGCTAATCTTGGTTTGTGTATTTTAGTGCCTGTGAGACTCCTGTTTTCCCATGTAATGTTATAATGTGCTACAATTAATGTTATAGTTAAGTCTGATGTTAAAGAACCTTTGAGTTTTAAGGGTCACTCCGGGAGTGGGAAGCCGTGTAGTAAAAGTGCAAAGCTAAACCAATCTAAACCTTGGAAATGAGTTTTAACGATATGAATGTTCATATTAGTAATAGTGTTATATAAGAGCCACTTTGAAAAGAAAAAAAATACTATTTTAATATGATCAGTAGTGTTTTTAACCTCAGACTTATGAGAAAGAGGTCGCCGTCCGGGCTCGTGTCGATGCAGTGAGACCTTCACCTGCCACCTGGAAATAAAGCCAAACGCAGGACAAGCAAGCAGGCTGACAAACCGAAGGTAGTGTTAGATTTTTCTCTCGTTTACTTATATGTCAAGTTAAAAGTTTGGTCCAGACTTTCTCTACTTGGAAAGTGTCTTGAGACAACTTTTGGTGTGATTTGGCGCGATACAAACCGAACTGAATTGCAGTGAAATTATAGTTAGTGGCTGCTTTATGAAAAGGGTTATTGAATTCATTCTTATGCCGAAAATAGTTACAGGAAGCTCTCGCTCCTTCATGAAAAATGGAAACATCTTTATATCAATGAGATATTATAATGGGGATATATTAGAATAAACCAAAAGTTAATGAATTGGAGTTCCTTCCAACAAAATGCTTCCTGGGAGCTGGAACACACTGCAACACATAACAATAAATATATAATATAATAACAAAAATATGTTGTATATACTTGTATGTGTGTATACTTGTTGATATGTGCAGTTGCCCGCCACAGCCACAAGAGGGCGCTTCAGATGGAGGCGACCTACAGGTCTGAGCTCCACCTGATGGGGAGCAGAGCGACGACCCGCCTGAAGCGACTCGGAGTCACAGCTTGCGAATCACCGGCAGAGGACTGCGAGTAGACACCGGAAATGCACAGGAAAACGTTTCGGTTTCCACATTTGTGGCAAATGATCAATATTGTCACTGATGTTCTTTCTGATATGAACGGTCATCAAAATTCTTTCCAATTAATTTTGTAGTAATTGTTGCACCTCTAATCTACTGTATGTCTTATTTTCATTGTTGCGGTAAAAGTACTTCTCACTCAGCACAGATTCTACTTTACTTTGACTTAACACAGTAAAATGTAGAAAAACCTCTGAGGAGCTTTTTCACTGTGGACATGCTGCCCTCTTGTGGCGCTGAAGGAAATTGCACGTAGTTAATGGCCTCACATCTCACCTACAGTAAGAACAGCTATGTTTATCCATTAATTATTAGAGCATGGACCAAACTGACATTTGGTATTAGCCTCAGGTTTGTTAAGAGAGCTCAAAAACATCCCCTTAAGCTTTGTGAAAATTCACTGAAGTTGAGCAATCAGTGCATCTCCAAAATTACAAAATAGTCTCTTGGTACCATACTCACACAAAGTTGGCCATTTTGAATCGTAATGCACACCTTATGTTGAAAATGTTTACAGAAGCAGTTGTTTTGTTAAACCAATGTGCATCAGTATGAATATTTGTGGTTTATTTTGAAGGCGTTTTTTTTTTTTTTTAGTTTTTTTTCCGTTTTGTATTTTGTATTATAAACTTTTTGTACTATCATTTAGATGTTTGTGTACAGGAATAATTGAGTTTTGCTCACGTTAACAGTTACACAAGTCTAGAGTGTGATTTCACTGATTCGTCTACATCCTGCATCGTCAGAAGTAATTTACAGTGTGCTGTCATTCTGTTGCTGCTGTCATTGTAATACTTTTATTTAAATCTGACCCATAAGTGTGGCTTGTGTTTAGGTTATTATGCTGCTTATAAATGTAGTGAAGTAAAGGGTAACAATGGTTAAAAAAAACGATCAATCATAGTGGAGTGGAAGTGTGAAGAAACGCGTTAGAGCTTAATTTAAACGCAGCAAAATACAAACTCTCCACAAGAGGGCGCCATTTCACACCTCACGGCCCATCCCGCCTTATATTTCTTCCTAACGTGCTATGAGCTTAGTAAAGCTAACCTTGATGTTTCACAATATAGCTTCCTGAATACGCCGAAAATGAGCCAGGTCACAATTTAGGTTCCTTCGTGAGTTATTGTACATTTTTAGATTAAGTTTAAATGTAACTTGCTCGCAGGTGTATGGTAGTGTTTTTGTTCACGTTGAACTGTTTTTTAATGCAAATTTTACTGCAAAACTTAAAAAATACGTGTCGCACCTGTTCCCGTGTACAAAATGCTTCAAACAGGGATTGGACTGCGCATTTGCTTTTGTTTTGAAACGGCGGAAGTACTTCCTCTAACTCTAACCCACAGTTTGACAGGGTCACGCTGCAAATCCAGTCGGATGTTTTGAGTCGCCAATGTGTGATGGGAACATTTCCTCGTTTTGTTTGTTTGTTTGTTTGTTTTAAATAAAAACTTCTCCAGCGGCGGCCATTGATCAGGTGAGTACCCCCAAACATTGTTAGCCGGCAAGAGCCGCAGAGAGGTCGTGACGGTGTTGGTTTGCACGCGCGTGTTTGGTTTATTGCGCGTTCAACCAACATTTATAATATAGTTTGTGCTTCAACAGGCAAGGGGACGGGGATGCGTTTAAAGGCAGCATCGATCAGCCATTTTACTTTGATGTGTTCAAGTGCGCCTCATTGTGGAAAGTCGCTAGCTTAAATGCTGCAAGTGGCTAATCTTGGTTTGTGTATTTTAGGGCCTGTGAGACTCCTGTTTTCCCATGTAATGTTATAATGTGCTACAATTAATGTTATAGTTAAGTCTGATGTTAAAGAACCTTTGAGTTTTAAGGGTCACTCCGGGAGTGGGAAGCCGTGTAGTAAAAGTGCAAAGCTAAACCAATCTAAACCTTGGAAATGAGTTTTAACGATATGAATGTTCATATTAGTAATAGTGTTATATAAGAGCCACTTTGAAAAGAAAAAAAATACTATTTTAATATGATCAGTAGTGTTTTTAACCTCAGACTTATGAGAAAGAGGTCGCCGTCCGGGCTCGTGTCGATGCAGTGAGACCTTCACCTGCCACCTGGAAATAAAGCTAAACGCAGGACAAGCAAGCAGGCTGACAAACCGAAGGTAGTGTTAGATTTTTCACTTGTTTACTTATATGTCAAGTTAAAAGTTTGGTCCAGACTTTCTCTACTTGGAAAGTGTCATGAGACAACTTTTGGTGTGATTTGGCGCGATACAAACCGAACTGAATTGCAGTGAAATTATAGTTAGTGGCTGGTTTATGAAAAGAGTTATTGAATTAATTCTTATGCCGAAAATAGTTACAGGAAGCTCTCGCTCCTTCATGAAAAATGGAAACATCTTTATATCAATGAGATATTATAATGGGGATATATTAGGATAAACCAAAAGTTAATGAATTGGAGTTCCTTCCAACAAAATGCTTCCTGGGAGCTGGAACACACTGCAACACATAACAATAAATATATAATATAATAACAAAAATATGTTGTATATACTTGTATGTGTGTATACTTGTTGATATGTGCAGTTGCCCGTCACAGCCACAAGAGGGCGCTTCAGATGGAGGCGACCTACAGGTCTGAGCTCCACCTGATGGGGAGCAGAGCGACGACCCGCCTGAAGCGACTCGGAGTCACAGCTTGCGAATCACCGGCAGAGGACTGCGAGTAGACACCGGAAATGCACAGGAAAACGTTTCGGTTTCCACATTTGTGGCAAATGATCAATATTGTCACTGATGTTCTTTCTGATATGAACGGTCATCAAAATTCTTTCCAATTAATTTTGTAGTAATTGTTGCACTGTATGTCTTATTTTCATTGTTGCGGTGACCAAAAGTACTTCTCACTCAGCACAGATTCTACTTTACTTTGACTTAACACAGTAAAATGTAGAAAAACCTCTGAGGAGCTTTTTCACTGTGGACATGCTGCCCTCTTGTGGCGCTGAAGGAAATTGCACGTAGTTAATGGCCTCACATCTCACCTACAGTAAGAACAGCTATGTTTATCCATTAATTATTAGAGCATGGACCAAACTGACATTTGGTATTAGCCTCAGGTTTGTTAAGAGAGCTCAAAAACATCCCCTTAAGCTTTGTGAAAATTCACTGAAGTTGAGCAATCGGTGCATCTCCAAAATTACAAAATAGTCTCTTGGTACCATACTCACACAAAGTTGGCCATTTTGAATCGTAATGCACACCTTATGTTGAAAATGTTTACAGAAGCAGTTGTTTTGTTAAACCAATGTGCATCAGTATGAATATTTGTGGTTTATTTTGAAGGCGTTTTTTTTTTTAGTTTTTTTTCCGTTTTGTATTTTGTATTATTAACTTTTTGTACTATCATTTAGATGTTTGTGTACAGGAATAATTGAGTTTTGCTCACGTTAACAGTTACACAAGTCTAGAGTGTGATTTCACTGATTCGTCTACATCCTGCATCGTCAGAAGTAATTTACAGTGTGCTGTCATTGTAATACTTTTATTTATATCTGACCCATAAGTGTGGCTTGTGTTTAGGTTATTATGCTGCTTATAAATGTAGTGAAGTAAAGGGTAACAATGGTTAAAAAAAACGGGCAATCATAGTGGAGTGGAAGTGTGAAGAAACGCGTTAGAGCTTAATTTAAACGCAGCAAAATACAAACTCTCCACAAGAGGGCGCCATTTCACACCTCACGGCCCATCCCGCCTTATATTTCTTCCTAACGTGCTATGAGCTTAGTAAAGCTAACCTTGATGTTTCACAATATAGCTTCCTGAATACGCCGAAAATGAGCCAGGTCACAATTTAGGTTCCTTCGTGAGTTATTGTACATTTTTAGATTAAGTTTAAATGTAACTTGCTCGCAGGTGTATGGTAGTGTTTTTGTTCACGTTGAACTGTTTTTTAATGCAAATTTTACTGCAAAACTTAAAAAATACGTGTCGCACCTGTTCCCGTGTACAAAATGCTTCAAACAGGGATTGGACTGCGCATTTGCTTTTGTTTTGAAACGGCGGAAGTACTTCCTCTAACTCTAACCCACAGTTTGACAGGGTCACGCTGCAAATCCAGTCGGATGTTTTGAGTCGCCAATGTGTGATGGGAACATTTCCTCGTTTTGTTTGTTTGTTTGTTTGTTTTAAATAAAAACTTCTCCAGCGGCGGCCATTGATCAGGTGAGTACCCCCAAACATTGTTAGCCGGCAAGAGCCGCAGAGAGGTCGTGACGGTGTTGGTTTGCACGCGCGTGTTTGGTTTATTGCGCGTTCAACCAACATTTATAATATAGTTTGTGCTTCAACAGGCAAGGGGACGGGGATGCGTTTAAAGGCAGCATCGATCAGCCATTTTACTTTGATGTGTTCAAGTGCGCCTCATTGTGGGAAAGTCGCTAGCTTAAATGCTGCAAGTGGCTAATCTTGGTTTGTGTATTTTAGGGCCTGTGAGACTCCTGTTTTCCCATGTAATGTTATAATGTGCTACAATTAATGTTATAGTTAAGTCTGATGTTAAAGAACCTTTGAGTTTTAAGGGTCACTCCGGGAGTGGGAAGCCGTGTAGTAAAAGTGCAAAGCTAAACCAATCTAAACCTTGGAAATGAGTTTTAACGATATGAATGTTCATATTAGTAATAGTGTTATATAAGAGCCACTTTGAAAAGAAAAAAAATACTATTTTAATATGATCAGTAGTGTTTTTAACCTCAGACTTATGAGAAAGAGGTCGCCGTCCGGGCTCGTGTCGATGCAGTGAGACCTTCACCTGCCACCTGGAAATAAAGCTAAACGCAGGACAAGCAAGCAGGCTGACAAACCGAAGGTAGTGTTAGATTTTTCACTTGTTTACTTATATGTCAAGTTAAAAGTTTGGTCCAGACTTTCTCTACTTGGAAAGTGTCATGAGACAACTTTTGGTGTGATTTGGCGCGATACAAACCGAACTGAATTGCAGTGAAATTATAGTTAGTGGCTGGTTTATGAAAAGAGTTATTGAATTAATTCTTATGCCGAAAATAGTTACAGGAAGCTCTCGCTCCTTCATGAAAAATGGAAACATCTTTATATCAATGAGATATTATAATGGGGATATATTAGGATAAACCAAAAGTTAATGAATTGGAGTTCCTTCCAACAAAATGCTTCCTGGGAGCTGGAACACACTGCAACACATAACAATAAATATATAATATAATAACAAAAATATGTTGTATATACTTGTATGTGTGTATACTTGTTGATATGTGCAGTTGCCCGTCACAGCCACAAGAGGGCGCTTCAGATGGAGGCGACCTACAGGTCTGAGCTCCACCTGATGGGGAGCAGAGCGACGACCCGCCTGAAGCGACTCGGAGTCACAGCTTGCGAATCACCGGCAGAGGACTGCGAGTAGACACCGGAAATGCACAGGAAAACGTTTCGGTTTCCACATTTGTGGCAAATGATCAATATTGTCACTGATGTTCTTTCTGATATGAACGGTCATCAAAATTCTTTCCAATTAATTTTGTAGTAATTGTTGCACTGTATGTCTTATTTTCATTGTTGCGGTGACCAAAAGTACTTCTCACTCAGCACAGATTCTACTTTACTTTGACTTAACACAGTAAAATGTAGAAAAACCTCTGAGGAGCTTTTTCACTGTGGACATGCTGCCCTCTTGTGGCGCTGAAGGAAATTGCACGTAGTTAATGGCCTCACATCTCACCTACAGTAAGAACAGCTATGTTTATCCATTAATTATTAGAGCATGGACCAAACTGACATTTGGTATTAGCCTCAGGTTTGTTAAGAGAGCTCAAAAACATCCCCTTAAGCTTTGTGAAAATTCACTGAAGTTGAGCAATCGGTGCATCTCCAAAATTACAAAATAGTCTCTTGGTACCATACTCACACAAAGTTGGCCATTTTGAATCGTAATGCACACCTTATGTTGAAAATGTTTACAGAAGCAGTTGTTTTGTTAAACCAATGTGCATCAGTATGAATATTTGTGGTTTATTTTGAAGGCGTTTTTTTTTTTTAGTTTTTTTTCCGTTTTGTATTTTGTATTATTAACTTTTTGTACTATCATTTAGATGTTTGTGTACAGGAATAATTGAGTTTTGCTCACGTTAACAGTTACACAAGTCTAGAGTGTGATTTCACTGATTCGTCTACATCCTGCATCGTCAGAAGTAATTTACAGTGTGCTGTCATTGTAATACTTTTATTTATATCTGACCCATAAGTGTGGCTTGTGTTTAGGTTATTATGCTGCTTATAAATGTAGTGAAGTAAAGGGTAACAATGGTTAAAAAAAACGGGCAATCATAGTGGAGTGGAAGTGTGAAGAAACGCGTTAGAGCTTAATTTAAACGCAGCAAAATACAAACTCTCCACAAGAGGGCGCCATTTCACACCTCACGGCCCATCCCGCCTTATATTTCTTCCTAACGTGCTATGAGCTTAGTAAAGCTAACCTTGATGTTTCACAATATAGCTTCCTGAATACGCCGAAAATGAGCCAGGTCACAATTTAGGTTCCTTCGTGAGTTATTGTACATTTTTAGATTAAGTTTAAATGTAACTTGCTCGCAGGTAGTGTTTTTTTTCACGTTGAACTGTTTTTTAATGCAAATTTTACTGCAAAACTTAAAAAATACGTGTCGCACCTGTTCCCGTGTACAAAATGCTTCAAACAGGGATTGGACTGCGCATTTGCTTTTGTTTTGAAACGGCGGAAGTACTTCCTCTAACTGTAACACACAGCTTGACAGGGTCACGCTGCAAATCCAGCCGGATGTTTTGAGTCGCCAGTGTGTGATGGGAACATTTCCTCGTTTTGTTTGTTTGTTTGTTTGTTTTTAAATTAAAAACTTCTCCAGCGGCGGCCATTGATCAGGTGAGTACCCCCAAACATTGTTAGCAAGAGCCGCAGAGAGGTCGTGACGGTGTTGGTTTGCACGCGCGTGTTTGGTTTATTGCGCGTTCACCCAACATTTATAATATAGTTTGTGCTTCAACAGGCAAAGTGACGGGGATGCGTTTAAAGGCAGCATCGATCAGCCATTTTACTTTGATGTGTTCAAGTGCGCCTCATTGTGGGAAAGTCGCTAGTTTAAATGCTACAAGTGGCTAATCTTGGTTTGTGTATTTTAGTGCCTGTGAGACTCCTGTTTTCCCATGTAATGTTATAATGTGCTACAATTAATGTTATAGTTAAGTCTGATGTTAAAGAACCTTTGAGTTTTAAGGGTCACTCCGGGAGTGGGAAGCCGTGTAGTAAAAGTGCAAAGCTAAACCAATCTAAACCTTGGAAATGAGTTTTAACGATATGAATGTTCATATTAGTAATATCGCCTGAAATGTCACAATTCTGTCAGAAGTAAAACAGTGTTATGTGCTTGTTTTTCTGCATGATAGCGAAGTGGGATGAAAGCGGGCTCGTGTCGATGCAGTGAGACCTTCACCTGCCACCCAAGTGCCACCTGGAAATAAAGCCAAACGCAGGACAAGCAAGCAGGCTGACAAACCGAAGGTAGTGTTAGATTTTTCACTTGTTTACTTATATGTCAAGTTAAAAGTTTGGTCCAGACTTTCTCTACTTGGAAAGTGTCATGAGACAACTTTTGGTGTGATTTGGCGCGATACAAACCGAACTGAATTGCAGTGAAAGTATAGTTAGTGGCTGCTTTATTAAAAGGGTTATTGAATTCATTCTTATGCCGAAAATAGTTACAGGAAGCTCTCGCTCCTTCATGAAAAATGGAAACATCTTTATATCAATGAGATATTATAATGGGGATATATTAGGATAAACCAAAAGTTAATGAATTGGAGTTCCTTCCAACAAAATGCTTCCTGGGAGCTGGAACACACTGCAACACATAACAATAAATATATAATATAATAACAAAAATATGTTGTATATACTTGTATGTGTGTATACTTGTTGATATGTGCAGTTGCCCGCCACAGCCACAAGAGGGCGCTTCAGATGGAGGCGACCTACAGGTCTGAGCTCCACCTGATGGGGAGCAGAGCGACGACCCGGCTGAAGCGACTCGGAGTCACAGCTTGCGAATCACCGGCAGAGGACTGCGAGTAGACACCGGAAATGTACCGGAAAACGTTTCGGTTTCCACATTTGTGGCAAATGATCAATATTGTCACTGATGTTCTTTCTGATATGAACGGTCATCAAAATTCTTTCCAATTAATTTTGTAGTAATTGTTGCACCTCTAATCTTCTGCATGTCTTATTTTCATTGTTGCAGTGATCAAAAGTACTTCTCACTCAGCACAGATTCTACTTTACTTTGACTTAACACAGTAAAATGTAGAAAAACCTCTGAGGAGCTTTTTCACTGTGGACATGCTGCCCTCTTGTGGCGCTGAAGGAAATTGCACGTAGTTAATGGCCTCACATCTCACCTACAGTAAAAACAGCTATGTTTATCCATTAATTATTAGAGCATGGACCAAACTGACATTTGGTATTAGCCTCAGGTTTGTTAAGAGAGCTCAAAAACATCCCCTTAAGCTTTGTGAAAATTCACTGAAGTTGAGCAATCAGTGCATCTCCAAAATTACAAAATAGTCTCTTGGTACCATACTCACACAAAGTTGGCCATTTTGAATTGTGGTGGTTTTTTAATCGTAATGCACACAAATGTTTACAGAAGCAGTTGTTTTGTTAAACCAATGTGCATCAGTATGAATAGAAGGCGTTTTTTTTTTAGTTTTTTTTCTGTTTTGTATTTTGTATTATTAACTTTTTGTACTATCATTTAGATGTTTGTGTACAGGAATAATTAAGTTTTGCTCACGTTAACAGTTACACAAGTCTAGAGTGTGATTTCACTGATTCGTCTACATCCTGCATCGTCAGAAGTAATTTACAGTGTGCTGTCATTCTGTTGCTGCTGTCATTGTAATACTTTTATTTACATCTGACCCATAAGTGTGGCTTGTGTTTAGGTTATTATGCTGCTTATAAATGTAGTGAAGTAAAGGGTAACAATGGTTAAAAAAAACGATCAATCATAGTGGAGTGGAAGTGTGAAGAAACTCGTTAGAGCTTAATTTAAACGCAGCAAAATACAAACTCTCCACAAGACGGCGCCATTTCACACCTCACGGCCCATCCCGCCTTATATTTCTTCCTAACGTGCTATGAGTTTAGTAAAGCTAACCTTGATGTTTCACAATATAGCTTCCTGAATACGCCGAAAATGAGTCAGGTCACAATTTAGGTTCCTTCGTGAGTTATTGTACATTTTTAGATTAAGTTTAAATGTAACTTGCTCGCAGGTGTATGGTAGTGTTTTTTTTCACGTTGAACTGTTTTTTAATGCAAATTTTACTGCAAAACTTAAAAAATACGTGTCGCACCTGTTCCCGTGTACAAAATGCTTCAAACAGGGATTGGACTGCGCATTTGCTTTTGTTTTGAAACGGCGGAAGTACTTCCTCTAACTGTAACACACAGTTTGACAGGGTCACGCTGCAAATCCAGCCGGATGTTTTGAGTCGCCAATGTGTGATGGGAACATTTCCTCGTTTTGTTTGTTTGTTTGTTTGTTTTAAATAAAAACTTCTCCAGCGGCGGCCATTGATCAGGTGAGTACCCCCAAACATTGTTAGCCGGCAAGAGCCGCAGAGAGGTCGTGACGGTGTTGGTTTGCACGCGCATGTTTGGTTTATTGCGCGTTCAACCAACATTTATAATATAGTTTGTGCTTCAACAGGCAAGGTGACGGGGATGCGTTTAAAGGCAGCATCGATCAGCCATTTTACTTTGATGTGTTCAAGTGCGCCTCATTGTGGGAAAGTCGCTAGTTTAAATGCTACAAGTGGCTAATCTTTGTTTGTGTATTTTAGGGCCTGTGAGACTCCTGTTTTCCCATGTAATGTTATAATGTGCTACAATTAATGTTATAGTTAAGTCTGATGTTAAAGAACCTTTGAGTTTTAAGGGTCACTCCGGGAGTGGGAAGCCGTGTAGTAAAAGTGCAAAGCTAAACCAATCTAAACCTTGGAAATGAGTTTTAACGATATGAATGTTCATATTAGTAATATCGCCTGAAATGTCACAATTCTGTCAGAAGTAAAACAGTGTTATGTGCTTGTTTTTCTGCATGATAGCGAAGTGGGATGAAAGCGGGCTCGTGTCGATGCAGCGAGACCTTCACCTGCCACCTGGAAATAAAGCCAAACGCAGGACAAGCAAGGAGGCTGACAAACCGAAGGTAGTGTTAGATTTTTCGCTTGTTTACTTATATGTCAAGTTAAAAGTTTGGTCCAGACTTTCTCTACTTGGAAAGTGTCATGAGACAACTTTTGATGTGATTTGGCGCGATACAAACCGAACTGAATTGCAGTGAAATTATAGTTAGTGGCTGCTTTATGAAAAGGGTTATTGAATTCATTCTTATGCCGAAAATAGTTACAGGAAGCTCTCGCTCCTTCATGAAAAATGGAAACATCTTTATATCAATGAGATATTATGATGGGGATATATTAGGATAAACCAAAAGTTAATGAATTGGAGTTCCTTCCAACAAAATGCTTCCTGGGAGCTGGAACACACTGCAACACATAACAATAAATATATAATATAATAACAAAAATATGTTGTATATACTTGTATGTGTGTATACTTGTTGATATGTGCAGTTGCCCGCCACAGCCACAAGAGGGCGCTTCAGATGGAGGCGACCTACAGGTCTGATCTCCACCTGATGGGGAGCAGAGCGACGACCCGGCTGAAGCGACTCGGAGTCACAGCTTGCGAATCACCGGCAGAGGACTGCGAGTAGACACCGGAAATGCACAGGAAAACGTTTCGGTTTCCACATTTGTGGCAAATGATCAATAATTGTCACTGATGTTCTTTCTGATATGAACGGTCATCAAAATTCTTTCCAATTAATTTTGTAGTAATTGTTGCACCTCTAATCTACTGTATGTCTTATTTCCATTGTTGCAGTGATCAAAAGTACTTCTCACTCAGCACAGATTCTACTTTACTTTGACTTAACACAGTAAAATGTAGAAAAACCTCTGAGGAGCTTTTTCACTGTGGACATGCTGCCCTCTTGTGGCGCTGAAGGAAATTGCACGTAGTTAATGGCCTCACATCTCACCTACAGTAAAAACAGCTATGTTTATCCATTAATTATTAGAGCATGGACCAAACTGACATTTGGTATTAGCCTCAGGTTTGTTAAGAGAGCTCAAAAACATCTCGTTAAGCTTTGTGAAAATTCACTGAAGTTGAGCAATCAGTGCATCTCCAAAATTACAAAATAGTCTCTTGGTACCATACTCACACAAAGTTGGCCATTTTGAATTGTGGTGGTTTTTGAATCGTGATGCACACAAATGTTTACAGAAGCAGTTGTTTTGTTAAACCAATGTGCATCAGTATGAATATTTATGGTTTATTTTGAAGGCGTTTTTTTTCTGTTTTGTATTTTGTATTATAAACTTTTTGTACTATCATTTAGATGTTTGTGTACAGGAATAATTGAGTTTTGCTCACGTTAACAGTTACACAAGTCTAGAGTGTGATTTCACTGATTCGTCTACATCCTGCATCGTCAGAAGTAATTTACAGTGTGCTGTCATTGTAATACTTTTATTTAAATCTGACCCATAAGTGTGGCTTGTGTTTAGGTTATTATGCTGCTTATAAATGTAGTGAAGTAAAGGGTAACAATGGTTAAAAAAAACGGGCAATCATAGTGGAGTGGAAGTGTGAAGAAACGCGTTAGAGCTTAATTTAAACGCAGCAAAATACAAACTCTCCACAAGAGGGCGCCATTTCACACCTCACGGCCCATCCCGCCTTATATTTCTTCCTAACGTGCTATGAGCTTAGTAAAGCTAACCTTGATGTTTCACAATATAGCTTCCTGAATACGCCGAAAATGAGTCAGGTCACAATTTAGGTTCCTTCGTGAGTTATTGTACATTTTTAGATTAAGTTTAAATGTAACTTGCTCGCGGGTGTATGGTAGTGTTTTTGTTCACGTTGAACTGTTTTTTAATGCAAATTTTACTGCAAAACTTAAAAAATACGTGTCGCACCTGTTCCCGTGTACAAAATGCTTCAAACAGGGATTGGACTGCGCATTTGCTTTTGTTTTGAAACGGCGGAAGTACTTCCTCTAACTGTAACACAGAGCTTGACAGGGTCACGCTGCAAATCCAGCCGGATGTTTTGAGTCGCCAGTGTGTGATGGGAACATTTCCTCGTTTTGTTTGTTTGTTTGTTTGTTTTAAATAAAAACTTCTCCAGCGGCGGCCATTGATCAGGTGAGTACCCCCAAACATTGTTAGCCGGTAAGAGCCGCAGAGAGGTGACGGTGTTGGTTTGCACGCGCGTGTTTGGTTTATTGCGCGTTCACCCAACATTTATAATATAGTTTGTGCTTCAACAGGCAAGGGGACGGGGATGCGTTTAAAGGCAGCATCGATCAGCCATTTTACTTTGATGTGTTCAAGTGCGCCTCATTGTGGGAAAGTCGCTAGTTTAAATGCTACAAGTGGCTAATCTTGGTTTGTGTATTTTAGGGCCTGTGAGACTCCTGTTTTCCCATGTAATGTTATAATGTGCTACAATTAATGTTATAGTTAAGTCTGATGTTAAAGAACCTTTGAGTTTTAAGGGTCACTCCGGGAGTGGGAAGCCGTGTAGTAAAAGTGCAAAGCTAAACCAATCTAAACCTTGGAAATGAGTTTTAACGATATGAATGTTCATATTAGTAATAGTGTTATATAAGAGCCACTTTGAAAAGAAAAAAATTACTATTTTAATATGATCAGTAGTGTTTTTAACCTCAGACTTATGAGAAAGAGGTCGCTGTCCGGGCTCGTGTCGATGCAGTGAGACCTTCACCTGCCACCTGGAAATAAAGCCAAACGCAGGACAAGCAAGCAGGCTGACAAACCGAAGGTAGTGTTAGATTTTTCACTTGTTTACTTATATGTCAAGTTAAAAGTTTGGTCCAGACTTTCTCTACTTGGAAAGTGTCATGAGACAACTTTTGGTGTGTGATACAAACCGAACTGAATTGCAGTGAAATTATAGTTAGTGGCTGCTTTATGAAGAGGGTTATTGAATTCATTCTCATGCTGAAAATATGAAAAGGAAGCATCTTTATATGAGTACATCTTTATATCAATGAGATATAATAATCAGGATATATTGGGGTAAACCAAAAGTTAATGAATTGGAGTTCCTTCCAACAAAACGCTTCCTGTGAGCCGGAAGACACTGCAACAGAAAAAAATATGTCGTATATGCTTGTATGTGTGTTTACTTGTCGATATCATTAACAGTGCAGTTGCCCGTCACAGCCACAAGAGGGCGCTTCAGATGGAGGCGACCTACAGGTCTGAGCTCCACCTGATGGGGAGCAGAGCGACGACCCGGCTGAAGCGACTCGGAGTCACAGCTTGCGAATCACCGGCAGAGGACTGCGAGTAGACACCGGAAATGCACAGGAAACGTTTCGGTTTCCACATTTGTTTGCCGAGTGTGTATTTGTGTGTGTGAAATGAAATATAAAATGAAATATCTACACTGGACGTGGCAAACGAGAATTAGCAGGCCTGCGAATGAGCCACAACATTACAACCGCTGTAAGTGGATTTTGAAAAGTATAGCAAACTGTCTGTAGACAAATGAAAGCTTTATTGGCTGTGAATAAAAGCTGTCAAGCGATGGAAAATAAAACAGAAAAAGCAGTTGTGGAGGAGAACAACATGTTGTATTTCCTTCTTCTTCATGTCACGTCAGTCAGTCGTGTCCTCTTTAATTGCAGTCGCAACCGGATTTTAATTTGCATTTGTCAGGGTTTGTGGTCGACGTGAGAAGAAATGTCAGTCCAAGATCCCAAACTCATGAGGGAAAGCGAGAGGACATAGAGATGGTAGAAGGACTGCATGGAGATTCGATTACAGACAGGCTAAAAGGTCAATAATAATGTCGTCATAACCCTGTCCGTCCTGTCTGTGTGTCCTGTCTCTTACATGTTCCTCCAACATCCAGCAAGCAAACAGGTCTTATTCACAACAGTCTGTGTGTGTGTGTGAGTGAAAAAACAGAAAGAAGTAAAAGTAAAATAGATGCCGGCACTCCCTCTAGCGGTCGACTTCTGGAATAGCATAAAAGGTGTAACAGCAGTATGAATACACTTGATTGTACTGATGTCAAATCATACTGGCTGACGGAGGACAGACCCTGTAAGAATACTGCGAGTGTTCAGGTTTAAAAAAAGCATAAAGAAACACAAAGCAATTATTTAATTAAAGATAAGGTTGCTCTTTGTTGCAAAAATAATCATGTTTTTGTTTTTTGATGACTTTTAATTGGAGCTGTGAGGAACCAAGCGAAGGTCCAAATGTTGACATGAACTAAAGGTGACAAAGCATTAAAAGGATTCCAGTGTGTCGCACGCACAGCAGCAGCTCAGCGAGACGAGCAGCTGATGGAGCTGCTGTTCCCTTCAAAGTTTTCTTTTCACTAACGTAAACAATAAAGCAGGAGATTCGGCGGTCCATGTTGAGGTATCGCTGCATACCTCAACACGATAAGCTCCTGCCCGGTGACGTTATTACGTTATCCATCTTCAATTACGTATTGTCGCTGCACAGGTGCGTATCCTCCATGCGATTGGCTGCTTGTAACGAGTCACAGGTGTCTGTTAATGAGGCGGGCCAGTATAAAAGCGACAGTCCTTCCCCTGCTTCTTTCTTTGCGCCCTGTCATCTCTTCCGGGTCGGAGGTCGTTTGGCCCGTCAGGTATGTCCGCGTGCTGCTTTGTGTTTTCTTACTGCTCTTAAAGCGTCGTTGTTGTTCTTGTGTTGCAGGGCGACTGCTCGTGTGCGGCTCCGTTTGTTGGCTGAGGTAAGTGTCTTCTTTCTTTACGCTACGGTCGATGCTCTCAGGTGTCTGACGCTATTGTTCCTGCAGGTAAACGCCGGTGGCTGCCAGGAGTCCTGTCCCTTTGTCCGCTCCTGCCTCCTGTTGTGTGAGGGTGTGTGTCCGCTAACAAGGTTTGTATGTGTGCTGTAGCGTGCGCCTCAGTATTGTTTTCAGCGTAGTTAACAATAGTAAAAGCGTTACGGCGAGAGGCGGGTGCACCGTGAACCGGCTGCCGGTCAGTCGCAGTGCCGACACACGAAAACGCACACGCTCAGTCACACGAAGGGGCCATGCAGAGTAGCGTGCATGTTTCGAGGAGGAAACCCACGCAGGCACAGGGTGAACATGCAAAGTCCACACAGAAGGCCCACACCGGGGTGTGATAAAAGCGATGCAGACGTTAGCCTAAGATCACATGTTGGGACACGGAGTCTAAATCAGTATCCGTAGTAGAAGTAAGTTGGTATCTGTAAAAATAAGTGTCTTTATGCAAGTACATATAAGTATATTAGTCTAAGTATCGGTAATATAAATGTAACAGTCTAATGGAGCGTGTGAGTTCAGTCTTAAAGGGGGACGAGAGCTACTTTGACAAACTGTGGGCTCCCTTTTTGAATCGCCTACCAGGTGACGTAGCGACTCCAGTACGCAGAGGTGGCTGCAGTATGGACCGGCGCCCCTATAGTGTTGTTTTTATCTTGTTTTTCCCTGTTTTTATAGTTTTTATTTCATGCAGGTAAAGTGCTGCTCCACCTCCACTGTCGTTGGTCCCAGCTGAGCCTGGTTGTGCAGCGGTGTCACCTGTTTATTTGTCTGCGCTTGGCACAGAACGGTGATCTGTGTGGTAAGTCGAGGTGCTGCTATGGCGGAGTAAGTGTTGGCAGTATGTTAGTTCATGCATTTATTTATGTATGTTTGTGTTTTTGTATGTCAGCACGTGAATGTGTAGCAGGTAGAGTAGTATTAGTTGCAAAGTATTTATGGTTGCATGTCATGTGAATGTGTAGCAGGTGGAGTGCTGCTCCAGCTCCACTGTGACAGGGTGTCACTTGTTTATGGCTGCTTAGCTTCTTATGTTTCATGAGCCTGAGTGTTGTGGTATACAAATGTGGTTTATTCCTTTTCCAGGGCAGGAGCTGAGAGGCAGTTGCTCCTGGTGGTGTTTCCCCTCTCACTCACCATAACTTGGTGTGGCATGTGGTGATTTGGTTTGTAGTGTCCTTGCCCTGCCTTTGTCTGTTTCCAAACTGTTTATTTTGTCCCTCTGTATTGTAAGTCATTTGTAATAAATGAATATAAGCTAAATGTGTGTGACCTCATTGTAACAAAGGTACGGCTCAAAGTTAACTAACTTTACAGCTTTCCCTCCTTAAGCAAGAGCTGAGACACAAAGATTGGCAACATTGTTTCAACAGTGCTTTATTGAAAGGTCAGTCTTCCAAAAACCAGTTGAAGTACAATAATCTGTAAAAAAAATTTTTTAACCAAGTATTTACTCTAAATTTTTCACTAAGTATTTACTCTAAATATTTCACTAAGTATTTACTCTAAATATTTCACCAAGTACTTACTCTAAATATTTCACTAAGTATTTACTCTAAATATTTCACCAAGTACTTACTCTAAATTTTTCACCAAGTACTCTAAATATTTCACTAAGCACTTACTCTAAATATTTCACTAAGTATTTACTCTAAATATTTCACTAAGCACTTACTCTAAATTTTTCACTAAGTACTTACTCTAAATTTTTCACTAAGTACTTACTCTAAATTTTTCACCAAGTACTTTAAATATTTCACTAAGTATTTACTCTAAATTTTTCACCAAGTACTTTAAATATTTCACTAAGTATTTACTCTAAATATTTCACTAAGTACTTACTCTAAATTTTTTCTAAATATTTCACCAAGTATTTACTCTAAATATTTCACTAAGTATTTACTCTAAATATTTCACTAAGCACTAAGTATTTACTCTAAATATTTCACTAAGTACTTACTCTAAATTTTTTCTAAATATTTCACTAAGCACTTACTCTAAATTTTTTCTAAATATTTCACCAAGTATTTACTCTAAATATTTCACTAAGTACTTACTCTAAATTTTTCTAAATATTTCACTAAGTATTTACTCTAAATATTTCACTAAGCACTTACTCTAAATATTTCACTAAGTATTTACTCTAAATATTTCACTAAGCACTTACTCTAAATTTTTCACTAAGTACTTACTCTAAATTTTTCACCAAGTACTTTAAATATTTCACTAAGTATTTACTCTAAATATTTCACTAAGCACTTACTCTAAATTTTTCACCAAGTACTTTAAATATTTCACTAAGTATTTACTCTAAATATTTCACCAAGTATTTACTCTAAATATTTCACTAAGCACTTACTCTAAATTTTTTCTAAATATTTCACCAAGTATTTACTCTAAATATTTCACTAAGCACTTACTCTAAATTTTTCACCAAGTACTTTAAATATTTCACTAAGTATTTACTCTAAATATTTCACTAAGTACTTACTCTAAATTTTTTCTAAATATTTCACCAAGTATTTACTCTAAATATTTCACTAAGCACTTACTCTAAATTTTTCACCAAGTACTTTAAATATTTCACTAAGTATTTACTCTAAATATTTCACTAAGCACTTACTCTAAATTTTTCACTAAGTACTTACTCTAAATTTTTCACCAAGTACTTTAAATATTTCACTAAGTATTTACTCTAAATTTTTCACCAAGTACTTTAAATATTTCACTAAGTATTTACTCTAAATATTTCACTAAGCACTAAGTATTTACTCTAAATATTTCACTAAGTACTTACTCTAAATTTTTTCTAAATATTTCACCAAGTATTTACTCTAAATATTTCACTAAGCACTTACTCTAAATTTTTCACCAAGTACTTTAAATATTTCACTAAGTATTTACTCTAAATATTTCACTAAGCACTAAATATTTACTCTAAATATTTCACTAAGTACTTACTCTAAATTTTTCAGTAAGTACTTTAAATATTTCACTAAGTATTTACTCTAAATATTTCACCAAGTATTTACTCTAAATATTTCACCAAGTACTTTAAATATTTCACTAAGTATTTACTCTAAATTTTTCACCAAGTACTTTAAATATTTCACTAAGTATTTACTCTAAATTTTTCACCAAGTACTTTAAATATTTCACTAAGTATTTACTCTAAATATTTCACTAAGCACTAAGTATTTACTCTAAATATTTCACTAAGTACTTACTCTAAATTTTTT
Source organism: Scatophagus argus (assembly GCF_020382885.2). Taxonomy (NCBI): domain Eukaryota; kingdom Metazoa; phylum Chordata; class Actinopteri; family Scatophagidae; genus Scatophagus; species Scatophagus argus. The sequence goes on from NC_058516.1 coordinate 11,114,757, forward strand.
CTAAATATTTCACCAAGTATTTACTCTAAATATTTCACTAAGCACTTACTCTAAATATTTCACTAAGTATTTACTCTAAATATTTCACTAAGCACTAAGTATTTACTCTAAATATTTCACTAAGTACTTACTCTAAATTTTTTCTAAATATTTCACCAAGTATTTACTCTAAATATTTCACTAAGCACTTACTCTAAATTTTTTCTAAATATTTCACCAAGTATTTACTCTAAATATTTCACTAAGTACTTACTCTAAATTTTTCTAAATATTTCACTAAGTATTTACTCTAAATATTTCACTAAGCACTTACTCTAAATTTTTCAGTAAGTACTTTAAATATTTCACTAAGTATTTACTCTAAATATTTCACTAAGTACTTACTCTAAATTTTTTCTAAATATTTCACCAAGTATTTACTCTAAATATTTCACTAAGCACTTACTCTAAATTTTTCACTAAGTACTTACTCTAAATTTTTCACCAAGTACTTTAAATATTTCACTAAGTATTTACTCTAAATTTTTCACCAAGTACTTTAAATATTTCACTAAGTATTTACTCTAAATATTTCACTAAGCACTAAGTATTTACTCTAAATATTTCACTAAGTACTTACTCTAAATTTTTTCTAAATATTTCACCAAGTATTTACTCTAAATATTTCACTAAGCACTTACTCTAAATTTTTCACCAAGTACTTTAAATATTTCACTAAGTATTTACTCTAAATATTTCACTAAGCACTAAATATTTACTCTAAATATTTCACTAAGTACTTACTCTAAATTTTTTCTAAATATTTCACCAAGTATTTACTCTAAATATTTCACTAAGCACTTACTCTAAATTTTTTCTAAATATTTCACCAAGTATTTACTCTAAATATTTCACTAAGTACTTACTCTAAATTTTTCTAAATATTTCACTAAGTATTTACTCTAAATATTTCACTAAGCACTTACTCTAAATATTTCACTAAGTATTTACTCTAAATTTTTCAGTAAGTACTTTAAATATTTCACTAAGTATTTACTCTAAATATTTCACTAAGCACTAAGTATTTACTCTAAATATTTCACTAAGTACTTACTCTAAATTTTTTCTAAATATTTCACCAAGTATTTACTCTAAATATTTCACTAAGCACTTACTCTAAATTTTTCACCAAGTACTTTAAATATTTCACTAAGTATTTACTCTAAATATTTCACTAAGCACTTACTCTAAATTTTTCACTAAGTACTTACTCTAAATTTTTCACCAAGTACTTTAAATATTTCACTAAGTATTTACTCTAAATATTTCACTAAGCACTTACTCTAAATTTTTCACCAAGTACTTTAAATATTTCACTAAGTATTTACTCTAAATATTTCACCAAGTATTTACTCTAAATATTTCACTAAGCACTTACTCTAAATTTTTTCTAAATATTTCACCAAGTATTTACTCTAAATATTTCACTAAGCACTTACTCTAAATTTTTCACCAAGTACTTTAAATATTTCACTAAGTATTTACTCTAAATATTTCACTAAGTACTTACTCTAAATTTTTTCTAAATATTTCACCAAGTATTTACTCTAAATATTTCACTAAGCACTTACTCTAAATTTTTCACCAAGTACTTTAAATATTTCACTAAGTATTTACTCTAAATATTTCACTAAGCACTTACTCTAAATTTTTCACTAAGTACTTACTCTAAATTTTTCACCAAGTACTTTAAATATTTCACTAAGTATTTACTCTAAATTTTTCACCAAGTACTTTAAATATTTCACTAAGTATTTACTCTAAATATTTCACTAAGCACTAAGTATTTACTCTAAATATTTCACTAAGTACTTACTCTAAATTTTTTCTAAATATTTCACCAAGTATTTACTCTAAATATTTCACTAAGCACTTACTCTAAATTTTTCACCAAGTACTTTAAATATTTCACTAAGTATTTACTCTAAATATTTCACTAAGCACTAAATATTTACTCTAAATATTTCACTAAGTACTTACTCTAAATTTTTCAGTAAGTACTTTAAATATTTCACTAAGTATTTACTCTAAATATTTCACCAAGTATTTACTCTAAATATTTCACTAAGTACTTACTCTAAATTTTTCTAAATATTTCACTAAGTATTTACTCTAAATATTTCACTAAGCACTTACTCTAAATTTTTCACCAAGTACTTTAAATATTTCACTAAGTATTTACTCTAAATTTTTCACCAAGTACTTTAAATATTTCACTAAGTACTTACTCTAAATTTTTCACCAAGTACTTTAAATATTTCACTAAGTATTTACTCTAAATATTTCACTAAGCACTAAGTATTTACTCTAAATATTTCACTAAGTACTTACTCTAAATTTTTTCTAAATATTTCACCAAGTATTTACTCTAAATATTTCACTAAGCACTTACTCTAAATTTTTCACCAAGTACTTTAAATATTTCACTAAGTATTTACTCTAAATTTTTCAGTAAGTATTTACTCTAAATATTTCACTAAGTACTTACTCTAAATATTTCACTAAGTACTTTAAATATTTCACTAAGTATTTACTCTAAATATTTCACTAAGTACTTACTCTAAATTTTTCACTAAGTATTTACTCTAAATATTTCACTAAGTACTTACTCTAAATTTTTCTAAATATTTCACTAAGTATTTACTCTAAATATTTCACTAAGCACTTACTCTAAATTTTTCACTAAGTACTTACTCTAAATTTTTCACCAAGTACTTTAAATATTTCACTAAGTATTTACTCTAAATATTTCACTAAGTACTTACTCTAAATATTTCACCAAGTATTTACTCTAAATATTTCACTAAGCACTTACTCTAAATATTTCACCAAGTACTTTAAATATTTCACTAAGTATTTACTCTAAATTTTTCAGTAAGTATTTACTCTAAATATTTCACTAAGTACTTACTCTAAATATTTCACTGAGTACTTACTCTAAATTTTTCACTAAGTACTTTAAATATTTCACTAAGTATTTACTCTAAATATTTCACTAAGTACTTACTCTAAATTTTTCACCAAGTACTTTAAATATTTCACTAAGTATTTACTCTAAATATTTCACTGAGTACTTACTCTAAATTTTTCAGTAAGTACTTTAAATATTTCACTAAGTATTTACTCTAAATATTTCACTAAGTACTTACTCTAAATTTTTCACCAAGTACTTTAAATATTTCACTAAGTATTTACTCTAAATATTTCACTAAGTACTTACTCTAAATTTTTCTAAATATTTCACTAAGTATTTACTCTAAATATTTCACTAAGCACTTACTCTAAATTTTTCACCAAGTACTTTAAATATTTCACTAAGTATTTACTCTAAATTTTTCACCAAGTACTTTAAATATTTCACTAAGTACTTACTCTAAATTTTTCACCAAGTACTTTAAATATTTCACTAAGTATTTACTCTAAATATTTCACTAAGTACTTACTCTAAATATTTCACCAAGTATTTACTCTAAATATTTCACTAAGCACTTACTCTAAATATTTCACTAAGCACTTACTCTAAATTTTTCACCAAGTACTTTAAATATTTCACTAAGTATTTACTCTAAATATTTCACTAAGTACTTTAAATATTTCACTAAGTATTTACTCTAAATATTTCACTAAGTACTTACTCTAAATTTTTCTAAATATTTCACTAAGTATTTACTCTAAATATTTCACTAAGCACTTACTCTAAATATTTCACCAAGTACTTTAAATATTTCACTAAGTATTTACTCTAAATATTTCACTGAGTACTTACTCTAAATTTTTCACCAAGTACTTTAAATATTTCACTAAGTATTTACTCTAAATATTTCACTAAGTACTTACTCTAAATTTTTCACTAAGTACTTTAAATATTTCACTAAGTATTTACTCTAAATATTTCACTAAGTACTTACTCTAAATTTTTCTAAATATTTCACTAAGTATTTACTCTAAATATTTCACTAAGCACTTACTCTAAATTTTTCACTAAGTACTTACTCTAAATTTTTCACCAAGTACTTTAAATATTTCACTAAGTATTTACTCTAAATTTTTCACCAAGTATTTACTCTAAATATTTCACTAAGTACTTACTCTAAATTTTTCACCAAGTACTTTAAATATTTCACTAAGTATTTACTCTAAATATTTCACTAAGTACTTACTCTAAATTTTTCTAAATATTTCACTAAGTACTTACTCTAAATTTTTTCTAAATATTTCACTAAGTACTTACTCTAAATTTTTCACCAAGTACTTACTCTAAATTTTTCTAAATATTTCACTAAGTACTTACTCTAAATTTGTCTAAATATTTCACCAAGTACTTACTTTAAATACAGATTCCAGACAGACATATGTACAGTGGATGTGGCTGAGGTTCCTCCGACTGCAACTGTTCAACCTCACAGTTTCAAGGCTGCATATTATTTCAAAAGAACAATGGGTCCAACACAAAGTACAGTCTCAAGACATGGATGAAGTTCTGCTGTCCTCACTTTTGCTCCTCAAATTCTGCACTCATCTGAAAGGAAGAAATAAATCATTTCATCATTGTTGTGACACTTCTGAGAACATCCACATTAACTCCATTTCATCTAAAACACTAACAATCGCAAGTATGTTGGCTGTGAATGATACCTACCGTTCGGAGACAGAAATCAGCTCCGTCTTCATGTAGCCCGTCCCCTCTGCATTCCCCCATTGACTCTGGAGCTGGAAGTCAGTTACACTTTTGTGTCAAAAGGCAGAAACAAAACATTCCCAAAGAGATAACAGTGCTCTTCATAAACAACACATTTCAAGGACAAAGTACTGCTTTCTTTAGCAACTTACTCTCAGAGGGTTTGGGCTAGTACTTCCCAAAGGCCTTGTCTTTTCGCATGTCGGGTAGAGGAAGCAGGTTCGCGGGGATGTTCTTGGCAGCCGTCACCTGGTAAGTGCAGATGATGTCTGGCAGAGGGAAAGTGCACAGAGCATTCGAGGACGACCTCGGAGTACCCAACGCCGGCTGCGGACGTCGTGTTCGATCCAGGCGAAGGTGATCGCACCCTCTCTGCCGCGCTCGCTGAACCGGGACACTTGACTCGCTGATGAAAAGAAAAAGGAAAAAAAAAAAAAACACCACCACATACAAGGGCCATCTAAAGAAAGTTACTTCAACACATATATTCAAATGGTTTGGACACATGACATACCTTTTTATTGACATCTCATGAGCTGGTAGTTGAACTTCTGCAGCAGGAACCTGAGAGGAAACAACAACATTAACATTCAAGGGGCTTTATTGTCATTTCACACATGTAAAAAAAACATGAAGTGGAAAAAAATTACTTTCCCTGATCCTGGTATAAGCCCAATAACCTACGAAATACATAAAATAATTGTAAATATAAAACAACCACAATAAAAAATATAAACAGTGAACAGAGATGACAACAATATGTACAGCAGTATGTGCAAATGAGAAACAGTAGTGTGCAAATGGAAGAGTCGTGCAAAGTTTCTGTGCAAGATGGCTGCATTGTGCAATGTTCTGAGTGTTTCTCAGGGAAGGGAGAGGGAGGGTGATGGGTGTGTGGGTGTGTGTGTGTGTGTGTGTGTGTGTGTGTGTGTGTGTGTGTGTGTGCAGGGGAGTGGGGATGGGGTAAACTAACTAATTTACTAAAACATACACATCTACAGAGCCTCAACACTTACTGCCTCGTTCATTTTCATGTTACTATACACACACACACACACTTCTTCACGTTTCTAATCTGGGTAACAGTTACTTTTGAGCTGGGGCACAGTGCCATCCAATGCCTGACGGATACTGACGGAGGAAGAAGAGGAAGAAGAGACATGAGGAAGGACAGCTTGAGGTCATTGTGGACCGACAAAGCCTCACCAGTTCGCAGTTGGCAGGCGTTGGGCGGACTGCCGATGCAGGCGATCTGGTGCCGCTGCTTCCACTCCGACGGCTCCTCGGACATCAGTTTGGACAGCGACGCCTGCGTGACGTTCAGCAGCTCGCTCAGCTGGGTCACCACATCCTGACAAATGCAGTAGAAAACATTTCAAAACTTTCCAAAGCCTGGCATCGTTCAAAGTTTTCAGTTGAAGTCTTGATTAATTTGACCATGTGTGTGTAAGATAAGATGTACTTTATTGATCCCGCAGTGGGGGAATTCACCTGCCGTGGCAGCTCACAAGAACAGAAAAAGAGTGCAAAAAGTGTGCAAAAACAGTTACAAAAAACATACAGGTAAAATAAATTAACAATTTACAAAGTACAGTAAACACAGGACAACATACAGCTATATACAAGTCCACATAAGGGAGGAAAAGAGGACCAGACCACTGAATTATACAGTCTAACAGCACTGGGAATGAAGGACCTGCGGTAGCTCCTTCCTACACTGAGGGTGTAGCAGTCTGCCGCTGAAGGAGCTGCTCAGAGCCTCCACTGTCCGATGCAGACGGTCAGAGGTGTTGTCCATGATGGATGTCAGCTTGGCTAACATCCTGCTCTCACCCACCTCCTCCACGGAGTCCAGTGGGCAGCCCAGGACAGAGCTGGCCCTCCCGACCAACTTCTTAAGCCTCTTTGAAGTTGTTTTTACTTGCCGTGTAAATTGTTAATTTATTTTACCTCTACATTCTTTTGTAACTGTTTTTGCACACTCTTTGCTTTTTGCACTCCTTTTCTGTCCTTGTGAGCTGCCACAACAGGTGAATTTCCCCACTGCGGGATCAATAAAGTTCATCTTATTCTTATTATTCCTGTCCCGGTCCCCAACAGACCACAGCGTAGTGAGTAGCAGACTTTGGCCCACCATGTTTAGGGCCCACTTCTACTACCATCTCTGTTTTTTGTTTTTTTTTTTGTCCAAGATCATACATACAACAACTCACTACCACCAAAATCCACGCCCAACACTTTCAACTGTAAGGTTAACGCTGTCCAAGATGCTACAATGCTACATCCTACCGAAACAGTTTGCACTTATTCATTAGCACCTTAGCACTGACAACATAACTCACGGATGCTTGCCTCTTATAAAGCAACGATTCACGAAGACATTACATTTCAGCACAACTTGCGTCAGTATGCAAGTTCAAGCTCAAGCTAAACCTGGACATGCTAGCCTAGCCGTGTGCTCCATGCACGCCGTAGCAACACTTAGCATCGCCGACTCAAGTAACACACAAACACTCCAGCTTCTTGACTTCGGTCGAACATTTAATACTCACCGTTAATACTCTTCGTCGTGTTACAGGCGTCCAAAAGCTTCCATACGGACACACAGTTCACCGACGCTCCACCAACACCGACATCTCTTGATTGAAAGCACCTGCACGTGACGACGCTCGTACTCGTACTCCGTACTCTCGCCGACTCGCGCGAGACTTTCCTTCTCATATAAAAGATGAGTGGCTCATCGCGACTGTTATCGTCATCATAACAGGCTTCGAACTAAACTTGCCACAAACACGAACAGGGTTCGTTTGTTTGTTGCATGCTGAAGGCAGAAGTAGACACTGTGTCTACTTTTTGAAAAGGCCGCCGGTTTTATGGACTTTTTGGAAAGGCCAACGGTTTAGCTGTTAATAGTGGGGAGTAAATGACCCCCGTGCAGACACGTCGGGGAGGCGCGGGAGAGCCGAGAGGGGGGAGGGGTGCCCCCCCAAACGACCCCACACCACGTCAAACCGGGTGTAGGGATCCCCGGGCGTGATAACGTAATGAGTTTCGAACCCGGCACCCATACACTCATTCGATGGTTGCCGCGTTCTTAACCCTCTACGCCACCACGCCCAGGTTGTTGGGAGGTGGGTTTGGGTGTTGCACTACACACACCTGTCTCTATGAGGCAGGGATGGACAGAATATTCAGACGACAATTTTTCGGTCGGATTAAGTCAAGTGGTGTCTCTTCAGAAACACAAATACAATAAAGCAGCCACACATGAATATATATATACATATTTTTTATATATTATTTTTTCCCCTTTCACCGAGTCGTGGTAGACCTCGAATTTGAATTTGAATAAAGTATCTGTCTATCACAGTTTCACCACCTCTGTTGGACACGTCGAACGCATAGTGAGAACACCAGGACAGGTGAGTGTACCTGTAGCTCAGTTGGTAGGGCGTGCGCTCTATGTTTTGAGGCTGTCTGTCCTCTGCAGCGGTCAAAGGTTCGACTCCTGCGTGTGGCTCATTTACTGCATGTTGTAAAACAAATCATATTACTGAATAGTTTCCTTTTTTTTTTACAGGAGAATGTGAAGGAAAGAAAGCTTAATGTTACTGTGGAGAGGACTGTTCCAGGTGAGCTTGGTGCTCTCTTAAGGTTGCACTTACACACACTTGTCTCTCTGGGGCAGCCAACGGATGAGTCGCCACCACGCCACGACTCCTGAAAATAGTGCCTTTATTTTCAAGTAAACTTCCTGACCGAACTGCTTGTTTAGAGACGGAGTATACAGGTCAGTCATCGTGGTTTTTGTGGACTGGTGTGAGAGAAACCACCTGTGCTGAAACACCAGTAAAACCAAAGAGATGGTGATTGACTTTCAGAGAAGGACATTACCACATACATTTTACCTGTGTATTTTTTGTAACTGTTTTTGCACACTTTTTGCACTCTTTCTGCTCTTGTGAGCTGCCGCGTCAAGTGAATTTCCCCACTGTGGGATCAGTAAAGTTCATCTTATCTTCGTATATAGTATATACTCTTCTATATTATACACTGATTAGGAGCGTCCTCTCTCAGAGTGATGCTGAAAAACTTGTCCATGCTTTCATTACTTCTAGGTTGGATTACTGCAATTCACTATTGTCAGGATGTCCAAATTACTCTATTAATAACCTGCAGCTGAATGCAGCAGCTAGAGTTTTAACAGGAATCAGTAAAAGGGATCACATCTCCCCCATCTTAGCTTCTCTTCACTGGCTTCCAGTAAAATTCAGAATAGAGGTAAATGATGGTAGGCATAGTTTCACTCACCTCATGCTATATAGCCACAGGTAGAATAGGTCTGACTAACTGTTAATCTTTAAATCTCTATCATAGCTAAGCTGCTATAGGCCTATGCTGCCGGGGGACACAAACATGATCCACCAAGCAGTTTCCCCTCCTCCTTCTCCTCTTCTATCCTCTCCCCTCGTCAGATTAACATAAAATTCATTAATTTAAGTCACTGTGTGTCCAGTTCTCCTCGTAGTCTTGTGTCTCTCCCTCCCTTTCTCTCTCTCTCTCTCTGTATCTTTCTGCAGGTATCTCTCCATCCAGATCTTCATGTTGAACTGTAGCCGGCTCTATGACCAACCCAATGTCTACTGTTGACATCTGCCTGTCATTCCTCTGTGTACCGACTATCAGCAGGGTGGTTCTCCCTTGCGGGCCGAAATTGAACTGAATAGAATTGATAGGATAGTGATTTTCAACAGCACATAAAAAATACATGAATGATACAGCATTTCATTATAATTTCAGTCTTGTGAAATGTTAAAATCATATTGAGGTGGTATCAAAAGTTCTGTTATGTTATGTTAAGCCCTTTGAGACAAACTGCTTGTAAAAATGGGCTATACAAATAAAGGTGTCTTGTCATGATGTCCATGTGCCTCCACACACATGGAAGCGTTCATGTAAAACATACTGTAACGTATACATACAATAATATGTATGGATGTACGTACATAAATACAAGCTAACATGATATACACAACATACTATAACACACTTACCTACGTTCAACACAACATGCACATAACATAATATGTATGGATGTATCTGTGTGAGTATGTGTGTATGCGAGTACTTAAACACACAATAACATGAGATCTTGAACGTACGACATATAAAACACACTATGACATACTTAACTACCTACCATATAACATGTATGTGTGAGTTTGTATGTAAGCACATCTACACACGATAACATGACACAAAGAACATAGTATAACGCAGACATTTAATAACACACTTCCCTACATACAACACAACATACATACAATAACACTGATGTAAGTACATAAACACACAGAATAACCTGACATACAGAACAAACTATCACAATAACATACTTAAGCACCATATGAACTTACCTCTGTACAGTATGTATGTATGATTCCAGCTGTTTTGCAGAGACACTACAATTAATAAAAAACATCCATTTGTTTTATCTTTTATCTTGATTCTGCAATTTAATAAGTTTTTAATTATGATTTCTTGATTTTCGATTTATTTTCATTGTTTTAAAATGATGTCTCCGATGTATGAAAATCACCAAACCGATGACGACCGAGAAACAAGGGTGACGCTGGAAAAACAGCTGACCTCCAGGAAAGACTGGTGTGGGTGTGTGGGGCCAGCAACCCCATACACAGCACTCGCAAGAGGACACCAAGCAAGCTACTAAAGTACCACACAAGCAACACCCCCAGAGTCTCCCGAGAGGTTATGGCCAGGACAGGAACCAGGACACGGAGAAGGCTCATCCAAACCACCACAACTGGGAAGGCACCAGAGGTAAAATGCCCCTGTTGCAGACACAGGTCTAGAACCCGGTGAGACGCAGGAAATCCCCAACCAGGAAGCACCCCATAGCCCTGGGGATTTCTCAGCACCTTTGTCACCTACATCCCAAGGGAGCATTTCCACAGATGTCACAGCCTGAACCCGTGAAGGAGAGGATAAAGTGGCCAAAGACGTCTGACACGTAGGAGTGGCTCAGCTTTGAGGAAGACCTGCACAGAGTCCTTGAAGTCACATCAGCGGGAGTCTTCGAGAGCACCTCAGGAGGCTAAGAAAGGCAGAAAGGACAAGGAAACTGAGCAGCACCTGGAGAGAGGGATCATCACTGGATGCACAATCCCTCCCATCCTGTTTGTCATGGGCATGAACCTCATCATCAAAGCAGGGGAAAAGGAATAGATGAGACGCTAGTCAGCTCAGCTCGGTTATGTTTTTCTCTCTGACCGAGGTTGGTGTAAATAAGCAAGTTTTAATGCTTTCTCAAGGTATTTGACCTTCCTCAAGTCTGCTTGTTGTTTATTTGAGCTAGTGGTTGGTGTACTTTATGGAATCATTTGACTAACTCGGCTCTAAATATTAAATACCCATCAAACTGAGCACTGAATCAAACTGTATTTCTGTCTATATTATAGATCAGTTTGATCAAGTTAGCATTTTTCAGAGGCCTGTGAATATTCTCATTCACCCAGCTCATGGTTATCTCAAGGAAATTCAATCAAACGCAACTTGACTTAGTTATTAGAACTGAACATGAACTGATGAAGCCTCTTGGATGAGAGGTGAAACGTCTTCAAAGACAAATAACTAATATAATAATAAGTCCAGTTGCGTTGGATTGAATTTCCTTGAGATATTTTTCAGAGGGCATTTTTCAATCGTTTATCCGTTACCTCTGACTAACCACTTCAACTGGAGAGGTGCCAGTTCACCTCTGGGGCAGCGCCTCTGTCTCTCCACATTAACTGCATGTGTATGTGTTTATGTGTTTATGTAAAACTGCTAACAGGGAAAAAAAAGAATTTTCCCAAAAGGCAAATGTGATATTTATTTATTTTATCAATAAAACTGTGCAGAAGAATGGCCCAGTATTAGCAGAGGTACACAAGCATCGTTATGACGACAGACAATCAGAATTTTGGCTGAAGGTTATCACATGCATCAAAGGCAACAGAATTCTCTGCTTTGAAACTGCCAGAATTCTGAGGCCCATAAAGAGCACTGACACAGAGAATTCATTTCACTCTTAGGAGTAACACTAGCTCAAACTCACACCAGTGACGGCACGTTGTCCTAAGAAAAGACATTTTTCAGAGAGACCGCTTTGTCTTTGTTCAAATTATTGCAAGTTTGCAACTGCTCCTTGCACTGTAACGATGGACGGAGAAGGAGATGGACTGTGGATTGGCTCTGACAATGGGCCCGTCGACAGAGAAGCTCTGGACATACTTTATATGTTTTTCAATGAACAAGACGCCAGAGAAAGAGATGCACAAGGAGACTGGGAAGAGGTCTGGAACTTCATACCGCCATCTGAAGATCCTGGACCGGTCTTCCAGCAGGACAACAACGTGGCTGCCGACGAGGCTCACCTTGCTCCACAGGCTGCTCCACAAGAACAACCGCAGCCCAGTGGATCCAGGCGGCGACCTCGTGAAGAAGATGATGAGGAAGAGGAGAGAAGCAGTCGACGATTCAGATGGTGGGATGAATTTGCAGACAGCGACTCAGACAACGACTGGGACAGTGAGGACAGTGATGAAGATGAGGGAGTGTCAGAGGAAGAAGACGAGGATGAGGAGAAAAGCAGTCAAAGACTTGCGTCGCAGGATGAAACTGCAGACCGCAACTCGGACAGCTTCTGCTCCCGTAAGGCTGGCGATGAGGCTAAGGATGAGGGAACGTCAGAGGAAAGAGAGCAGGACCCACTTCCTGAAAGAAAAAGAAAGAGAGAAAGTGATGAGGATGAGGAGAGCAGCGGTAAAAAACTCAAGTGGTGAGATGAGAAAGAGGGGCAAATCCAGACTGTAACACTACCACTCACTGCGACAGATACCTCCTCTACCTCGACCACATGACATCCCCTCACCCACCATCGCACCATCGGCCCACTTCTGGCACCACCACCAGCTGACTGTCCCGGAGGGGATCCCTCTTTGAGTAGGCTGTAAGTAGTTTTTCCTTGTTCTCATTGAGAGTCCATGGGGGGGGGGTAACTGTACTGCACTGTAACAGTAACTGTACTCCATTGACTAAAATATGCATGAAAGCGAATTCAAACTGCAAAATATGCTGCCAGCTCTGAGAACAGTTTGATAATCAGTAGAAGAACTTAAAAAGATCAACCATTTTAACTGTGTCATCTGTTTCATCTCCCATCTCGCCTCGCATCAACAGGACTGCAATGACTCCTGAAATACTCAACATTCAAACAAGCAATACGTCTCCTGCAAGAAATCATTCAATCCATTTTGAATGTCAAGTAAGTAAAAAAGGGATTCCTTCCTGTTGTAATTTTCATCATTTATCTTACACGCTCACCACGGCACATTTTCATAAATTGCAGTTTGTCAAGTACAGTATAACCAATTTCAGCCAGTTTCCCTGCATGTCCTCATCTCCATATTCCTGTCTCATTCGGTTTTAATTACAGCTGCTAGGATTCATACCGGACTCCTCAGATCAGCCGTAACCACCGTGTTTACGACCACATTTTAAAGATGCTGCACCTAAGACTCGGTCGAAATTACGCCGCACGTGTACGCAGCCTTCCTTCCTTTCTCAGTTCTGTGAAAATAAAAGCACCAATATACTGTATGTACAAATATCCCTGGGTTACAGCCACTTGCTTCCTCAGAGAGAGAGAGAGAGAGAGAGAGAGAGAGAGAGAGAGAGAGAGAGAGAGAGAGAGAGTGAATTCAGAAAAATTCCATCCGGGGTGTCTTTAGCTTGCAGGGATGAAGCCTGAATATTTTATTTCACTCTCAAGAAAAGACACGCACAAAATATAAACAAATAAAATGAAAAAAAACTGCTCCAGCGTCTAAACGAGTCAACGTGTTTAAAGGTTCTCCACTTCGCTTGATTGTATCCTCCACACGTCTTACATATGGGTTTTGTGGCACCAGTCCAACTATGCAATCATGTGCGTGGAACATTCTTTACTGGGCGACCATTTTGCAAGTAGTGTAACTGAGCTGTGTTGGGTTTAAATAGTATGTTGCTAATAACAGTGTCAGGTCTGCTAAAATCACATTCAACATTTCTGATTGGACTGAGGTGAGATTTTGTACAGACATTCATAAGGTTGTCAGAAGTATCAATACTATCAAATGTCAGTACTTTGACTCATGAGCTTCTTCATGAACTATTGCTATTTTTCAAGCTGATATTTTCACTTTTATCAGAAACTTTTTTTTGCAAAGCCTGCGAATCACACTGCACTGTGGACCTGAACAGTCATGCCTCTTATAAACTGGGGAGCAGTAATTGATCACTCAATAAAGACAAGTTATAACATGGAGTTTGGAAGTTCCGACAAATGATTTAATGACAGAGACTTTGTGCTACAGCTGTCACCTGATTGATGTGTGGGGAAATGTGCTGAAAATGCCATTTCTTGCACACAGCCGTCAAGCATGGCCAGCCTTTTGTGGCACAAATAGCATGGCTCATGCACAATGGTACAAAATGTAAATATCCTGTTCCTATCTTTAGCAGATATCTTGATGTACAGTGAGTAGGAAGACTAGGCTGGAAACATGCAAAACAGACAGGGAAACACTTGCTGCTCACTCAAAAAATGACCTGAACACACAATAACATGACATCTTGAACGTACTACAACACAGACACATACAGTAACACACTTACTTACAGCCACAGCAAAATGTGTTATGTTAACTTTCAAGACTTTTGTAGCCAAGTGTTTTAAATCAGTTTCAGTCCACTTTGTGCTATTAATCAATCATACAGATACTCAACTTGTTTTTAGTAAAAATGTGGCCAAACTTCACACAGGGGACCAAACTTCCTGATAAGCTGAGGGTAATGTTCCACAAAGTGGTGTTTTGGCCTCAAACGAAAATCTGGAAAGGTTAGCTGTAGCAAGTGTCTGTGCTCTGCAGTCTTGCAGTCCAGGAAATACAGTGTCTCCTCAGTATGCCTTGGTGCTACAGCTAACTCCACAGTGTCCTTGAGAAGCATGAGGATTTTCCAAGTGTTGTCAGCTTCAGGGACATAGTGAACAATAAGAAGTGGAAGGAGCGTTATGAGACAGCAGTTCTCATGGACATTTCCACCAATTGTCCCTCTGGTGGAAAATTCCTTGCCAATCGTCTGAGGTCGATCTGTTCTGTCACTAAATGTGTACTTAAAGAACCTGATGGCCTGATTCAGCACATCGAGCGTAAAATAACTCTTGTCTAACAGGTCTTAAAGACACAGTGACACCTTGGTTGGAACAATGCCTTCCAAGATATCGTGTAAGATGTCAGGAGGGTACCCACTCACCACATGAAAGTGCTTAATATTTTGAGTCAAGGGACATGCTCCTTTCACACCATAAGACCGACCCAATCCAGGATCCCCTCGCATCTGCTTATCATGGGACTCTTTATCTCGCATGTGAAAGAAACCAGAACATACATCATGCTCCTGAATGTCACTTCTGCTGGCTGAACAGAATCTGCAGAATTTCTCCACACTGAAGTTCTCCAAGAATCCTGCAAGGGAGTGAGCAGAGCAGTGAGCAAGATTGTCAGCTGCAAAATACAAAACAGCACCTGACCTTATGGTTTACTCTTAAGATGCACAGAATGCATGTCAGTGGAAAAACACGCTCTCTGAGGAAAAGTCAGCAAACTCACATCACTGACAACTAAACTGTACTGGTCCATCTGCTGGTTGCTGATCTGGAGTTTTGGTATGAATGCGGGACAAGCACACTTTAAGTGTATTTAGCAATTTAAACGTACACAAACATTCCTGATGTAAACAAGGAAATGGCTCTGTTCTCGCGTAACTTCCATGTTTGAGTCTATGATGCTGAAACAGCTGTGCTCTCTTTTCACAGCAAAAAGCACAATACTTGCACTTCCAAATCGCTGTGTTTGAAATCTGTTTTGAACGGTGGTCTGTAACGTCTGGACTTTGAAACTGTTTGTTTCTAATGTCCCCTAATTAGCCAACATTACCCCAAGTGTCCTTCTGAGGGCCACTGTGGTCAAATTTATGAACTGACAAGTATCAGCAGCAAAGCGAAGAATAACGACTGGGCGGCGTTTCCTCTCTCCCTACACATGGAGAGACCACCTCGAAGAACCCCGTCGTCTCAGTCGAGATTCCGGTGTGTTATCTATAGCGGTGAAACTCATTACAGTGATATTTTATTGCTCATAAATCTACTACCGTGAGAAAACTAGCTCTATGATCTCTGACTCGACAAGCACTGACTTGAAGTCTGAAGGCAGTAAGTGCTATTTGTTGGGGTAGTATTGTCGGGCGTTAACTTGACTTTTGAAATAAGTACATGTCACTTTTGGGGGGTGACTGCATATGACCAATGCATAAGAGAAGGAAATCACATCCAGATCACCTCAAATGGAGACACTGATGATTGCTTTGTTCATAAGTGCTTCTCTTTGGGGTTGTCTTTGTTGTGACTTGGTCACCTGACAAATACTGAGGCTGTGTATTTACAATATTCGTTGCATGACTAGCCAAAAGCCTAAACTTGTCCCCAAAATCACCCAAACACAAGCACTGTGTTCTGCAGATGTCCCTGGTGGCCAAATCTGGTAGCACACTCAGAGGAGCCAACTTTTGTTTTTCCAGTATTACATTCCATTACAGACTTATTATTTATTTATTTATTTATTACAGACTTACAGATTTTGGTTTGGCAGAGGATATAAACTTGATGGAGATGAAATTCGGCCTTGGAGTGCTTGTCAGAGTTAAGTCAGTTAGATGTAGACCAATCAACCAGTTTTATTTTTTTATGAACCCAACTGTGAACTATCATAACAACAGTTAAATTACTAGTCCATAACCCAGACAGAAATACCTTCAAAGTGATCATTTACTGAAGAATGCAGGATCTCAGTGAGTAGTGAGATATCTGGGTTTGCCTGAGAAACTACTACCTTAACATGCAAAAAATTTAGAGAATATAAATACTACATTAAAACTTACCAGAAATAAACTCTCAGTCACTTCATTTCCCACCCTCACTGACAATAATTTTAAGACATCACCAGTACATAGGATGGCAAAGTTCTTATAATACCTTTAATGAAGTAATCAACAAACCCAGTGTTCAAATAAAACTTGTTTCCTGCAACAACAGGGCTTCCTGGTTGATTCACAAGACTCTTAGGCAGTTCATAAAATGCAGGGGTGACAGAATTCTCTTCTTTTACAAGCTCATATTGAGCTTTTGTAATCCATTTTATCTCCAAGCCTCTAATAGGCATCTAATATGCAATGTGAGAAAACTGTCACAGCCTTTGGAACATATCACTACAGCTCCCTTATTTGACATTTTAATCATAATATTATTAGACTAAGATTAGATTATTAATTTAATGTTTTTAAAACACGCTTAAAATGCTGTATTTTGGCGAAACCATTCATCTTTAGACAAACTATTTTCACACAATTCAAGAGCTGATGTGTTAGATTTATAAAGTTCTTATAGGTTCACAGGCTCAGATTATGATGTTTTGCACAAAACAGACTGTTAAGAAGATCCATCCATCCATTTTCTATACCGCTTATCCGTCAGGGTCGCGGGGGGAGTTGGAGCCTATCCCAGCTGACTACGGGCGAGAGGCGGGGTTCACCCTGGACTGGCCGCCAGTCAATCGCAGAGCCAACACACAAAGACAGACAACCACACACTCTCACACTCACAATGGGGCAATTTAGAGTAGCCAATTAACCTAATGTGCATGTTTTTGGTATTGTGGGAGGAAGCCGGAGTACCCAGAGAAAACCCACGCAGGCACAGGGAGAACATGCAAACTCCACATAGAAGGGCCCAGACGGGGATTCGAACCTGGAACCCTCTTGCTATGAGGCGACAGTGCTAACCTCTGCACCACCACTGTTAAGAAGATCCCCAGCTTATACCTCTAACTCAGACTGCTGAAGTCTTGTATTAAATTCCCCTACTTTTTAATATAATCCTTAATATAAAGAGACCCATCATTCACCCATGAGTAAGCATCTGGCAGCAGTGGTGAGGAAAAACTACCTTTTAGCAGGGAGAAACCTCAAAGCTGACACTGGCTCCAGGTGGGTGGCCATCTGCCTGGACCGGATGGGTTGAGAGAACGAGACGAAACGGACAGAGGGTTCACCTCCTGTACCTCACATGGCAGCTTGCTCCCTCTTCAGTCAGAAGACTGTCCTCCATGGCTGCTCCCATCACCAAGTTCCCTCCATCATCTGACTCTCAGCTCCCTTTTCATCCTGCTCTGTCTGCACACACACTCCACTCTCAAAGTATTAGCATGATGTTTTTTGATTTTCTTTTTCATCATAAGACAGAAGAGACCAAGCTGACATTAACAAATTAATAACTAAATAACAATAAAAACACAACACGGCAAGATATTTAAATAAAAAGTACAATGTCGTTTTCACAACAAAAAGCATAGACTGTGTACAAGAAGGGGATGAGCAGACTCAGTTCCCGAGGAAGCTGAGATCCTTCAACGTGTGCAACAAGATGTTGGAGATCTTCTACCAGTCTGTTGCTGTCAGCGCCATTTTTTTCTGCTGTTGTGTGTTGGAGCAGCAGCATCAGAGCCAGCGACGCTAATAGACTTGATAAGATCATCTCAAGAAGTCTGGATCTGTGCTTGGGCTTAGGCTGGAGTCTTTTGAGACCGTGGTGGAGATGAGGTCGCTGAACAAACTGTTGTCCATCATGGATAATGACCATCACACAGTAGACAGACAGCGGAGCACCTTCTCCCATAGGCTGCTACAGCTCCACTGTCAAAGGGACTGATACAGGTAATCTTTCTTGCCACATACCATCACACTGTACGATAAGATAATCCTTTATTAGTCCCATAAGTGGGAAATTACAGTATTACAGCAGCAAACAGGATATAGAGGGTGCAACACAAGCAAGGATAAGGGAAGGATGTGCATTCAAAAAGAATAAATACACAGAAAACAAGTACTTGCAGCTGTACACAGTACAGAAAAGAAAAAGAGTGGACAGCTAAACTGTGGTCATAGCATACAGTTATTAGTCACTTTATATGTTTTTACACACACGGTTCACTGCACCTTACATTCCATTTTATTTATTTTGCACAACATTAAACTGCTTATTTGTTGTATATACACTTTTTTATATTGCTATTTTTAACATGTTTTGTATAGCTTATTCTTTTTCTTTCACGGTATCACCATTGTGTGTATTGCTGCTGCTGCACTGTAATTTCCCAGCCTGGGATCAATAAAGTACATCTATCTAGCTAGCTATATGATGAAAAAGAAAAAAATACATAAAAAAATATATTAAAATAAATGATTTCTATTCCTCCCTGTCCTTAGCCAGCCATTCAACATTCAAACACTTTTTTTTCTGAATAAACTCATTTCTTCAGTCCCTTGTAATACTAATGTGAATGAAGGATTTTCAGATGGAATGGAAAGCCTTCCTTTTACATTTAAGAATGAAATTTCCTGCATTGAGAAGCAGGAAGACATCTCCTTGAGCCACTAGCCAATGCATGGTCTCCTTATATTTTTCCATGATAATACTACAAGATTATTATATGTCACTTTACTTAAATAAATGTCATTTTACTTGAATAAATGCAACAAGAAGTTTTGCATGGAGGTAGAACATATTAACTGAGGCTTTCTTTGGTTTGGATAAGTAGATAGTATAATCAACTTGTGGTGTAGAGATACATTTGTTCAAGTCACTTTGATTATTGCATTTAATTTAATTATTGCACCAAAAGTGTTTCTCTGTACGCAGTTTGACTGGGGTTGTACAAGTGTGCATTTTGCAGATGAAATTGTCATAGCTTGTGTTGACCATTTGACTACGGGCTGTCAAACATACACACCTCTAAGGAGATATCTTCCTGTATGTGCCCTTTCCAAGCATTTAGTTGGTCCAAAAAGGATTCAGTGGATCCAGAGAGATTTCCTATCTACCTTTAAAAACAGCTAGAGATCGCTGTCTCCACTGAAGACAAATAGGGAACAGTTAAGCTGCATTTTCACATTTTTGGCACCCTTCTGTAACAAGTATGGTTTAAGCCACGCCCCGTGCTGTCTGTTGATTGGTCGATAAGGAGTTGTCACTCCCGTGCAACAATGTTATAATACAATACAAACACACTGCAGCCTTTTCTCAAACAAAGCTTGCATGTACTGCTTGACGGAAATGGGCCCTTAGTTTTTAATTAAGGGTCCCTCTTAATCATTACTTCTCTGCTACATCAATTCTGCTATCAATACACCTCTATCTTCTTTTTCTACTATTAAAACAAAGCTCATTGAGACTTACTGCTGGCAAGTCACAGAGATGTAACATTATTTCTTTTAGGCTAACAAAACTATATTGGCACGGAGACTAGCTTGCTATAACCAAAACAAACATTCAGATATAACACTTCTTGGTTGATTGGAGGTGTTTGGCAAAATGGAATTCCTTCCATATATTACAGATGACATGTATATATCTCTATCTATCTATCTATTATATTCCATATGTCACATAACCTTTCTGTTCAAAGATGAGATGAGTGTCACCCTACTTTTGTAAAGTCACAAGTCAACATGTGTGTTCACAGCAAGGAAGATCACTTCTGTGCTCAGTTAGGTAATCAATAACACAATTTACACCCCATAACTGAGTCAAATGTCTTCGCTAAGTTTTGAGTCTGTGTTGTAACAGCTTTTCTGAACTTGCCCCTTTTTTGAACAGCTTATATGCTTGAGAAAATATATCACCAGTGTGTGGAGACTCCTTCCTATAGAGAACACAGGGACACAGATGAACCAGCCAAAAACCCAAACCCAAACCCAGGATAGAGAGGTGAAGTGAACGTGGTGTTGTAGGTGTGGAGGTGGATCTGTGTGTCAGATGAGATTTTGTAGAAGGACAGAGTGCCAGCATGATGGTCCACATACACTGCCACTCTATTTGAGGCAGTGGATGAGGGGATGGATGTTCTACTGTTATTGTGCCAGACATAGAAGCGACCACCATCAGCGCAGATCAGTCTCCAGGACTGGTCATTCTCTCCAAACACAGAGTCATCACTGTCTCCTTTCCTGCCGATTCCTCTGTAACTCACTGATATAGAAACTCTTCCTGTCCACTCAACTTCCCAGTAACTACGACCAGTCACACTATTTCTACAGAGCAGCTGTGGACAGATGTCAAATCTGTCTGGATGATCAGGATATGACTGCACCTCCCCCACGTATGTCACCTTCCTGTTGTTGTCCGACAGTTTGATCTTCCTGTTTACTGTGTTTGTGTCAAGAGTGAGTTCACAGGAATCTGATTGAGAGAACGAGACACGATACAGCTGTCGTTATTAATCTATTATCTGTTCATTCATTAACAATTCAGTGATGGCATCAGACAACTGAAAGAGTGATGTCACAGTTTGAAGATGTGTTGTTTTGTTTTACACTTACACTTCCTTAAGCCTGGTTTTAACCATTGGACTCCACCAGGCTCCACACTGAAAAGAGGACAGGACAGGGGTCAGACCAGGACATCTAATTTCAGCGTGCAAACATGGATATTACATTACTCTCAAATACTAATACTACAAATACTCACAATACGTGTAATCAGCCTGCTTCATGTCTGCCACTCACGCACAGACCTCTATCATAACACCAGGTGACAATGACTCCAAGACTATTTCCATCCAAAACCTCACAAGTCTCAAAAACGTATTAGGACAGGAGTGTCGCAATGTTATTGGCATTGGTTATATTTAAAGAATGAAATATTAATACACATAAGTTCACAAGAGAGAAAGCCCACATTAAAAAAAGATTAGTCTGACTGAAAGCATCGTTTTTTTGTATTTGATATAGATATATCACAATAATGCTCATTCATTCATTTTCTATACCGCTTATCCAGTTCATATATCTATAGCCTATATTTATATATATAGCTTATATATCTCAAATGTCCTAACTTGTCCAGTAGTTGTCAGTTTCAGTCACAGTTTTAGATAAATACTATTGTTCTGGTGTTATTGGAAGGCTTACTTTTTCAAATGTAATGGAGCTAAGATAGCATTTCCAGTTGTTGTGCTAAACCAGAATAAACACAATACAGCTATCTCTATGCTGACATGACATTAATTTGAAAAAATATATATATTTCTCAAAATGACAGACAGTTTCCTTTGCATGTATCATTTCCAACAGAAAATTCAAATTTTTATTCCTGGAGATGCTTTTCTTGGAGACCTCCTATTCAATCAGCGTGTTGATAAAGTCAAAAGGCTTCCTACATGATTGTTTGTATGTTCATCAGCACCACCATTAACCAACAATGAAAATGTTTCCAGCTCTTTCATCTCTATCATACTGATTGTCTATGGCTGCAGCCATCCTCTTCATACCTGAGAGTTTCCAGTCTCCAGTCTGGATTTTCCAGCCCATCAGACAGCGGCTTCACTGCCGAGTCTCTGAGATTATTGTAGCTCAGATCCAGCTCTCTCAAGTGGGAAGGATTGGAGCTCAGAGCTGAGGCCAAAAAAGCACATCCTTCATGTGTGATCAGACAGCCTGACAGCCTGCAAATGCACAAACACAAAAATAGCTCATGGCAGATCATCATGGCAGGGTTTTACTCGTCAAATACAAGAAGAAACTGTTTATAAATAAATAACTTAAAAATACAATTACTAATGTAGGGAGTTAATAGTGAATACATTGTGATCTAAAGAGTCTACTGTCATGCTTGCTACTACTACATACTAGCTAAATGGTAAGAGCACAATGACAACGTGACATCTTGTTCCATGTTTCGATTTCATGCTTTGCAGGTACAATGTTGGTTGCTTGTTAGGTGATCCGCGTTAGACTTAAAGTACAGCTGAGGATGGTGGAAAATGTTATTAATTTTGCAGGTATTTGGTTGTAAACAAATTATTGACAAATTAATATGTAAACCTGATGATGGTGCCAGATGAAAGCCAGAGTGTGGTTCAGGGGATCATGAAGGTCTGAACCACACTCCCACATCCCTATCCATCCATTAGTTTCTGAAACATTTCAATCAGAACCAAAGTGGAAAACTGACTAACAAAACTACATTACAAACTACATTATTGAGGACTCTGAAAATAAAATATGACTTCCCACTGGTAGATAAAATTAGTCACCAGACAGAGGAAACTAGTGTATTCTTTATCCTCTCCTGTGAACATTTGGTGTAAATTTTGTTACATTTCAGAATACAACTCAGAATAAATGTTTACAATTATCTCCTGCATTTAATAATTCATCAATGAAAGCAAAAATTTAGTCAAATGTCCTTGGAAAAATTAGCAGATATAATCCTACATAGCTAATCAGCTAATGTAAATCAAGACTTAAAATGGTCATCAGTTGAATGTATTGATGAATTCTGACCTGAGACTTTCCAGTCTACAGTGTGGACTCTCCAGTCCAACAGATAACAGCTTCACTCCTGAATCCTGCAGGTTGTTGTCACTGAGGTCCAGCTCTCTGAGACTAGAGGACTGAGAGCTGAGAACTGAGATCAGAGCTTCACAGCTTCTTTCCGAGAGGTTACAGCCACTCAGTCTGGAGAGGCAACAGTAAGGAAACAAGTAATAAGTTGTTTATCCTTCACTCTAGTTGAGAGATAGAAATTTATTGATAAATATATCCCACTTACAGAGCTTTGTTTGAGGCTTTGACTACTGGCAGCAGCCTCCAAAGGGCCTCCTCTGAAGATGAGTATTTCTTCAGGTCAAATATATCCAGATCTTTTTCTGATGACAGCAAGATGAAGACCAGAGCTGACCACTGAGCAGGAGACAGCTTATCAGTGGAAAGTCTTCCTGAACTGAGGGACTGTTGGATATGCTCCACAAGAGAGCGATCATCCAGTTCATTCAGACAGTGGAAGAGATTGATGCTTTTCTCTGCAGAGGGAGTCTCTTCAATCTTGTTCTTGATGTACTCAACTGTTTCCTGACTGGTTAAGGAGCTACTTCCTGTGTGTGTCAGCATGCCTTGAAGGAGAGTCTGATTTGTCTGCAGTGAAAGGCCCAACAGGAAGCGGAGTAACAAGTCCAGGTGTCCATTTTGACTCTCAAGGGCCTTATCCACAGCACTCTGGTAAAAATGTGTCTCAGATTCATATTTTGTTCTTTCAGATTTCTGGGATGTTGACTGTTCTAACAGCAAACTGACACCCAAGCTGGTGAATGTCATATGGACATGAAGAGCAGCCAGAAACTCCTGAACACTCAGGTGGACAAAACAGAAAACCCTGTCCTGGTACAGTCCTCTCTCCTCTTTAAAGATCTGTGTGAACACTCCTGAGTACACTGAGGCTGCTCTGATATCAATGCCACACTCGCTCAGGTCTGATTCATAGAAGATCAGATTGCCTTTCTGCAGCTGCTCTAAAGCCAGTTTTCCCAAAGACGCAATCATCTTCCTGTTGTCTGAATTCCAGTGTGCATCTGTCTCAGCTCCTCCTTTATACTTGACATTCTTCAGTTTAGTTTGAACCACAAGAAAGTGGATGTACATCTCAGTCAGGGTCTTGGGCAGCTCTCCTCCCTCTCTGGTCTTCAACATATCCTCCAGAACTGTTGCAGTGATCCAGCAGAAGACTGGGATGTGGCACATGATGTGGAGGCTTCGTGATGTCTTGATGTGAGAGATGATTTTGTTGGCCTGCTTCTTATCTTTTAATCTCTTCTTGAAGTACTCCTCCTTTTGTGGGTCAGTGAACCCTCTGACCTCTGTCACCATGTCGACGCACCTAGGAGGGATCTGATTGGCTGCTGCAGGTCGTGTGGTTATCCAGAGGCGAGCAGAGGGAAGCAGGTCGCCCCTGATGAGGTTTGTCAACAGAACATCCACTGTGGTGGACTCTGTGACATCAGTCAGGATCTCATTGTTGTGAAAGTCCAGAGGAAATCGACACTCATCCAGACCGTCAAAGATGAAGACAACATCAAATTCTTCAAACTTGCAGATTCCTACTTCTTTGGTTTCAGTGAAGAAGTGATGAACAAGTTGCACTAAGCTGTACCTTTTCTCTTTCAGAACATTCAGCTCTCTGAATGTGAATGGCAATGTGAACTGTATGTCCTGGTTGGCTTTGTCTTCAGCCCAGTCCAAAGTGAACTTCTGTGTTAGGACTGTTTTCCCAATGCCAGCCACTCCTTTTGTCAGCACTGTTCTGATTGGTTTAACTCTCGCAGGTGAGGGTTTAAAGATGTTTTCAAGTCTGATTGTTGTTTCGGGTCCATCTCGTTTCCTGGATGCTGTTTCAATCTGTCTGACCTCGTGTTCTTTATTGACCTCTCCAGAATCTCCCTCTGTAATATATAGCTCTGTGTAGATCTCATTCAAAAGGGTTGGGTTTCCTGCTTTAGAAATCCCCTCAAACACACATTGGAATTTCCTCTTCAGTTTGGATTTTAGTTTAGACAAGTCTAGACCGACTCCAGCTTGACTTCCTGAATGAATACACAACAAGATCAATAAATATTTCATACAGTTCACCTTAGTGAATGTTCCTTTTATCCATCACGTTAAATCTTGAAATCGTGAAATTCTCTTACTGCTCTGCAGCATGTCTGCTAGCTTGTCCCGCCCCATTCTTCTCAGGAAGTGGACCGTGATCCTCTGAAATGCCTCTCTGTTGTTCCTCCTCTGCTCTTCCTCCTCACTGTCCAACATCTCCTCATCCTCCCTCTGATTTACTAAGCAATCTGGGTCATCTAAACTCAAAACCTTCCGGAACCTCTTCAGTTCATTCTTTACAAAGGCGACAATGTTCTCCTCCAGCAGCTGGAATATTGCATGAATGACACAATCAAATTACATATACTGGTCTAAAAAGTGCAGCATGGAGGTTACTGTGAGAAGAAAAGCTGGGAAAGTAACTGTTGTACATGCACAGACCATAAATACGCAGTCCAAGTGTGTTTGATGCTGCTGGGCAGGCTGACCGCTGGACACCTCTGAGATCTTTTGGTCAACTCTGTGGAAGAATCATGACAAAATTTCCTCAGGCTCTCAGTGATGGTTCATTCCAGCTGATTACAGTCCAACAGGTATCACTGCCACTTTTCTATTTATGTTACATTACTAAAAACTCGAACTTGCACAGTTTGCATTTGTGGTCATTGCTTCCATGTTGGTTTTGTTTTGTAGTTTTGTTACAGCATGATCAACACCTTTTTTTTTTCTTCACAAAAGCACATTTAAAAGGCAAAACTTAGTTATTATAACAGCTTACCTCTTTGCAGGGAAGGGTTGTTCTCCTTTAAAATCGTAGAAACGCTCAAGTGACTGCTCACTCTTGAACGACAGACAGCTGAGTTTAGACTCAGGATCAGATAGAGGTTCAGCGGTGGCTGGTCTCTTACAGATCCTGCTAGGGGAAGACCACCAGGGACAGAAATTCACATTTTAGTCTTAAGGAAAAGTCTGCTGGAAAAAAACTAGGAGCTAGAAACCAAAAAAGGATCAATCAATGCACCAAAGTTCAATAAAAAGTGAAGCTGATTGATTTCGGTCTTCAGTCACTTCAGTTATTTCTGAGAAAATTTTACTGTTATTGACAGATAATAGGGATACACTTGTGAATTTATGGGCTAATATCAATGTTCAAAAAAACAATTTGGTTAATAGCCAGTGCTGGTATCACTTTTTTGTTGTTGTATATTAGAGGTCCAACCAGTATCACTTGCATTTCTTTCTTTCTTTGTAATAAGCTAAAAAAAATCTCTTATCATTTTAATCTCTCAGTTCATCTGCATCTTTGCTCAATGGTCTTCTTGTCGAAATATGTAAAATTTCACCACTCTATCTTCATTTTCTACAGAATGCTATTTTCAACAACTGCTCACACACTATTGAGCCAATCATTGCAAAACTGTGGCAGAATCATCTACAGACTTCAATTTCGATGTCAGTCGACCACAAGAGGGCGCCACAAATGTAAAAAGCAAAAACATAAAAGCAACTTACTGTCTGTCAGATAGATGTATTTGTTTAAAATCAATAAAAAAATCCTTTGAACAGTTGCTCTGGAAAGACATACAGCTGGGTTCAGGTCCAGGACAGTCTTGTATGTGCCGCTGCTCCGTAACTGATCGATGACCTTGTTTAAAATCAATAATAAAATCCTTTGACTGGTGGCTCTGGAAGGACACACAGCTGGGTTCAGGTCCAGGACAGCCTGGAGTGTTCTGCTGCTCTGGAACTGATCGATGACCTTGTTTAAAATCAATAATAAAATCCTTTGACTGGTGGCTCTGGAAGGACACACAGCTGGGTTCAGGTCCAGGACAGTCTTGCGTGTGCTGCTGCTCTAGACTTGAACACAACACACAAAGAGCTTTGAGAGTGAATAATGATGGTGAAGTGATCTGAGTGCTGAGCTGTGACATGGAGACGAGTCATGGACATGTTACTGATCCTCTCACCTCTGAGCTTTGGTCTGGCAGTCATGTTCCCGACCCAGCGTGGTTTTAGAGGGGAGGATTCCCTCCTCTCTGTCCTCACACTGATTCATGTTAATGGACTCGCATCCACATTAGCTCTTGCACACTTTTATCTGGTGAGGAAACATTAAATTAAATCATCTTTTATATGAAAAAATATCACCTTCGCATCCAGTGATTGGCTGTTATTTTTTTCTTTCATATAAGTGATAGGTAGAGATGCACAATAATGTCAACACTCCTTCAGTGCCCCATCCTGACCACAAGATGGCGACTGTAACACACAAGCAACAAGCTGCAAGCAGCTGAAAACAGTGGAAACTGAGTCGTTAATGAGTCACCTGAAACTGTTAATGACAGAGAGAATAGACAAGTGGAGGAGAAGGTGGTAGTGTGTATAGGAATATCAAAAAAAAAGAAAAAGAAAAAGAAAAAAAAACTTGTCTTGGCAGTTTTGCCCAAAAAAGAAGGGTACGAATTTGGAAAGTGGGGTAACTTTTGAACTATCAGTCATTATAGCTGATTATGATATGAATTAATTAACCTTGACTGTCCTTTAGGAAGCCTTTTTTCTCGGAAATATAACAACCCTCCACAAAGCAAAGCCTGCTTAGCAAACCGAAACCGTCACGACTCTTTCATTTTGTAACGGAGCCGAAAAAAAAAACAAAAAAAACAGCGAATCAGGTAAAAGATCCTTTCTACCTACCTTAAATTCGTCATAATGGACGAAGGAAGTGACTTAATATGTAGACACATATTTACACAAGAGAGACTGTCCAGATGTAGTTCTGACCTCAGATAAACGTATGAAAACATCGTTCAGACATGTTACGCTACCTTCTGTTGGAGGTTTAAACGGAGAAAATGATCTGCGCGACGATGGCTCGAGAGCAGGAACCGGAAGTAAAGGGAAAGAGGCGGGCAGCTGGCATCCGCTTTGCTTTTTCTTTTTTTTTAAACAGAAATTGTGCCATAATGTGCCCACTGTGCTCCTATTTTCCTTTACTGCATTGCTATTTATTTTCATGTGTGAATTTCCTTATATACTTTTTTTTTTTAAAAAATTTTGATAGTAACACGGAGGCGTGTGAGCCTTCTTACTCATATCCGTTAACTACCAGTGAGAAAAAATTCACAAATTCCATGTACTAATACGAAGATAGGTAACTGAGTTGATTAAACAGACAGATTGTGATGTACTTTATTTTGTCGTAAAAAGAAAATAAAGCTGAAATGCTTACACAGCTCATAAAGTGAGTGGAAAAGTTGGATGTGACTGCGAATGAAGTTCAGTGTGACACTGCTGCCATCTAGTGGACATTTGAGAAAATGGCATCATGGCAATAATGAAGGAGGTATTCCAACAGTACTGATGTAGTTTACTTAATTATGTTTCTCACACTGTGCAGCAGAAAGAAATTTTAAAGTATGGGTTGTATGTGGATTTTATGTGTGTGAGTGAACCTATATTAGAAACAAGCATGTGCTGATCATCATCAATAAGGTCAGCCATGTTGCTGATATTGGATATTGTACTTTATTCTGAAAATGTGTATATATACTGTACTGTATAGAAACAGGCTTAATCTGAACCGATGCTTTAAAGGCAACATGACATTCGAATCATTTGAATAAAATAATAAATAAACTGAAAATAATTTATTCTAAAAACTTTGAATTTGATCAAAAACACACAAATGAACTGAACTCAGACAAGTCATAACTCGCCGTTCAACAACTGCCATTTTTTTTTTGGTGCAAGTTTCAAATTGTTGCATCTCTGTAGTTTTCAATCTGTTCGCTTTGCCAACTGTACTTCGTTGTTTTATTTTTGTTGTTGAAGCGATTTGTTTTCCAGTCGCACTTGAATACATCCGTCCCAGTTCGCGCCCATACACTTTGCGGTACAAAGCGATGTAGATTACGGAGTTTACGAGGTGTACCTGAACGCACCATGGCGCTCCTGTGTGTATCAAACTCCAACATGGAGCACAAGATAGAAGGAAAAACACCCATAAATGACATAAAAACACTGTAAATATTCTCAACATAGTTTTATTGTTATGTGACCATTTTGGTACAAATATTTTCCCGCCAGTGTGGTTAAATACTTTAGCAGATTTACTCACCAAACAAGAGATCTGCTCACATTTTGACATTTGGTAGAAGTTAATTTTGAATGGTATTAGCATTATTGCAGTCAGACAACTGAGCTAGGTTTTATGCATGTTAGTGGAGTCAATTTAAAGGAGACTTTTACTTTTACCAGAAAAAAATGGCGGCTGCTTCTTTTGTAACATATTGTGAGAAACAGACATATGGTGTCAGCTCATATCTATTACAGGCCCCTGAATTAAATCAAATCTATATCATCGGGTCATATGGAAACTAGCTTTAGAAGGGCTTGAGAAAATAGCATTTTGACGCTAAAACATGCTTACAGGGAGCAACAGCGGCAGCATGGTACCCATCCTTAGATGCCCTAGCGGTCAAAAAAAACGCTTTCCCTTCCGGGGTCACACAACACCTGATGGCACCCGATTTCCCATTACATATATACCCTTTATGGCCTGAATGACCACAGCGCCCCCTGTGGTACCCACAACAAATACAGAGTCACCATGCTTCCCCATAACATTGCGTTTGGCTCCTACATTTCCATTGAACCAAATCTAAATCATATGGCGCCAGACTAACAATTACTGTATTGTTGTCCACAGAAACAACATATCATGATGAAATGATATACACTCCTAAGAGTTAATGGTGTTTAAATCCAAGTCAAGCGTAAAGTCATCAAATCTGCGACGAGTCCAAGTCATGTGATTCAAACCTGACACTTTCAGTATACTTTAAGTGAATAACAAGGACCTCCGGAGCTTCATTTACCTCCTCTACCTGCACTAATACACTTATGCTTTTTGAACGAATGTTGCCATGTAAACCTTTTATCACAAACACTGCAACCAAACGGCTTCTCCCCGGTATGCATTCTCATGTGTTTGGACAAAGTGTTTCGGAGAGTGAAACTCGCTTTGCAAACTGAGCACGTAAAGGGTTTTTCACCCGTATGGCCTCTCAGGTGTGAGGCTAAAGCCGAGCTTTGCGTGAATCCTCTACCGCAGACGGAACATCTGAAGGGTTTTTCCCCCGTATGGATTCTCATGTGCCTCACTACATCACCTTTCCACGGGAAGGTTTTTTTACAAAATGCACAGCTGAAACATTTTCCTTCAGAATGAAGTCTCATGTGAGTTCTTAAGGAGTTCTTCCGGGGGTATCGCTTACCACAAACCGAACAACTAAATGGTTTCAAATCCATTTGCATTCTATCGTGTTCCTGCAGATGTCCAGAGCGGCCAAACCTCGTCGCACATGCGAAGGAGTCAACTGATGTTTTCCCAGCATTACATTCCTTATCACTTTCTAGGACTCCATTGTTTTGTAAGACGTTTAAACCTGACCGAGGTTCCCTTGTCTCCTCCCACTCACAACTATTATCAGTTTCAGATTCGGAGGATTGTGACATCTTGGCTGGTTCTGATCCCCCACAGTCCTCTCCGTCAGTTTTCAATTGCCACGCATCTCCGTTCTCTTCAGTCTGACTTTGATGAAGCTCTGAGGACCGACAACGACCATACTCGTGACATTTGAGTTGATATACCCAGGAGAATCTTTTGCCACAATCACTGCAGCTGTATCGCTTCAAACCTGTGTGGAGTTCCATGTGCTGTGTCAGATGTACCTTTTGTATAAATGTTTTACTGCAAACTGAGCAATTAAACGGTTTCTCTCCTGTGTGAATTCTCATGTGTCTCCTAAGATTTGAGTTTTTAAGGAACTGTTTACCACACTCAGAGCAGCTTGAGGATTTCTCACCAATATTACACCCTCTCTCCTCTTCCATAACCTTTAAACTTGACTGAGCTTCACTTCTTTTCTTACAATCACCACTGTCATCGATATTTGGTTGCAAATTAGTGTTCACGACCGGTTCTGCTCCGCCACAGCCCTCTCCATCACCTGTTTCCACGAGTCCAGTTTGTCTTTGACATAGTTGTGAGACCTGAGGCTCCCCTTCGTCATCATCTTCATTCTTAACAGCGACAGGAGTGAATATAAACTTGGTGACGTCAGCTTCCTTCAGCCCTTGAAGCTGCGCTCCCTCCTGACTGGTGCAGAGTTCCTCCTGTTCCTCTTTAATGTGCGGCAGCTCCGGCTGGTCCCTGTGGTCCAGACTGGAGCCAGACACTTGCTTCTCAGGAGGGGCCTCTTCTTTAGTCACCAACAGTTGCTGGACATCTGTGGAGAACAATTAAACAAGGTCAGCAGCATTTCCAAATATCTCCATTTTAGGTGTAGCGAAGTAGTGTGGATATAATTGTAAAACATAGCAAAAAAACATGTTTACATGGACAAATGTTTTGAATGTTCAGTACTCATCCTTACACATATTGTGTTTATATTAAACTCACTGAACTTTTCTTCTTCTAAATTTAACATCAAACCAATGAATGAACTAAAACTTCAGCCACATGGTACAATTGGGCAGCTGATAAATTTCGTTTCCTATAGATTTTTCACAATAAAAGCCTCGATTGAATAGTTGAGTAGTTAAAATTAACCCAATCTGCAACATACACAGACATAACACAGAAGTAATATCATAAAACATCACACCATTTGACTGAGTACTTTTACTTTTCACACTTTAACTTAATTTCTGAAAGCAGGTTTTGAATGCAGAACACCTATTTGTAATGAGGTGCTTTCAGTGTGGTATTACTACTTTTACTATCACGTCATTGCTGCTTTCCAAGAAGTTTGAAGTGAGAACAACGAATGATATAAATAATGAATAAATGTACAAACCTGCTCTGTATAACCGGACTTCGGGAATGAAAGCAGCGTAGAGTGCGCGTTGTCGAAAAAGTTCCTCTTCATACTCTGCTATCGTTCTTTTAAACAGTTCAAATATCTCATCAGAAGCTGCTGATAGTCGCTGGTTGACAAAGGCTCTCAGGGTTTGGATTTTAAGCATGTTTGTTTTTACAAATTTACAGCATCTTCTCCTTCGGGTACATTACGTTAAATCAGTTTTGGCCACTCTTGCGCATGCTGTGTTGCTTAATGAGAACGTTGTTATCCGTACATTACCAACTAGCTAGCCAAAGACGCTATGGAGGTTTTGAGTACATGAAAAACTACAGCTTGGTCTCTCCTGCAGCTAGTCCGACTAGCACTGCAATGCCGAATTCTTTCCGTCTATTTACAGATACCAAGCGACACTAATCTCCATGCAGTCTGGGTTTACAGGAGGTGAAACATTACGAAAGTGTACCCAAAGTCCACTTAAAGGAATTTATCAATGCACGAATGCTCTGCTGGTTCGCTTTAGACTGTACTTCATGCTAATCCACGCGAGACCTAACCGGAAAAGCGCTTCCTCTTTCTTCCTCGAGTGCATTTCCGGCAGGTTGTAGCGTAATACTGCCCTCCACCGTTACAAAGGAGTCACTTCAGCTCATAATTGAAATTGTGTAATGAATAGTATAACTCAATAAAATTCGATACACATATATCGATATAATTAATAATAATAATTGTTTCTAAAAGTAAACAATGACTTAATTGAAAAGAGAGACACTTTCAAATCTGGCATTACGTGTGCTGTATGCTGTACATTAAGAAATAGTGATCTTGAGTTAAGGTTGAAAGTTTTTTTTTTGTTTTTTTGTCAAACAGGGCTCTTTTGTCGTACAATAAGGATCACAAGAATAGGAGACCAACGATTCTTTCACTCCACACTCAAATCTTAGCTTGCACACTGCTTAGTGTTAACAGCAAAGGTGTGAACTTGCTTGAGTCACATGACTGAGTCCAACTGTGAATCTGGTGACTTGTCAAAAAGAAAAAAGGCTAAGTGCAACACCAGTTACTGGTGACTGAACTTAGACTGAATCCTGATTTGGAACGACCTGATATCCTCCCATAGAGTGTTAAAACTTGTATCACAGAATAAATAAATTAAAAAAAAAAACTACCTGATCATATTTGAAAATACATGAATACATCTTTGAATCTATCCAACAGCAGCCAATCACATTACACGAGCAGCAGTGAGCGGTGCATTTAACGCAGACCTGCTGACAGATAAATAATGACTGTTTCAGGACTCAAAACACAAAGTGAATTTGATTTTTGTTTTTGTACACATGTCTAAGTACACATTTGAAAAGTGTTGAAAAATTATAAATATGTCAACTGACACCTTTAAGTTTGTCTGCCAGAATAGTTTGCATCCCGTGAATGTGTTTTTAAAGTTTTTAAACCAAAATTATTATGTATATAGTTTTTCAAGCATCTTAAACCTGCAGTACAGAACCTTTGTCTCCCTCTTCTGGCAGTGAGAGTAATTACACAAACACTGTTGATGTACTTACAAAGAAATACTCTGGCGATAACAGGTTTAACCAACAATGTGTGAACTCAAATTGAAAGGGCTTGAATATAACAGACACTAGAGGCTTGAAACTTCTTAAAGGAGCGTGCCAGAGTTTTTGTTTGGATGTTTTAGCTAATTAAATTGCTTAAACTTTGAATGAACTATTTTCCAAAGTACTGTGTTTTAGAAATCTGAAGAGGTTGTTGAAGGGAAACAAATCAGAATGAAACTGTAAAACAAACTATTTTATTGTCACATCTGCTTACAGCTGGTGCTCATGATCATAGTTAAGAACAATTTAAACTGGACGTATTTACACGTGAAGTCACATGTCAAACTGTATGTCATGCAGTATTTTGTGTGGCATGCTGGTTGTTTCTGTCCATCAGTCCCGTGCCAGAGTCCAGATCTCCTTCTTCTCTGTTCACAGTTAGGGCTCTCCTTCATTGATGAAGCTGAGCTGGGTGGTGTGCTCCCCCCACTCCACCTCTTGCAGGTTCAGGAGAGGTTCTCGGGGGCGCAATGCCATGCTGGAGGGTTGGGAAATGGAGCGGGGACGTGACCTAGGTTTAAACTCAGACTTGGGATGGAACTGGAGCTGGGTCTCTGACTGGGACATGGGTGGGAGGTGAGACTCACTAACAGGTCCAGGTGATAAGTCTACCAAAAGGGGAGTGATAGATGACGGGTGCCTTAATGAAGATAGAGAAGGGATGGAAGGGGAGGAGCAAGGATGTGACATAGCTAGGTGGTGCTCATGGGGAGAACTGTTGAGGGACGGGGGAGCTGAGCAATGAGAGACTAAGGGAGCGGCACTGGCCCGATGAGAATTCTTTGAGGAGACGGGTTGAGGGGGTGACCACTGAAGCGGATCGAACTCTCCTTGTAAGACCTTTATCACACTCAGCGGAGGAGAGGACTGTTCGGGTACCAGGATGGATGGAGGATTTTGTTCGTCTGAACAGTCCGCAGGTGCATGTTGGGTAAGAAGAGGTGGGGCAGGGGAGCAGCTGTGTGAGGATACGCTGGGAGGCGGAGTCACCAGCAGCGTGGAGGTGTTTTGGAGCAGGGGTTTGAGAAGACGCGTCATTTCCTGTAGCTCCTGACTGACTGCAGTCACCTGACGGGAGAGGACGTTCATCTGGAGAGAGTCACAAACAAACGCTGGTGTCTTTGCGTTCTGAGGAAGTCCACTTACACTTCAAATTGAGGTTATTGTAATGCAACTGAGTCAGATGCTGCCTCATAGCGGCAATTAGATACAGCAATTTAGATTGAGCTGAATTAATTCTCTCACACTTTCAGTCTTGGCTCAAGAATTGCATTTTTGTATTAAATTTGCTTGTATTTATGAATGCATTCTTTCTCTCTTTTATTGAACAACCACAGGGGGTGTACTATAAAGTATCCATCCATTTTCTATACCGCTTATCCGTAAGGGTCGCGGGGGAGCTGGAGCCTATCCCAGCTAGCTAAGGGCGAGAGGCGGGGTTCACCCTGGACTGGTCGCCAGTCAATCGCAGGGCCAACACACAAAGACAGACAACCACACACTCTCACACTCACACCTAGGGGGCAATGTAGAGTAGCCAGTTAACCTAATGTGCATGTTTTTGGGATTGTGGGAGGAAGCCGGAGTACCTGGAGAAAACCCACGCAGGCACAGGGAGAACATGCAAACTCCACATAGAAGGGCCCAGACCGGGATTCGAACCTGGAACCCTCTTGCTATGAGGCGACAGTGCTAACCACTGCACCACGTTCAGAGGTTACGCAAAGTGTCTCAGACTGACATCGCCTATAAACCGCTCTGCCGTTTCACTGACCCTCTATGAGCTATATAGCAATATAAATTCAGTAGCTAATAACTTGCTGAGCCGTACATTAGGGATGTCACCAAACAAAGTGGATCAATATGGATTCAGCTGGTGATGCAGAAAGTCGCTTGTTCCTCCTGCTTGCTTCGGGTAATAGTAACATTTAAAATTTTACACAGCATATCCTTCCATGCATGAAAAGAACGATGAAGGCACAGCAACCGCAGACCAGTCTGGATGGAGTCCATTTTAAACTGTTTAGAAAATGGGACAGCGTTAATGCAGTATAATGTTTAAATGTACTGCATCGACTTTAAGGTTTTAGGACTCCCTGATGTGCATTTGTCATGTTAATAATAAACAAATAAATGGGACGCTGAGAGTGCATTTAGTGGTAAAATAAATATATAAAATTAGGAACCAACCACCACTTTTGTGTGAAAACTGACAGAAGCAGAAGGCCTGAGTTAATAAAGATGGGAGATAATCACTGCTGTTTTCCTCTTCATCTCTGACTGTTAGGTTTTGTTGAGCCAGCTCACGTAAAGAAAGAAAACAAGTAAACATTTGAATAGAAAGACCACATTAAAGATTAATGAGGCGTCATATTCGTACAGTGAAATCTGTGAGGTTTTTTTTGGGAGGGGGGGTGCATCTGATAGAAACTCCAGGTTTCTAACAGCATCATAAACAATTAAACAGGTGAAATTTGATACAACAACGGCGAATGATCTGAATGGACTTGTAAATTATTTAAAAAATCACTTTACATTAATCAGCTCTTTATAGCCTCTGGACTAATAATAATAATAATAATAATAATAATTTTGAAATACATAACAGCATTTAACCAGGGGATCATGGCCAGTTAGGTTTTGTCAGCACATTATTAGCATTTCATAAACTATTTTGTCATTTCTAATTAACAATATTGTATTTTCTTTTCCTGTAAAATCAAGCCTCACCTCATGTTTTAGCTTAGCGATAGCCTGCACGGTGTCATCCTCATCGTGGGCTCCTGTAGACATAACATGCAAGTGAAGACAACAATTAGATTCATTTTAAAAAAAATTTCTTTGTAGCTCCATAGACCGAAGATGGTATTTCATTTTAATGCGATAAGGTCAGGATATGTGTGTGTGTGTGTGAACCTGAGGCTGCTGAACCAGGGCTGGGTAGGAAAGTCTGAGGAGAAAAATCAAACTTCTGAACCGACCCGCTTTGGTTTTCTGCCTCGATGCCATCCACA
This sequence comes from Scatophagus argus, assembly GCF_020382885.2. Taxonomy (NCBI): domain Eukaryota; kingdom Metazoa; phylum Chordata; class Actinopteri; family Scatophagidae; genus Scatophagus; species Scatophagus argus. Next base: position 11,151,553 of record NC_058516.1, read on the forward strand.
AACCTGAGGACGGATGGGAAGAGCGAATCGATGATTTTCATACTCAACAACAAGTTAACAAAGCAAGTAATTCTCACGTGAAACATCTGACTTGAAAACCTAGAGATGGAGTTAAACTTCTAAATCTCACATCAGTAAACAGCGCTGTTTAAAACAAAGGAACCAATAATTCAATTCAATTCAGTTTATTTATATAGCGCCAATTCACAACAAAAGTTATCTCATGACACTTTCCAATTAGAGCAGGTCTAGACCAAACTCTTTAATTAAATTGTAATACAGAGAGCCCAACATTCCCCCTTGAGCAAGCACTTGGCGACAGTGGCAAAAGGAAAAACTGCCTTTTAGAAGGCAGAAACCTCGGAGCAGACCCCGGCTCAAGATGGGCGGCCATCTTGACTTGTTTAGCTTGTTTGTTTCCACCTGCTCCTTATATAGATAACATAAAAGATCCCACATATCCCTTGTGACTTTATATTGTTGATAAAAGCATGATGGTTTCATCAATAAAGCGACAAATAAAATGTCATGGGATTCATCTTCAGGGGACGACCAATATCAACAAATAATAACTGTTTTGTTTGTAATAAAGATTTAATATTTTAAGTAGGGCAAAAATAAGCCTGTCTAACTGTGCAGCGTACTCGCTCTGAATCTTTTTTCCTCTCGTTACTGAACGTGTAAGCTGATCGTACAAGCGTTTCACTGCCCGATGAAGCTGCGTGTCGAGTAAACAAGTGAAAACAGCATAAATTAAATCAGAACAACAAACAAAAATGTTTGAAGCGACGAGGAAGGCCTTTTGTTTCCGCTATCTACAAAGCATCACACTGTTCCTGCTCTCTACAAACTCTATCACATCATCAAGATATCAAACTGATAGTCACAGTTGACAGGTGTAGTATTACATAATGGGATTTTCTTTTTTTCACATCTGTCATCTCAGAGCAAAGACCAAACATAGAAATATGGACTTTTTCTGTGAAATGGTTTGCTGTAAGTGCACTGGACACTATATTAGTTAATATTTAAGGGAATTGCATAAGGCTTATATTTCAGACTTAGAATTCTGAGTTATAGAGCGTACGAGTAAGCGCAGGCCAGCCAATATTAAAATGATTTATTTAATCAAATCAAATTTAAATTTTACTTTTGTGCTGTGTGATGTATGACAAAAAAAACAAATTTTCAGGGTACTTAAAAGTCAAACACTACTATGATAGTGATATGAGCTCTGATGTGGGCTTCACAGGGGGGATTGGTCAGTTAAATATAAAAGACAAAAAAAGATCAAATTATGAAATGCGAGTACTGTAAAAAAAAAAATCCTCACAAGTCACAAAGAAAGCAGATGAAATTCTACCACTAAATAAATGGTTCCTTACCGAGGGCTGAGGTCCGGCTGCAGGCAGCTGAAGCTCACCACTGGGATCTGCAGGCTGGCAGGCCGGGTTTGATCGCTCGCTGGCCTGAAGGTTCTCGCCGGCAGCAGCGGGGAACGCAGAGGGGAACGCAGGGGAGATCGCAGGCCCCGCCCTAACCTACCCGGGGGAGGCATCTTGGGGAGAGGGGAATGTTCACCCTCCGACCCTGATCCCTCTTCATCCTCCTTGATGGATGGAAGCTTCTTCATAATCCCGCCATTGCTCTCACAATCTGCCTGAGGAGTGGGGGGGGGGGGGGGGGGGGGGGCAAGATATGATAAAACCAAAAGTAATTACTTGGAAAAGAGAACAATGGAGAATTGGATGGAGAATTTCCACAAATCAAATGTGTAAAATATGCATTTTGACGGTTTTTGTGTGGTATGAGAGACACAAGGATTTTTGAGAGCAGCAGTTCACTCTTTGACCAGGTGGGGGAACTATTGAGCCACTGAAAGCATCACTGACACTGAAACAGTTCACCATTCACAATAACTGCAATGGCGCTGATATCCATTCAGTTTATAGGCAGTGCTGAGTTCTCATTCATTCTCATTCAAAAACCAAGCAAGCATCCATATTCTTCCTTACCGCAAGTTTTTTTTTCCTGTATTCTCACATGAACTCTGTTTATGACTTCTAACTAGTCATATCTGAACAGACTGTACAATTACAATTACAGTATTCAGCCTGCTGTTACTGGTAATATTATTTATATTTATTATTTATATTCTCAGCACCTTCTCTGGACGCATCTGATGAAAACACCAGCAACCAAATTACATTTTCTCTTTTCCCTCTTTTATTTCCCCCACTACTCCCATCCCCCTCCCCTCCATTTCCCCCATTACCACCACTCTTCCTTGTCTCTCCCCTCTATTTGTTGTCTTCTCCATCCTGTCTTTTTTGCTCACGTGCCCGGCTGGTATTTTTAGATCACGGAGGTTTAATTTTAGCAGAGGTTTGCCTGGAGGGAACCGAGCAGTGAAGGGACTGTTTGGAATTTCAGTGTGTGTGTGTGTGTGTTTGTGTATGTGTGTGTGAGCAGCACGTGCCACCCTTGATATGCAGCACTGCCACTGTAAGAGCATGAGCCAATTACGCGAGTCTTTGCAAGTGTAAAGAAAGACAAATGTGTGTGTGTGTGTGTGTGTTCCATGCAAGGTTCCACGCATGCATATGTGTGTTATGTATATAGTGTGTGTGAACTTGCCAAAATAAAAATGCATGTTGCAGCACGATACATGTATGAGTGTGTGTTAAGTGTTTGGATGACTTAGTCTGCATCAGCAAGAACAAATATGCTGTTTTATGCAAAAGCCGGCATGTGAGAGTGTAACGCTGCATGAGTGAAAGCAGTAGGAGTGTGTGTGTGTGTGTGTGTGTGTGTGTGTGTCGGCACGTGAATGCAAATACCAGTGAGGTTTTCCTCTTCCTTCCCTCTGCAGCTTCCTTTCATCCTGATGTTTTCTCGTCTCGTCTCCATCTGGGTGATGCTCTATATTTATCCAGCCAGGGATGACCCCCCCCGGCCCCCCCACCACCACCACCCATCTGACAGTGCTATTTTTAGTCCCACGCCGAGCTTGGCGGAGAATGCACTATTGCTCCCGCTGTACATGAACGTGCACGAGTGGGAGTGTGTGTGTCAGATGCTCACCAGGATGTGGATTTGAAGTGTCAGCGAGCATCAGCCGCTGCACATGTCCTCACAGTCATGACAGATGACAATCAAAGATCAGGCTAAAACACAGATTGTTTTATGCTAACAGTTTCCACTGTAAAATGCAAACCTGAGATTTTTAGGAGGTGTTGTGTTTTACGACTGATCTTGAATGCGCTCCAGCTTTACCTCCTTTAAAATGTGACTTCAGAACTTTTTTTGTGCCCTCAGTTCATTTATTTGCTCTCCTCCTCTTCGTTTCCCTTTTTAATTATGGCGTCATATTTTACTTAGAATGTCTTGTCAGTTTTTGTTTCTTGTATTCTTGAGCTGACTTTATTTCCCTCGCCATTGTTTTTTTTTTTAAATACAGTTTGAATTAATTTCTTCGTCCTGAAACCCACAAACCTGCTTTCTCTTGCCTTTCTGTATAATTTTAGGGTATGATTGTCAGTTAAATTGTTTCATTTTCTCTCAGTACACAAAAATAAAAAAAAATAAAATAAAATGACATTATATTCTCATGATATGCCAACACACGTTCACAGAATATCTGCGGCGTGTTTGTCCTGCACTGTTCAGAAAGCTTATTTTGATGCTTCTATCCTGCCAAATGCAGCTGGAAGCACACTCAACCTAATTTACATAGTACCTTTATGACATTTAAACTGCATTTAACCTGCTCGGAAAGTGGATGAAACATTTAAAAACGGCCAGCGAGGCTTGACAGCCGTGCTAAAATCTCTCAATTGCATTCATCTTTCCATTAATGAGCTGCATCCTTTACTCTGTTTCTCTCTGTTTATCGCTCATTTTATATAAGCTATTTATTATTGAAAAGGTGGACTTACAGCCAATTAAGAGAGGTTGGCGGTCATAATAAAATTGGAAACAATACATTTCTAGTCACACTCAGATGGATGAATCAGCAATAAACAGATTTTCTAATGACTTATTTAGCAGTAATGATAAGATATTGTTTATTTGAACATACACTATGTGTTAAGAGTTTAATATTACACTTATCTATGGGAATTAATTGATTGGAATAAATTTCAAGGATTTCCTAATATCATGTATCCTATAGGCCCATCTAGGCAGAAGGCAGATAAACAACTGAGCACTTTTCAGTTATTTTTCAGCTGACATACTGTCTCATCCCTTGATATTTCTCATACATCTCTGCCCTAATTAACAAGCTTACTCACAGTGAAAATGTGACTTTGTTATTTCCAGTATGTGCTGGTTATTCATGTGTACGCTACAGCTGAGATCCATCTGTAAAAATCCCTGGCATCCGAATCGTCCGTGTTTAGCATCATGTCTTTATCTGTTGGCTGCATCTCAAGCAGAAGCGGTGGCTTCCTCCTCACTCCCAGTCCAGATGGCTAATCCTTTTCAAGAGCAAAGCCATCATTCCGGCATTGCGTAAAAGGTTGGGTGGAGGAGGTCACTGCAGAAGGACTCTTGTTGTGAATCCCAAAATTTTCTTTTAGACATTTAGATACCCAATTCATCTCCAATGCACATCTGTGTTCAGCAATATGGTAATAATAATAATAATGATAGTGATAATGCATTTACAATTGAGAAAAAAACTGCTGGATACTGCTATTACACTTCAACAGTTTAGATATCAATATGAAACTGATGGGGAAAATCTCTGAGAAGACTCAGAACATACTGTACTGTAAAACATGGCCTCCGCTGTGACCCATACACAGGTAAGTAGCAAGTAATGCATTAATGGATGGATTGATCAATCGATTGATAATGCAAAACTTTTCTTACACCTTATATTTGTTTACCTGTCCCAATCTCTTTCCTTATTGAGGATTATAGAAAAAAAGGTTGTCCAGCAGATCAGAAAAGCAACCATATCGTACCTCAGTGGTGTGTCCTTCCCGCAGATTGTACGTCAGATCGTGCTGGATCTCACTGAGGAACTTCTGGGCGTAGTCGGGGTAGAGGCCGAGCACTTCACGGAGGCCTTTGAGGCTAATGTATTGCAGGTCACAGTAAGTCAGGGCTTTCACACAGGCATTGGTCTTGATCACTTCCTCTTGGGTAAGACAATCGGAGCCAATCAGGTCGCCCCGTCCTGGAAAATTAGAGGTACAGGTGTAGCTGTAGTTGAGGACTGAGGGTACTGAATGTGTTTGAGGCCATGAAGCAAAAAAAAGTCCAAAATATGACTACAGATTTATGTAGCAGAATTCCCTTTAATCATCTGACTTCATCAACATGCGTTTGTCTTGCGACTCTTTGGAGGGATTCAATCCCTAGTTTGGAAAAAAAAAATGGACCAAACAAGCTAACTGTAAATAAAGTAGTTAAACTAGCTCCACCTTGAACAGCTACAACAGTAAATTGCTACTTAAGCACTGATACAGACAGGTTGAATTCCCTTGTATGGTTAAACTATTTTATATTCATGTTACAGCACACACCATGGAACAGAGTTGAGCTGCTGCAGATTACAATAGAAGCTCTGTATTATTCTGCTTTCTCTTTATTTCTGCTTCCTCTCTCTACCTCGCTGCCTTCTCCAGAGCTGTAAATCTAAAGTGGCAATGCCAAAGCAATTTAAATGTGTGTGTGTGTATATATATGTGTGTGTGTGTGAGTGTGGAAGAGAGAAACAGAGAGCAGGCAGGGGAAATTGTAAGAAGAAAAACATTGTGCACACTGCGTTTCTAGATGCATGAGAGAGAGAAAACCAAACTGTCTGTGAAGTGTGTGTGTGTGTGTGTGTACAACTACACATGGAAAGGGGAGGAGGAGAATGCATATGTTTGCGTGTGTTTCAGTACCCACATGTATGTGCATGTACATACACAGCGGGTCCGGCATCCTAATGAGTTTATCCTCTTTCCCCTTCTCGCTTCATTATTTACTCTGCTAGTTAGATTATTAATAAAATGATGGTGTTGCCAATTTGCTCCCCTCTGCTTTATATGGACCTGATCTGATTCCAGTGCTCTTTGCGAGTCTGTTTGTGCCTCTTTATTCTGTTTCATCCAGAATACAAGTAGTGTACGTGTTGTAGGTCAAGGCTCCGGAGAGGCTTGTGTTCTGGGGAAATTGTTGTGGTTTTAGCTGTTTTGTATTAATGCAGTTTTGTGGACTTCTTTGCTTGTGGGTTAGGGTTAAGGTTCCTTCCTCTTTGCTTGTTTGGTGGACTCGGCGGATTCCTTTTTGCTGTTCGTTCGACATGTCTGCTGGTATTTGTAGGTAACTCAAACTATTATTAGATTAGAAAGTGTGGTGTGTTTGTATGGCTAAGTATTTCTTAATAATAGATTCGTAACAAAAAAAAAACATAATAATAATAATCTGAAGTCCTCTTTAAGCCTTTAAAGCTCCCTGTTTTGGTTTTGTGGCTCATAGCTGGATTTAGCAAGAAAGCTCAGGTAATCCCATATGTTACCTGCCCAACACGTAACAGCAGACAAAGTTAATCAATGTAACTGGTCAGCTTAATGGAGCATTTAGTAAAGCCACATATTTTTTCTCAGGACTTGGTGGAGACCAAATATAGAATAAATATTGTATTGTATCTACCAGGAGGCCAGAAACATGACTGCAAATGAATACTAATGTTGCCCGTGTATGCTGAATAAGTAAATAACTGCTTACTAAGACTTTTGCTACAAAACAACTCATGCTGTTCATGGATTTCCTGTAGAGCTTCTGGCTGTTCCCCAAACTGTTCCATCAATCCTTCAGTCACACTCTGTCTTTTATCTGATGGGGTGTGAATTTCTTGCCCAAAGAGACAATTTAATATGGAGATAATTGCAGTTTTTATCACTACTAAACTGCTTTTGTTCATTCTGTTCTTCTTCATAAAATTTGCCAGGCTGGCTTTGATATGTTGGATGTTTAATAACTTATTCAATGGGAGAAATCTTTTCTCATTTTGTGCACATAATGTTGTACCAAAACTCCAAAACTGATGAGCGGTGAAGTCGAACATCCACTTCATGGTCTTTCTCCAGCAAATTTTGTAAAATGTATGCCCCTATACACAGTATTATATTCTATAACAAATCTTTACAAGCAGTTTTTGGAACCACTTCCTTTAAGAGATTTCCCCCAGCAGAATATCTTGTTGGTTCCTCCTGTGTGGTTCTTTTGAAAGTTTCTTCTATTTCTTTTACCCTGTCACTTACCTACAAATTACTATTAGAGATGAATTTGACTTGAATCCAAACAAACAGCTGACCAAAAGGGTGCCTTGTGCTTAGGATATAAACAGCTGGTGCTGACCTGAGTCCATGACATCTCTTTCGCCATCTTAGATATGAAACCAGAACCTTTGCAATTACAAAAAATCATTCACACTTGGATGGGACTGTGGGCTCCAAAATTCCATGGCATTGAAAAAGGGTATATGTGACTCAACACAATGATGACATCACTCTACTTTTATCTACAGGTGGTAGATCTCCATTACTTACTTTGGGAATGGACATGGAGCAGCTTACCTTGTTTACATACTGCATGTTTATACCATCTTCTTGCTGGAAGTAGATGCTGATCATTGAGTCACTTTACTGCCAAAATCTAGGAGGGCTTCTATTGTTTGGAGTCCAAGACAGAGAAACCCTTCAAGATTCAGGTAGCAATATGACTCAGACTGCAGACCCAACAGGAGGCCTGACCCAGATCCCCAAGCTCACAAACATATGTCCCTTGAGAGCAATGAGGGACCTAGCTACTTGTTTCATCTGGTTCTAACCAGGTTTCTCTTTTCCTCTATCTTTCATTGTGAGAATGGGTGCAGCCCATGGTGTTGAACCACTGTTCAGAATCTTTCAATAATAGTATAATTGAAATTGCAATACAAAATACAATAATATTAATACATACAATAAGACAACAAATAGGTCCAATTCTTGTTCTTTACCTAAGATGGCCAGCACCGTGTTGTCCTTTAGTACTTCCATGGAGCCTGAGCATACAAAGTAGATAGCCTGGAGGGCGTCGCCCTGGCGGATGAGGAACTCCCCAGGAGCGGAAAAGGAGGTCTTGATAATGAGGGAGAGTGAGCGCAGACAGCCCCTGCTGGCCGACTCAAAGAGCGGCAGCTCCAGCAGCTCTTTATTCAGGTGCATGGCGATGTCAGCCCTCAGCTCATCTGGGAAGTCCTTCAGCAGCTGTGGAGGGAATGCGAAGGAAAAAAATTGACCTAGGTAGTGATAAGTAAAAAAAAAAACCCAAAAAACACACACACACAATTTGATTTTTATGAATTTTAACTATGGCTGAATCCTTTGTGTATCATCATTTGAATGTGACTGTGTGGGAAGGTGGAGGTAACAGACAAAATAAAGCCTTTCACCTTCCCACATGGTCACAACCAACTGATACACGCATGACCAGCAAACAGTTTCTGGATCAAATATATTTTCACTTTGTACATTTGCTCTCATGGACTTTGTAATTCACACCACATATATGACACAGTAGTAAACAAAAAGTCTTTGCAAGGGAAAGTTTATTACCATAAAGTGTTTGCATCTGTCTATCATCATGTTATCTGTTAAAAAGGATTATCTAGATTTGAAGTCATGGTAAAACACCCTAAGAGTGACTGTAGTGTCTACGAGGTCATTAATCCATGAAATTAAGATAGCTGCCCCAGCGTGATAGAACCCCAAAACAAAATCCAAATCCCCTCAATGTCTTTGAGCTGGTTCTTTAGTCTGTTTGGAGAGCAAGTAACCGGATTTGCACTTTCAATTTCATAAGCAAGTCCAGTTGATCACATTGTAAATTACAAGGTCCAAGCCACAGAGGTCACACATCATCACTGAGAGTTAAAACGAAAAGTTTGCCACCTTATATAACACTGATAATTGAGACTTATATCAGTTTGGTGGTCTGGGACAGCCTACCTTAGCACAAAGACTGGAGGCATTTTCCAATAACGCTGCCTCACATTTATACACTTCGATATGTTCACACTGTTCTGTGGAAAACCTTTAATCATTAAAATTAACCGCAGCTTTAATGTATCTTAATCAGTCATTTGTGATGCAGTAAGTCCCTCCTACCTCACTAACGTCGATACCGTTGTTGACAGACCAGGTTGTCTGGAAACATTCCATCATGCGTTGCTCAAGGGCTTTGGGTAGCCGGTGCACTCGGATAAAGTCCTTCAGGTCTTTGGTGCGGGTGTGGTAGAGGGATCGGCGTGAATACATCCTTTGGATGATGGCGGTCACATTACCAAACACCACAGCGTGCATTAATGCTATAGACAAGGCAGACAAAAGTTTTTAATTTTCAAATAGCCAGTGAAATATCTCATCATCCATTATATAAAATGACACAAATTTTGGTTTCAATATTCAGTGTTTCAGCGCCATCTTATCTCCAAATACCTACAAAACTTGACATTAATACCAGCTTACCCTTGGTGTTAAGTGCTAACTAGCAAATGTAGAAGGCAGAGTGAGTTAATAACAAATACTCATTAGCACAGACTGAACTTTCAAAAATACCAATAACAGAATCTTTTCCACAAAGTATGACTGCCTTAGCGTCAGGTTTTACCCACCTCCAATCAGCATGGTGCATATGGAGAAGATCTTCTCAGAGTCTGTGTTGGCTGAAACATTGCCAAAGCCCACACTGGTCAGACTGCTCAGAGCAAAGTACAGTGATGTCACATAGGAACTCCTGACAGATGGCCCACCGCTCAATGTCGTCCCCGAGCCATTTGGCGTCCTTGCTCTGGTCCTGCTGCCGTTCCATTGGCCCGAACCCAGCAAACCAGTCCCATTTAGCAGCTCCAATCCTGAGCCATTCCACTGGTTGTAATTGGTCATTCCTGTTGTTATGGTGCCTTGGGGAGAATCAGAAGCTCCCAACAGAGAGGTCAGCGGTGCCAGGAAGTATGGTGTTCCCAAGCGTTTGGCCAATTCATGGAGCCAGCCTGATGGGGGAAGAGGGGCAATCCACAGGAGTTTCTAAGTTTAATAAGAATATGTCCATGCTTGTTATATTACCTTTAGGGAAGGCTTCATCAACAGCGGTAACAAAGCTGGATGAGCAGAGCAATTAGTTCAGTGATAGTGTGTATTTGAGGAGAGTAAAGGCCAGACACTGCACACTAGTTAGCTTTTCTTTTCTTTACTATAAACCCTCCCTTTTGATTTTTGCCACTTTCCCCAAACTTTGGTCAACACGTTTTGAATGGTAGACATTGCAACCTTCAGGAGCAATGCTGTTCATGTGATATTTACGCCAATCATTTTCAAGCTGAGTGGGACAGCCTCTCATTCGCTCATGCACACACTCTCATTAACCAAGAATGGTTAACCTGTGCATCAGAAGCAATTTAGGGTTCACTGTTTTGCACAATTACCAAGGCTACATGTAATGGACAAGGCACTCTTACACCTGAGCCATAGCCGCCCCATGTGTGTTTTTGTGCCAACACCCATTGGTGTATCAGCAGTGTTTTCCGTATATTTTTCCACCATGCTTATACCTCGTCCCTGTTGTCTAGTCTCTTGTCTCATTTCATGTTGCTGATTTTAAATTCACAGGATAACGACCGTTTGCACCTCACAGTATAATTGTTGTTTAGCACTGGTGAGCGCAGTAGGAGGGGAGAAATATCACCCGAATTAGAAGTGTTTTCTCAATAGAAGGACACACACACACACACACCCCGCACAATGATAGTCTACAAACATGCCTTCATACTCTGCTCTGGATCAATTCAAATTTGATACATGATAGTTCTTTTTGTTTCCATCTTTAGTGTTAGGCACTAACTGTTGCAGTTTTTTTGCAGGGCAGTCAAAGCATATAAATATTTTCTTAATCAGGGTGTTTTTGTGTTGGCTCCACTCTTTAACTCTGATGAAGGCTGGATATAACTCCTCGTGTTCGTAGCCATTACAGCAGCAGCAAGAAAATAACAGCCAACAGCAGAGAGTGACCAACTTCAGTAAGTGCAAGTTTTCTCTTTGCTAAGTGTAATATATTTTTTAAATGAGTTCATTGTTGGTATGTTTTACCAAAGAGGCTCTTAGAGAGTCATGTGATACATGCCAATAAGTATGTCCAAAAACATACATAGTCCTATTTATTCACGCAAAAGTGTGTTGAATAGTAGTACACATATTGAGTGTGTAGTCCATAATATGTAAAACAGCCTTGAACAGAAAGGGTGGTTCATTGTATCAGTGCAGAATAGCTAAGCTGGAAATTGTGTCATCATTTTACTTCATCAAAAGTGAACAACAATAAATGCCTCAGAAATGACAAAATGTTTGATTTATTTGCCATTATTTTACTCTTTGGAGTAAATACCTCATAGTGTTAAAGTGCCAATAACACCATCACAATCTTTCATAAAAATGTTTCTTTCTCTTTCATTAAATCATATTAAACCATCAAAATTCTTCTGTGAACTTGCAACACAGAGACTACACAACATAGAGACACAAACCTATATCCCAGGAGGTGGGGCTGTTACTTTCGATCTCGCTTCGCCCAATGAAGTACCAGACACAGGCCATCCAATGGGCAAGCAGGGCGAACGTGGACATGAGCAAGGTGAGGACCACAGCGCTGTACTGGGAGTAGCGATCCAACTTCTGCAGCAGACGCAAGAGACGGAGGAGACGCACCGTCTTCAGCAGGTGAACCCCAAAGTTCTGGGAGAGAGAGGAGTGATGGATTAGAAGCCATAAAGACAACTAAAACAAGCTATAAAAAGTGCAGCTCATTAGGATGGGATTAGTTATTCATGGATAGGTACAGCAGACCTTTTCCTGGGAAGTAAATTAGAACTCATAGTTTTCCATCTAGAGCCAAAGGAGGTTTGTAATTAAAAATTACTCATGCACACTAAGAATTTTAATCAGTCATCTTGATCGTAAGCTATGTGACCGGGGAGGGGATGTGCCCCAGGATCTCACTCACTGTGCAGAAAAACAGTCAAAAGTGGCTCCACAGATTATCTGAACCATGTTGCACAGATGGGATTAAAAGACTGCAGGATACCGACATGAAGGTAAATTTAGAGTTAGTTTACTTAATTGTAGCTTTAATCAAAGAAGGCAGAGAAAGTCACTGACATTATCATCTTCCACAGGGAAGATACTCGTTACCCTAAGGTAAAAAGACATTGTCAAATATCCTCTGTCTCCTTAGTGATTTTATGCTTCATCTCTGTGTGAACTGCAGTAGCGATTCCCTGCTCGTTATCCCTCACATATAAGTGGTCTGTTAATTGACAGAGATCTGGTTTCAACTGAGCTGATGATCAATTTTTTCAATTTATTTATTTATATAGCACCTTATACAATCAAAATTGTCTCTGGATGCTTTACAGAGACCCAGAGCCTGAACCCCCGAGCAAGCAGACAGTGGCAAGGAAAAACTCCCTTTTAACAGGAAGAAACCTTGAGCAGGACCCGGCTTGCAAGAGAGAACCATCCTGCTGATAGTTGGTTGGTGATTTTTCCTTCCCACATTGTTTGATTGACTGATTTTCACAGGTCTGAACGGGTAAATGTGTTTCTTTAGAAAAACAAAGAAAGTAAAAAAAAATGTCACAAAAGATTAACATAATTTTGAAAAAAAAGAGCATTTTCCTTTTCATATTACAATTTCATAATCTTGTGACCCCTCAGATTCCTCTGCTGTGTAGCTGTGCTGTGCAGAGATCCAGCATATATTGCACTGTATGTGTTGAACAGCCAGCAGGCTCTGCACTCAGCATCATCTGGCCAGTCTACTCGCCTCTGCCTGTAATTTGTCATCAGCGTACTCATTTATCAGCTTAATTACCAGTTACCTAATAACGAGTTTCTTGTTGGACTCTCACTTTCCCTCCCAATTGCAGGATTTCAAGAAAATACGGAATAAAACATTTTCTATCATGAGTTTTACTGTTTCCAGGCTAAAATAAAGGATGTTAGCTCTTCATTTCCTTGGGTACATTTTTCTGTTCTGCCTCAGTGTTCATTAATAAAGCAGGAGAGTGCTCTTTATAAAAGAATGGCATATATTTACACTGGCAGGGCCCAAATAGCCTCTGCCCTTACATCACATATACACTTAAGCCCACATAAACTGCAACAGACACAAGACACAAAAACGCAAAAGTTGTGTGGACAGTGTGTGCACATGTCTGTATGTAAGAGACCTACCACACTGATATTGAAGGCGTAGAGCAGGTCAAAGGGCAAGGCAGCGATCAGATCCACAAACAGCCAGGATGTAACATAGTGAATGCAGATGGAGCGGGGGTCGTACACCACCTGACCAGAGGTGCTCACATAGGTGGTTCGGAAGTTCAACACAATATCTGGCACACAACATATAAATTAACTCGCCAGTGCTGCTGGGAAACACTCATCAATGGAGGCTTGGATGCTGTTAAACTGTACCTTCAACTCTTAAAATTTACTTACTCTGTCATCAGCATGCATCTTAGGTAATTCCAGGTGCTTCAATTTTGAACTTAAATATACAATATGTAGTTTCTGCCACTAGGTGGTCACTCAATAAAAACAAAACAAAAGTCATAAGTATAGCGTGGGATCATCTTTATTGTTGAGTAACGCCAATTGCTAATGAAGAGTTTTATTGAGGTTAAAATTAGCTGATGACCCCCTTCCTCACACTGACTGTCTCCTGGAAATTATTGCAACAGGTGACCAAATGAAATGCGCAGTTAACTTGAATAAATTTGAATATAATATAAATTATACATTTGAGATGATCAATCTTTTGCTTTATTTGCTTTCTTGTTGTAAGTATGATGACAAAGTCAATATCACTCTTAGCAAGTTAACTTAGCTTAGCACAAAAAGGCAGAGGTAAAGGGTTAGGCCGGTTCTGTCTGAAAGTAACAAATTCCATCAATCTAACCCTTTAACAAAGCTTATCTTGTTTCGTCGAGACAAACAAAAAACCCAATTTAACCTTGGACTGAGTCAGGCAAGCTGTTTCTCCCTGCTTCCAGGTTTATGCTAAGCTAAGCTAACAAACATTTACCAAACAGGCATGAGAGAGGTATCGATCATTTCATCTAACTCTACAACCTTTTTCCCCAAAACTATTCCTTCAAAGTTGTACTACTAGATCAACACGGTTGAATATTTGAAAATAAACTGTGTTGAGTTTCCACAGTAGGACTGGACAATGGGATGCTGTAACAAAATCAATTTAGCCCTCATATACAAGTTATGACACTATAGGGGTATGATTTTTCTTGCTGCATTCAAAAGTCACGGATGATGAAACAGTCACATGAAGAAATTGATGGACAAACCAATGAATTTGCATTACTGACTGATGTCATTGCAGTCCCAGCAGTCTTATCTAAGTTATCTAGGTTATAGTGCACAATATTTCCATAAAATCACTGTGTGTTTGTTCTGTGTGTATTCCTTAAGTGGGATTTGTGGACAGAAGGGAGACAGTAGGCAGGGAAGAAGTGGAGATTGTTCAGGAGGTTCATTTAACATGCAGTTCTTGAGTTGGAGGCAACAAAGACTATGGTGCAGCTAACTGTGCCAATTAAGAGAGATGGACTGGTGGTTTCAGATCTGCTTGACTGGATTATGTCAACCAGGAAGGGATTGCCCCTTAAACTGATGATTGAAGAAAGTGTAAAATATATGTATGAATAGGAGCCAAAAGATACGACTTAAAAGATATGGATATTCTGTATTTTTCTTACTGTCAACAAAGATATATTTTTTCCTGTGTGCCATAGAGCTGTGCTGTTGAAGTAGCAAAAACTACTAAAACACATCAGTGAGCGACGCTGTTGCACTAACTGACATGTTCACACACATTTTATATTTTCACTGAATCCCACATATACCATCCTGCTGCCGTACCATATCTGCAGTTGAAAATAATCCCCAACAATGCACAATTTACTAATGTCTGAGTAACATTTGTTAGAAGAATGAAGTGCATTGGCTAGGTGACATTAAAGCTGACACACATGGAAAACAAATTATACAAACCAGCCTTACCAATGATAAAAAGTATCTCCACCAAGATATCGCTGACACTTGGAGGGTTACGTGCTGCTGAGCCGCCGTCCTCGCGTATCTCCACCGCGGTGAAGCACACATTATAGGGAACAGTGACGGCTACATAGAAGGTGGCCAACAAAATCAGCCAGTCCCAGCCAGCCTTGAATGCACCGTAGTGAAGGAGGATGAAACGGGACTTCTGGATATCAGCCACCTTGTATTCTGGGATTGGGTTTGCATTGGCTCCAAGAACACTCTTGATGGTATATGGAGAAACACAGACAAACATAAATAATAAAAACATAGTAACAACATAAGAGTTAGATTTTTTTTTGATAAACTTATCAATACTTGCTTGTCTCATTATCTGTGTCATCTCCACAATCCAGCATAAATGTTTTATTATCATTAACTGCTACTGCGAGTAATCTAGTATCATTTAAGGTTGCAGTTGAAATTTGTAGTGTTGCATGGTTTGAATTCTACATAATTCAGGGACAAATGAAATAAACTGATCACATTTGGAAACTTCATACTAGACACTACAAATCTTCTAACACCAAATAAGTATATGAAATGTATTCAAAGGAACAGCAATTCTCCACAGTGGACCACATTTTGTATGTAGAAAGTAATGACATAATACAATGCATGTGTCCCTGGGGTTTTGACTAAGCATCAGGCTAACAGTTAGCTGATGCAAGATGATGAAATGTTTTAACTATGATATGTGATCAGCCAGTCCCACAATGAACTCAAATGACTAACAAGAGATATTATGCAAATGCATTCCCTCCAAGCTCCTGAGTCACTAAGATCACACTGCGTGGACAGTTTTGCATGTTTGGTCTCATTCCAGTTGCTTAAATTTGCAAGTTTTTTTTATCTTATTAACTCAGAAATGAATGCGAGATGTGTTGCAAACAAAGCCATTGAAAACAACACTGGACAAGTAAATTGTCCTTTTATCAGCAAAATGCAAATCTGTTATACTAATCTGCTGACATTATGTAATCCACCCATTCAACAATAAAGTCAGATGAAGGCTGAAAGTCTTGCTACTGCCTTCAAAAGGCTGTGGTTTGCCTAACCCCAACATATTTACACTTTTGTTATTCTTAGAACTTTGCAAATAATGTGGCTATGGATTATTTTGTGCTTGGGGAAAGGGGATCTGGTTTCTTGGTTTTCGTCTTCTCAAGTGCAAAACTCGAATTCAAAATGTCAATATCAGTATTCTGTATTATAATAAACAATAATAAAATAGATAATAATCTTGAGTAGGACAGAAGGTATCAAAGACAAGATGTCTCACATTATTGATCTTCAGCTTGCTCTTGGTTTTGTCTTGTTTCTGTAGGTGTCCAGACAGCTGGTAGAGGACAGCCCGACTGCGGCGGCGCTCCATATTGAAGCCCGAAGGACGGCTGATCTGGCGGATCTCCAGTCCAGTTTCCTCATCTGAAAAAAACAGCATATAAAACTAGAGAGACATGCACACATGAGGCAGAAATCACCAGTGATGTAGGGGAACCAATGGGAGACGGAGTTCAATAAAAAAAAAAAGCTGTTCCTGAATCTGCAGATCTTGGTCTGGAGGCTCCTGAAGTGCCTCCCAGAAGGCAGGAGGACAAAAATTTACAGCTGGGATAGGCTCCAGCTCTCCTGCGACCCTGCATGGATAAAGCAGGTATAGGAAATTGACGGATGAATAATGCCAAGGTTACTAAATGACCCAGTATGGAGAGAACCAGCAGAAACATGGAGAACCGTTGTTTCTGGCTAGTTAATGCAGTAGCGGTTAGCTTGCCAGCAATAGTGGTTCACCTATTTCAACTAGCCCTGTTAGGAGTCTACACCTCAGCAGGCTTCTAAAACAACATTCACTCTGCCTCATTCTGGTGTGGCAGGGATTTATTGAACATGAATCTACAATCACTTTAATGTGTTTGATTGTCTTTTAACTTGAATTTTGTTACACATTTCATGTAGATTTTTATGTTGTTGGTTTTTCTTACAAGTTTACGAGGCCATATACTACATCACACAGCCTGTGCTGTTATCCAGGCGTTAAGGTTTTGAAGCCATACTGTTTATATATAATTGGAAATAACACCTTTTCTACACCTTGCCAGAAAAGCACATTACTTACTAAACAGAATAGCTGTTGCCCAAACAACTACAGTGAGTACTTTTGTGTGTACATTATATTTGTACTGTACAGCAGAATGTCACATTGTGCTGCATTAGTACATTACATAAGGCGATGGTCATCATCGTCAGTGTAAAGCACAATACTGTGTACTTATAATGTCTAGAAATGATTAAAAGGACAAGGGTGTTTGGTTTCTTGTTTGAATCGGCAAATAATACCCATACACAGTAAGCCAGATTAAAAATAAATAAATAAATAAATAAATAATAAAGTCTCATTGCATCCATATTTTGTGAACATACCAACAGTTTTTCCCATAATAATGACACAATATTGTTATCAATGTATTTGGTCAAAAATATATACATCCCTAATCGCTCATGTTACAGTGTTTTACTTTCCTTTGCTGTCATATAATTTGCTGAATGTGGGGAAGCTTATATTGCATTGCTTTAATCCTGGAAATGTCACCAGATTTTAGTCCTTTTCAGGAAACTTTATTATCCCAGAAAGGGACGGCGGAGAACCACAGCTAGCACATTCTGTGGTAAAGTGCATGTCATCGCTTTAAATGGAAGATCTGGACTGTATATGCACTTGTTTTGGATTAGAAATTGTAATTTATTCATCATTTTCTATTCATTTATATAAAAGCTAAAAAAGTAGGATAGGTTACGTCCTTGGTGACTGTCCCCCAACGTCCCTTCACAATATCACCAGTCATGATAGATCTCTGCCCCAGCTGCACGCAAGCCTCTGTAGGATCATTTCAGCTGAATTATAGCGGAATTGGACAATGCCTCACTTTTCTCTTTCTTTTTCATGCTTCCCTCTCACCAGTGTCAGATTCATTGCCATGGTCCAGGTCCTTATTTTCTGTGATGTCCTTATGTGAGACCAGGAACAGAACCACTTCACTCTTCTCGTTCTTTATGGGCACAATGTCCAACAGACACCAGAACTTGGATCCTGTTGAAAGAATAGAGATTAGAATATTTCAGCATAAAAAAAACACACCAGCCTGCAATCGTAGAAATATGTGATCTTTTAGTTAAACACAATATATTCAGAGTGACACTGCCAGTATTAAACATGATCAAACTCACCACTCTTCTTGTAGAGAATAATCTCAGTCTTGAACCCTCGACGTTCATCTAGAGCTGTCTGCATCTGTGAGGTGAGGCGGTCGCTGGTCTCGCTACCGTACAGGAAGTGACACATACAGCTCTTCTGCATCAGCTCACCACGGGCAAAGCCGGTCAGTTCGCAGAAGCCATCGGAGCAATAGACTATGGGATAGAGGGACTGGACTTGAGCATTCCCCAGGACAAAGTTGCTGTCTGAATGAAAGAAAGATAAGACAGGAACAATATATGATAGCATTGTTTAGAAAGATAATGAGCAGAGGACCACAAAGCATCCAATCAAAATGAGAGGGGAACAACTTGTTAACTCCTATGCTGTAATATGTATCACCTGAACAAATTCTTGTTAAAGAACCATCTGATCACAAGGTGCATAATGTGACTTTTTAAAATCCATTTTTTTTTTCTCTCCCCGCTTACTTTTACAGTTTCTGGTTAAATTTACTTACTAAAATTGCTGCAAACAAGCTAACAGCTGAAAATGGATCCACAGCCATGCTAGCAGCTTGGCAAGGTTTAAATGCTAATGTCAGCATGTCTGGTACCGCTGCTGGATCCTGAGCCCTCTATGGCCCTGCCTATTACACTGAGAGTGCTGCTGGATCCAGAACCCTGGCCCTGACCGGATCCTGCTGCTCCTGCTCTGCACTGTTCTCTCTATCCTCCCTGTCTGTCCTCCCTCCCTGTCCTTTTTCTCTCTATCTCCCTGTCTCTCCTCTCCCCCCTCTCCCTCTTAGCCGGTCACAGCAGAAGGCCGTCTACACTGAGTCTGGTTCTGCTCGAAGTTTCTGCCTGTTAAAAGGAAGTTTTTCCTCGTCACTGTCACCATATGCTTACTCAGTGTGGGGTTTTGCCCTGGGACCTGTTTCTATCTGATTCTCTTCTTTTTTTTTATTTTTATTTTAATGTGTTTTATTTTAGTGTCTTGAGATAACTGTCTTATGAATTGGCACTTTAAATAAAATTGAACTGAATTGCTAATACTGCATGCTCACACTGATTTTTTAGCAGACATAATGTTGTTCACCAACTTAGTTTAGCCTTTGCGAATTAGCAGTAGGTACAACTGAGGCTGAAGGGAATGAAATAACAGGTATTTGGCGAATATTGGACGAATTTAAATTTTGACTCGATGATGGTGCATGATGAAAAGTTCACTAAGAGTCTTTACAAATCGCCCTGGTGGAATGTCATCATCAGTCAATTTTAATAAACGGAAATGTAAAAAACAAAACAAAAACACACAGGAAGCAGCATCCATATCCTAACGTGAATATTGAGCTACATTGCTCCCTATATTTTTTTATGACTACAACTCCCATGAGGCTTATATACAAAGGATCCCTCGGAGCCTCTTATAAGGCGTGCTAAATGCTAAACAGTTTTGCTACATGTCCAGTCACATTAATGCTACATGCTCTACTCAACCGCTGGGTCTTCCCCTAAAATTTCACTACCATGTCATGTTAATTCAAAAGAAATCATAATTAAAATTTTATGCATGCCTCATTTTTTTTTTTTTCCCACAGTGCTCATCCTCACTTTATATTCGCCTCTGCACTCTGAAAGGCTTTGGAGTAATTCTGCTCACTTTGAAGAGCTCTCCTCGGGGAGAATTTAACATGCCTGCTGCTTTTCAGTGATATTCATTTCATCTTTATTTTTTTTTTTTTTATCTCCCGCTATTGTTCTTTTAAAGTGATCTTCTCTTTTTTTCTGTGTCGCATGGGGAGCGTCTTCACCGCTTCTCTAAACTCTGTGCCAACATTTTCACATTTTCATTTTCATTTTTAGCGGCCTTGTTTTTCATCAGACATTGTACGATGTTTGGTTACGCAAATAAACTTGAGTTCACTTTTAGAGCGAAGACATGCCCTCTACCAGTGTGTATACCACTGTTGGACACTGAGGTCTTGCCAATCACAGTCATTTTCACCCCTACATCCATTTAACTTGGAGTCTGATGACCTCAGTGCAGCATAACACTCTGGGTTAATTTCTTAAATATCAAATTCAGGTATGAAGGCATGAGGATGGACTGCATGTAATGTTTTTAAGACCACTGCAACTGGCCAACCAGTCTAATCCAGAGTAACCAAGGGTTACTAACCCAAACAACTATATCTGCATATGTCAGCTATGGGTTAGGATTAGGGTTAGGGGTTAGGCAACTGACTGGTTAGGAGAAGAACAGAACTTTGGTGAACAATGGCGCATGCTTTTTAATTAGTTTTGTGAACATATTATCTGTGTAAGGGCCAAGGGAGAGTAATGTCACCGAGCTTCTAGGGCCACCTTTTTCACAGCAGCAGTTTTGACGTGAGATAGTAAGGTGAACACAGGTGTTATCAATGAAACTAATTAAGCTTCCACTCCATTTGGATCGAACAGATGCAGAGTGATTGGCTCGCTGGAAAGGCTCTGCCACAACAAATTCATCTCATTAATTGAACCTCTCTACATGCTAGTTCATGTCAATGTGTCTGCTATGTAAAAAGGTCTATTTTTGCCACTGTTTCCCGCTGAATGAAGTCTTAAAAAAGTATATTCTTTCTTACAATATTGAAATGATTTACCAGAAGCAGCAGAAGTAAAAACATGCTGCAAATGTGGAGAGAGAAAGTGTACAGCGCGTAAATACCTACATAGAATAAATATAAATAATAGGACAGAGTGTGACTGACATCTACAGTTTTACCAGCAGGCTGTTAGTAAAATATTAAATATATTGCAAAACATGCAAGTATGTTAGTAGGTTCCAAGACTGAAGTACAAGCATGAGCTCTGACAAAAGATTTGAGTTATGTGGACAATCTTAAATAATTCATTATGGAACTGAATTAAGTACAATAGTTGACTTCACACCGCCAAGACATTCATTCCATTGAGATCATTAAAGTACATACATAAATGATTTCGCATGACTGGAGCACTCACTTTGAAGAATGGGAACAATATGGGATGAGTGAGCAGAGCAAATGATCGAATGAGAGTGACAGACACCGAGTGAGAGAGAGAGAGAGAGAGAGAGAGCGAGTGATGAATGAGTTGAGATACACAGAAAGTGAGATTGCACAAAGATAAACCGGGGACAATGAAATTAAATAATACATGCATTAATAAAGCATGTCCAATGTAAATACTCTTCCCCAGACCTCATCCAAGAGCCATTCAGGCAAGAAGCACAAACTGCTTTTCAGCTCAGGAAGGAGGGAAGTCACACATTTCCCTTTGAGGCAGTATAACAAGTTATCAATCACAATAATACTGACAAAATGATGTCCGAGACATATGATCGGTTTAAAGCGATGCATTGCTCATTAAATGTGGGGAGGAGTTTCAGATTTATATGCATTCATACATACAGATTTCAATTATGCTACCTAAATTTCTTGGACACAGATGTGACACCACAGGTCAAGATAAACCTCAGTGTGCGGACTTAAATCCTATATGTTATAGAATTTTTTTAAAGAAAGGTAACTGAAAAACTCATTTAAAAGAAAATGTTAAATATGAATCCAGCTAGGAGATGGCAGTAGCTTAACTTAAAACAATAATTATTTGCTTTCTTGTGAGAGGATGACTTTTGCACTTCTGGCTTTTTATTTATTTATTTATTTATTTTGGGCTGTTGGTAATGTTTGAATCACACAAGCCAGAAACAACCGTACACAGCCATAATATTAGTGAAGCCTAATATTACTGGGGCCACATTAGTTCTCAGCTTTAAGTTAATCTGTACAGTCCTTGAGTCCACAGATATCAACAGTAGACCAGAAACCATGAGTGGTCATTTTCCTCTGACATTGCACGCAGGGTTGAAAACTCAAACACTGGGATAATGTCCTACTGCTGAGTTCCAGATTGCACGTTTTTTAATCCAATCATTGTTATGCTATCCATCCTGAAAGACACAGCATCACATATCGAGGTAAAACAACATACTTGATAACTCACTAGCTACCATCAGAGAGCAGCTTACTTCAGCATTCAAGCACTTCGTAGCTGACGTTTGCAGATTGATAGTGTTACACAATACGATATAAAAGGTCAAAATTTAATCCCGAAAGATTAGTGCACATCTTGGACACATTTATGAAAGCCTGGAAGTAAAGCCCAATGGATGTAATCAAGCATTGAGCTCATGAACTGAAAAAAAACTCAAAATTTATCCGTCAATATGCATTCAAACTGTCACCTATGGACATGAACTTTGAGTTTTTGGACTGTGAAAACATACATTTCTTTGAGATGACTTATTCTGTTTTCTTATGACCCACCAAAATGAAACAAATAAGCTAAATGAATAAATCATATTCAAACCGTATTGTCTGTCCTCAGCTCACCACAGCCAGTCTGTTTCTGTCTAGACTCCTTGTGAAAACATGCTGCATAAATGTATCTGCATTGCTGTATAAATTGGATTTTTGAGGATTATTTTGCAACTCGTTCAAAGCGTCACAGTATCCACAGTAAAGGACAGCACGTCAGAATTTCAGTTTGTGAAGCTATCCGTTGCTCCTCAACTTCTTCAACTTCAATTTGAAGAGACAACGACAGACCGTGAGGCCTGATATGCAACAGGTGTGCGGCCATGTTACTCACGCTGCCAGATGGAATCTGTAATGACAACAGCAACAGCTGTGTCGTCTCCTTGTTAAAAGTTTCACCTGTTGTGTTAAATTAATATAGAAATGGCTGTAATATCTGGAGACTCTTTGATTTGGACATCAGTATTCATCCTACGCACACAGCACCTACATTTTTTATACGTTTAATATAAAAGTAAATTCAGGCACTATTGTTATGTTAGATTTTTGTTTAGATTTCAAGTACTAATTATTAATGAATATGGAAATAACTGAAAATGCCCCTCCTCAGTAATATCTCATTGTTCAAATTGCAGCGTGAGGCAGCGGAGGAGGGAGGCCGTCCGTGATTTTTAAGCATAAGAATGATGCAGCTGGTGATTTTGAAGAGTGTGACGGAATATAATAGGATTTGATGAATCACTTCTCCCAGGGAAAAAAAAAAAAGGCCTGTAATTTTGAGATGATTAACTGGTAGAATGGCTGAATATATTAATATTTAAGAGATGAGAGCACATGCTGTATAAACACATTGGTAGTACTTTCAGAAGGCAAAAAAAAATATGCACATTTCCTGAGAATGTTACATCTCAATGTTATCCCAAAACCATGCATTAATATATTTACTCGAAAACTTTCCACAGCATTTTGGCTACAGAAATGTTCTCCTATCTAGAAACAAGATTGTGTCGAATGGGGTTAAGAACAGGGCTCTGTGCAGGTCAATCAAACTTTTCTTCACCAAAAAGGTAAAAGTATTTATGGCTTTTTACGAGATAATTGTGTCGAAACACAAAGTGCCCCATTAATTATTTAGCCTGGTATTGTGTTGCACGTTAGTGAGCCTTTTTATATTCTCCTGCAGCTGTAGCAGTTGCTAATAGTTAGCATGAAGCTACCTGTTAAGATTTCTTGTAAATAACAACAAAAAAAAAAGCCAATGTTTTCCAACAACATTATCCAACATGATCTCATGGGATGACGTATAAATAACACACCACTTTTAAGGACATATTGTGTGTGGTGTCAAATATTTTAAGCTTTTTGTATGTGATTAAACTCTTTACAGGAATTTTTGGATGATGCAGGAAAGGACAAAGTCAGGTGGTTGGTTTTCTTCATGTGACCTTCAGTTTGTCTAGGTCAGGGGTCGGCAACCCAAAATGTTCAAAGAGCCATATTGAAAAAAAAAACAAAAAACAAATCTGTCTGGAGCCGCAAAAAAATTAAAAGCCTTATATAAGCCTTATATGAAGGGAACACAGGCTGTAAGTGTATATTAGCTATATTAGCTTACCAAAATGACTAATTTGATGAATGAATCCTTCATGTACTCACCATCTGTGAACGGTTTTCCACGCGTTATTATCTCCCGGGTTGCAACAAAACTAGCAGCAGAAGTGGAGTTTGGAGATGCAATCCACTTCTTAAATCTATCTTTGCGCTCCTCTAATTCTCCAAAAGTAAAGCAATCGCACTTTTCCTCTCACTCCCAACTGGGTGGTCTGCTGCAAATTTAGCATGCCTTCCCTGGAAATGTCTTTCCAAATTACTCTTTTTGTTATTTGACAACTTCTCATTACAAAGCAAACATGCAGGCAATCGGCAATGAAAGCAAATGATTCGGTCCATTCTTCCTTGAATCCTCTGTTCTCATCAGCTATCTTTCGCTTTTCCCCTTTGGGATCCATGGCCCATGACACACCCGCCGGTTTGTTTACAACAGCCACCTGCGTGGCACCGCGCCGCGCTGAAACGTGTGTCGCAGGCTGTGACGCACATCGTCGTTGACAGAAATGTTGAAATTTAATATTTATTATAAACATTTTTACAGCACTGGAAAACGTTAAGAATGTTTGTGTCATGTTTGTCCTCCTACAGAAACCATATTAAAACAAAATATATATTCCCCCCTATTTTTTTTTCATTTTCATACATTTTTGAAAAAGCTCCAGGGAGCCACTAGGGAGGCGCTGAAGAGCCGCATGCGGCTCCAGAGCCGCGCGTTGCCGACCCCTGGTTTAGACAATAAAACTACTTGGCGAGGTTTAGGAAAAAGATGAGGTTTTGGATTAAAATAAGTTCACCTATGTTACATATCTGACATAACTTACGTTGCATATGTGACCAAAGTTAAATTTGTTGGGCAAGTTAACAGATGTAAGTTAAAACAGTTGAGTGTTGGCTTTTGGCTTCACGTGGAACACAAATACTGGTCTCCTGGGTGAAAATCCTCCGTTTGTTTGATCCATGCGCCAACCCAAGTTCCTCCATGTGTGGACTTTCTCATTCTTTACTCCACATCACCTGATATTTGGTCATTCAAAAATAAAATGGCTCATAAAAAGCTTCACATGGATGACATTCAATGGAAAACCAAACGCAAAATGCATCGTGAGAACACCAAATAACTTAAGTCACTCATATGCCATTTGGTGAGAACAGGCTAGCTAACCTCATCTACCTTTGAGGCCATATTTTGCCGTTATGGAGTATAAAGTCTGCTTTCATTGGGCTCATGTTGTATTTATGGATAGGTGACGACGATGTAAAGCCTAAATAGTGTATTTCTCCCTTGAAGTATGATGCTTTCTACATCTACAAAGTGTACAAGGCTTTTTCCATTAATAATTGTCAACTCCATACTCACATGAACATATCCCCTAGAGACATGGTCCGGCTTCACTGCTCCTTCTACTCAGGCCTTATGCCACGATCCTATTTTCCTTTGTTGTATTCATTTTCTGCACAATCCCCAGGCGCTAGGCTGGCCTGTCACATCCACACTACAATCCAGGTGTAATAACGTGCGAGCTGTACTACAAAACTACTTAGGCTCAGCCCCTGAGCAGCCTAGGGAACACCGATAAACCATAGCACTGATAACACTGACAGCGACAGCCCGCCACAATACATTCAGCACCATGTACGATACAAGCCAAACACACTCACATGCCACACATGTTCGTTTGCAGCTCTTTTTAAGGACACTGCACTTGCGTTCATTCCCTAGGGGCTCATATCTTAACCTGATAGGAGGACCAAAGAAAGAATCAAAATTCTGTTTATTAAATG
This sequence comes from Scatophagus argus, assembly GCF_020382885.2. Lineage (NCBI taxonomy): Eukaryota > Metazoa > Chordata > Actinopteri > Scatophagidae > Scatophagus > Scatophagus argus. The sequence continues at coordinate 11,177,633 of NC_058516.1, forward strand.
AGCACACAGTAAGACTCTCGGCTTGTAATTCTTCAAAACATGTACATAACAATGTGATTTCTTTCTACAATGACTGTGTGGAAGTAGCATTATTAGGTAGCAATATCTAGCATTTCATTTTTAGCCCTCTGATGAATTTCCTATGTAAAATGTAGCTGCTTTGCCGCTTTGCATCTGCTACTGAACAATAATAGCACTGACTAACAGGACCAATGTGTGGAAATCCAATTAATTTCCTCTGGTGCTGAAACCGACCCAAATCTCAATAATCTAACCCCAAAAAGGGCAAGGGCCAATTGATGGTTTTTGCTCAGTGCAAATGCGTGAAAGCTCAATGGATGCAATATTGACCTGTCATTCATTCCCAACAACTAAATTTACGGTCTCCAGAGGATGAATTCTAACGATGTGACTTTTCCTGTAGCAAGGGTTTCTTGGGTTTTACTAAAATCTGTTGAATGGATTGCCATGAAATCTGATACAAACATTGGTGTGCGTAGCCTGTTCCCATCTTGACCAGACCTTGGATAAACAGAAGTAAATGGATGGAAAATTATGTTCCCCTCAGGCTTAATTCATTTCCAGTATTTTGGTTTCTGACCACAAACCTGCAGAACTAATGGGTACTTCATTCAAACATGGAGACACATATTATGGCAATATACTGTATTAGTAATGCTTACTCATCTATCCTTTATTAATAACATCAAAATGACATTTGAATCTAAGAAAACTGGCAGCAAGGTGATTCCTGAAGACATTCTCACTTATACAGACTTTTTTTTTTTCAAATTAGAGAATGACCGTAATTCTCTGGAGTCTCCTTAGTAATCGTGCTACATTAAAAAACAAATACATACAATACATAGTCTTCAGAATTCCAATTAGAACAACCTGTCATGTTTGTTCTTTGTAATTTATGATGTTCATTGCATGTATTTTTCTCTCTTTCTCTCTCTCTCTTTCATCCTTTCTGTCCTGTCTACCTCTTCTTTCCCGTCCTTAGCAGGATAGTTCTCCCTTGCAAGCCGGGTCCTGCTCAAGGTTTCTTCCTGTTATAAGGGAGTTTTTCCTTGCCACTGTCTGCTTGGGTTCAGACTTCATTAATTACTGTATAAAAACATAAACATTAGAACTTTACTTTGCTTACTTTACTTTGAAACTGATTCACATTTTATTGAGAAAATAATTTCTGTTTTCCCCCTCTGATCTGGGACTGTATAGCTAACAATTATTTATGTAATTGATCTGCAGATTTGTCCATTTGTTCATCAATACTGTCATCCAAGCGAAATCAAGGAAACCAGAATACACTCAGAGCTGATTTCTTTGATTTAAAAATGTATCTAAAATATGTTATATCACCACCAACAAATCAAATGGGTGAATAGTAGGTAGAATTTCAATCAACCAAGACTTTCTTTGGTTGATTACTGTCCTAATAATTAGTTTATCACATTGATTCCTGCTTGTGGAACTATCGACCAGCTCTTTACTATAATATATACTGGAGGGCTCATGGGAGTTTGCCCATGCATTATGTGTTTTGTGTACTTGTAGAGGCTGCTGCTCTGATCCATCTGATCATTATTCTATAACTATGCATTCTCAACAGAAAGCTAAACACATTACAGGAGAGAGCTGGGCTCCAAACATATTCTGTCCATGTAATTTTGCATGGACAGAATATGTAAGTCCAGCCAAGGAGGGGACAGTATCCCATATTTTGAACAGTTCTTACCCTTTTGCATTGATTATTATTAGATTATCTGTGGAGTTCTCAGGCAATCTTAGATTACTTTTACTTTTTGTAGCAAAGGGAGAAAAAAAGAGAACCCTTCAAGTGTATGAAATTATGTCTAGAGGATCTTCTTTAGCCAACCTCAGTGGGGCTGCCAGGCTGCTGCAACAAGTGCAATCTGTTCCACTCTCAGATTAGAAGAAAATTAATCACTGATGATACAAAATTTAAAAAAAAATCTAATTGAATAAGTGCTTATTCATGAAACTTTGCCTGTGGGCAATATACAGGAATCATATAAAGATGCCACTGAATATCATTAGGTGACTGATTATTCTAGAGCACCTTTCTTACCTCGCAGCGTGAATACTACTGTATTCTACACAAATGATGCATTTCTCTGTATTTCCCTTAATTCACATCTCTGTTTCAGAAAATAGATCATTCTCTTTTACATTATATTGTTCATCATCCACACATTTTCTCGGTTGCTCAGTCCTGCCTGTTTGTTTGCACCTTCAGGACAGTGTTATGTAACACTGTTAAGATTCAATAACTGCAGTTTGCATATTGATTGACAGTGATATGTATAAGTTTACTCACATGGGCTTAATCCATTACTAAGAACTGTATCTTACTGTGATGATTTTATAAAAAAAAGAAAATTATAATTATAAAAAAATAAATAATAATAATAAAAATAACCTTTTCAATCCACAATTCTGCGACCAAGGCTGGATTTTTGCTCAGGCAAATCAACCACCCGTACTGGGGCATACTGCCTTTGAACTATTTTGTACTAATTTAATTGAAAAAAAAAATGTTCTGGGAAACCACTGAGACATGTTGTCAGCTGATATAATTAAGGCCTTTAAGGCGAGTGTTGCTTTATTATCTGATCTTACAATAAGCCCCTTCTAATTTCAGGACCTTGATAAGCTTTGTGTTTATATTTTGCAGATTCTTAAATTAACATGCTTATAAGCGCATCACAACACAGCAAGTAAAAGAAGCATTTCAGCATCCCGCAGAAAGTGGTGGTTGGTTGGTGGTTGGATGTGGGGGAAGGGGTTTGGCGGTTGGGGTTAATAAGGGCCTGACTAATTTTTTACCCTGGGCCTTCATAGTAGGTTAATCTGGCCATGGCAAATGAAGTGTGACTGAACTGACAGTAAAGGCTGCGGTATATCAAATCCAACGGAACTGCAACCTTTTTGAATTGATTGACAGTTCCCAGTTGCAAGACAGCAATTTCAACCAATACCTTTGAATAATTAATACAATGACTCATAGCATTAATTAACACTATACATTAACGGCACATTACAGTACAGTTCATCCATACATTACAGATCAACATATTATAGATACAGCTATAAAATCTATAAATGTGTTTTTGGAAAATTGATGCCTCCATTTTAAAAACAAATATAGATTTAGTGTAAAAGAAATAGTATCCCTAACACAACACAACCAGCATGTTTAGTTTATTGAAAGGGAGGAAAAAAGAAAGAAAGAAAGATGGGTGGCTTCACACGATCTGTGATCTGAAGTCTCACTCTTTTATTTTTGCAAGCTCTGTAAGGACCAGCACCCTGTATGGTTAATTCATCTTTTAACTTCAGGTAGGCGGTCCGTGAATTCTTAATAACGCTAAACATTATTCTGTGCTTTCATTCATCATAATTCATTCATTAGTAACAGCATACAGTACCTTCAGCTGTCATCAGTCCTCAATAAACTCTTTGCGGGTCTCTGGAGGACTTCAGAGTTCAGGTATCAGTAAAGGATCTGAATCATATGAATGAGTGAGCTCTGCCGAGTAAGTAAGTAAACCGCCTGCGCACCATAAAATGACGGGATTAGGGATCATTCACAGATTAAAACAGATGCACTCACGGGTCCCATCGAAACGAGTGGCGATGGTATCCAAGAAGGTGTTCTGTGGCGCGATCAGACCCCGCATCACCGGCATCCGAGAGCGGGTCGAGCCGCGTCTCTCCCGCCTCTCCGAGCCATGGCTCTCGGTGGACACGAAGCCCGGCAGGAACCTGGACGAATTCCCCGGCGCTCCTCCTAACCCCTGGAGGAGGCTGCCGATCCGAGACACCCTGGACTCCACGATCCAGAACTGTGCACCGACCACCCGAGCAGGTGATCCCAAGGCTAAGAGGAAAAGAGAGGAGCCGCTGGAGGCTGGAGGGGAGCGGACAGAGGGATGGAGGGATCGAGGCGAGGATGGTCACATTTACGCACGGGTGTACTGCAATGCAACCCCCCCCAAACACACACACACACACACCCTCCCTCCCTCTCTCTTTTCTTCTCTTACGCTCTTGCACATACACTTTTTTCCCCCTCTTTTTATTTCCTCTGCCAATGCACCAGCTTCTATCTATCTTTCTATCTATCCATCTCTTTGAAATTCTATCAGTCTCTCTCTCTCTCTCTTCATCCCTCCTCATCCTTTGATGATCGGATGAATGCCTGTTACAAGCGGAGAAATCAAAGTGTTATATTGTCTTTATTTTGGGTGTTACTTCATATCTCCAGCACTTTCTGTCATGTTTCACACCGGAAGCTGAAAAAAAATAATGTCACCCAGTGTGGACTAAGTGTACAAAACGGCTCTCTTTGTAGAATTATTATGATGAATGTAGTGATGAACGTCATGTTTCATACATATATAGCACATGTGAAATATCCAAAATACACACCTGTGCATGTGTGATTTTTTTTTCACATGTGAGATGTGTCCTACATGTGAAAAATTCACGTGGGTTCTCTTCTGCGTGATGCAAATGCAGACATCTCAGTTGTGTGTGGGTACATTTCAAATTACATAGATTCTATGAAATACATTATTTTTTTTTTTTGCATGCTTTTACGCAAGGCTGACAATATGAACTGGACGAAAGCATTAAAGGTCTTTCATTGTGGAGTCTCTGTGTTCTCCATGTGTTGGTGTGGCTTTACTCTGGTTGTTCCAGCTTCTTCCTATAAGCCAAAGCATGCATGATTGATTAATTGGCCACTCTTAATTCTCTATGGGTTAAACTGGAGACCAGGGTGTACTAGTGTGTGATGGGAGGAAGGGTATAGATAATGAATGAATAGATGGAGAGACTTAAATAAAAATAATTAACATCCTCCAATCAGTAGATGCTTGGTGTTTATTTTTTGGGGGGGGGGCTGAGAATTGTTGGAATAGTATTAACAGCACATTGGGTGTTTAATCGCTTATCAGCCCTTTTGGATTTATTGGTTTTATTGGCTGAATGTATATACTTTAATATAAATGATTGTAAGTAGCCCATCATTCTAATTATGTCTGAATGTGAATGCTCAGTGTTTCGTTATGCAAAGGTCGAATAAAGTTTCCCCAATAATTTCCCCCAATCTTATTGTATCGTATTCAATCTTTGTCTTTATACGTCTTATCTTATTGTGTCATGTCATATCTTATCTTATACATCGCGCTTTATCATATCTTCTTATTGTAATGTAACGTAATGTATCCAATTGCATCAGTGTTGTTTGTTAATGTGTTTTGTTTTGCCAAAGTCGTCACATTTACCACAAGCTGTTTCATCCTTTCTGAACTTGGAAAACCTCCTGGTGCACAAGAGTACAATACATTTGATCTACGGATTGTTTTTCTTATCGCTTACCAGTTACTTCATACCTCCAGCGCTTTCTGCAGTTGTGCTGGCACCCTTTGGTTATGACCTTGATAACAGACCTGGGCTGTCTACAGCTAAACCAACTTGGGCATTCACTGTTAAGTATTTGAAGGAAACACTAATCCCATATAGATAGATGTGTGTCTTTTCAAGCCTTTTCGAGGAGTCATTCAACCACAAAAGCTACTTGGGAAAAACACTCGGTTGACCATATCCTCAAGCTGTTTTTCAAAGGGGGTGACATGGTGGTGCAGTGGTTAGCACACATAGCAAGAGGGTTCCAGGTTCGAATCTATGTGGAGTTTGCATGTTCTCCCTGTGCCTGCGTGGGTTTTCTCCGGGTACTCCAGCTTCCTCCCACAATCCCCAAAACATGCACATTAGGTGTGAGTGTGAGAGTGTGTGGTTGTCTGTCTTTGTGTGTTGGCCCTGCGATTGACTGGCGACCAGTCCAGGGTGTACCCCGCCTCTCGCCCGTAGTCAGCTGGGATAGGCTCCAGCTCAGTGGTAATAATTCAAACACAACAATCTGACAGAACAGTATTTTTATATCGAAGTATTGCTACTATTAAGACACATACTCATCCCACTTCTTCTGCAACTGATAATTCCAGTTTCATGCAAGGTTTTGTTTTCAGGAGTCCGATTTGGATAAGACTACCTTTCAGTGTGACAGAAAAACACAGTTGCTCATTTACTAGTAATTAGGAAAACAAAGCAGATGGGTCAACAATGGCCTCAAGCTTGTGTACTTGACGTAGGCAGGACTGAGAGCCCGGAGGGAGTGCCTGCAGATAAAACTAAGCTAAGTTAAGCCGTCCACACATGCTACAGGGGAATGACAAGCTCCTCACAAAACCAATGCAGCAGAACCGTTGTCAATCGATGCAAGGTGGAGGAAGAAGGTTCAGGTTAGAGGTGGATGTGACGATGATGTAGTGGCAGGGGGGGTAAAATGCATGGTATCCAGTCCTTTTGAAAAGAGATTTTTTTTGCATATTGGTTATGATGTTCAAAAAATAAACCAATGACCACACTGTAATATCTTGTCGGTCCCACAAAGACACTCATTAGTAAGGAAATACTGCCCTCTACAGGATGTGAAGCTCAAGTGGAGTGACGTCCAAATGACTTTTCTCATTGTCCCACAATGCATGCCGTGAACTCTGTTAACATGCTGATCATGTTTATTTAATGTGTGGATTGAACTGTGTCGAGTGCGATCGCGCACACACCTCATCTTCAAAAGACTTGAAGTTAGAGGAAGCCATGTTTATGAGTTCTGAAGTGTTCTAAAAAAAAAAAAAAACAGAATTTTTAAAATGTGAGGCACCTGAAATAAATAAAACTAGTATATGTACCTGAGGTTAAGAGAAGCAAAGCTGGAACTGACTGCAGTGGTCTTGATTGGCTCCATGCTCTGTGTGAATCTCAGCCTCCCTTCTGTAGTATCAGTTCAAATAAAAGGGTCAGTTCACTCAAATTATAAAATTAGCAGACACTTGGTTGATTCATTTCACTATCAAAGAGAAAATTATTAATGGTGGTGGTCTAATCATGACATTTTGTGTGGAAAGACATAAAATGTGTTGCTTATTTTCTTTCAGCAGCTCAAAGGAAATCCTGAAAATTCACCTCTTGGATATCTCAAATTCTCAGGGCATAAAACCAATAAGAGCGGATAGTACTACCAGCGCGTTAGGAAATGATTATTTTATTTGGTTGGACTAACCCTTTAAAGCACCAAAAAGATTCAGCATCTGCAGGTCCACTAAACAAATAATCTTGTCACTCGGAGCAATGGCAATAATGATAATATTCTACATGTTTACTTTTGCTGTATCATCCATCCACTTAAAAGATTTATTCTGATTTCACTGCTGGTTGGTGTATTTATTTATAAATGCAAGACAAGCGCAAATACATTCAGGTGCTTCATCACTGTTAACAGCGTGACATCAGCAGCCCACTGAATTTTCACATGATTTGTATGAGGTGTCAATAATATGACATGTTACATATCAACATGATCCAGTCATTCCCTTTAGGATGCACATTCAGTGTTTTGCAAGAATTTGAATAATCATCAGCCAAATCAGAAAGTGAAAACTCAAACCAAAAGCCGTGTTTGATCGAGACACTCGGCACAATATATGTTTCATTTAAGGTTAACTTTGCGGAAACATCATGCGCTACTTTTTAAGTGGATGTCTAGACAATTCAGACTGCGTAGCCGTTTTTATCCATTCGTAACTTTGTCTTGTCTGACGGCTAACTGGAATTTCTACTGTTAAAAGCAAAAATGATTGCGGAGACAGTAAACATCAGTTCACCACTTCGGTTCAGACTTAGAGAACTGAGATAATTAGCAAATATTGTCACACACTGAAATAACACGGTGGACATTATAAACGCTAGTCATGTTGACGTTCTCACTGTTGGACTGACATTTGCATGAAGTTGTCAAGCATTTAGCTCAAAGCACCTCTATTCCTAAACCTCACGGAGCTGCCAGCATGGGGGTAGACTCTTAGTCTTGTTTCTCTAACAGCGGGAAGATATTTCTCGACTGTACGCTTAACTTGTTAAAGGCCTTAACTTTTATGCGCATGCACACATATGATATATAGACAAAAGCATTGGGCCACCTGACCCGTACACCAAAAGGGATTTTAATTACATTACATTTTAAGTACATAGACAGCTTTGCAGCTGTAACAGCTTCCACTTTTCTGGCAATGTTTGCCCATTCTTGCATTTGTGAGGTCAGGCACTGATGTTGGACCAAAAGGTCTGGCTTACAATCTCCCTTCCCGATCATCCCAAAGGTGTTGGATGGGGTTGAGGTCAGGACTCTGTGTGGGCCAGTCAAGTTCTTCCACACCAAACTCATCCAGCCATGTCTTTATGGAGCTTTGCCTTCTGCACTGGGGCCCAGACAAGCTGAAATAGAAAAGGGCCTTCAGCAAACTGTTGCTCCAAAGTTGGAAGCATAGCATTGTCCAAAATGTCTTGGTGTGCTGAAGCATTAAGATTTCCCTTCATTGGAAGTAAGAGGTCAAGCACAACCCCTGAAAACAAGCCCCATAAAGAGGTGTGTCTGGATACTTTTGTCTATGTAGTGCAGATTCATTTCAGTTCATCCTTAACATCCATAACAGATGTACCACAAAGTTTGTAGAGTTAGGAGATTAGTAGAATAGAGTTTTAGAATTAAGTTGGTGGCATGGACTTACGGCATTTGTGATGTTTTTTTTAATGGATTGTATGAACGTGACTATATTCGTGACTCCTTTACTTTCTTTTTTACTCTGGACTACACTGTCTTCTATCTACCACACACCAGGAAGTTGTGGGTCTTTATTTATTTTTTTCAAGAATTTCCCTCCAGGGATTAATAAAGGAATTCTGATTCTGATTCTGATTCTGAACTGTTCCTTCAAAAAATATTTTGCAGTTCATAAATGTCACCAGCAGATGTCAGTGCAGGATTAGTCACAGGCTCAGCATCCACAGTGATGTAATGCAATGAAGACCAATGGCATTTCCCCAGAAGTTTTACAGTTACCTAAGTTGTCTAAATAAATTTATCATTTAAAGTTGAAACTGAAAAAAAGAAAACTTGAATAAATTTCTTTTGTTGTATGGATTGACATAAAATGTATGATTAAGTGAAAAGGGTAAAGCATAATCTGACCATTCTGGCATAAACCTTTATTTTCACACATTTTTTTTTAAAGTTTTTGCAGTGACTTATATACTCACACCATTACGACTACTACTACTACTAATAATAATAATGATAACCCCACATAGACCTATACAGTATTTCAAAGCACTTTCAAATTCTTTTACACTGTTAAACCGGGATTTTAATGTTTTAGATTAAAATAAAACCCAATATTAATAAGATATTATTAATGATCTGAACGAAACAGCGTGCTACCATTAATAACTGTATTAATTATTGTGACAATCGTCCGCATTCATTCATATTTCCGACAGACTTGAAGGTATCGTCATCCAGTTGAAAGGATGACACGCTCTGACTGGTGTTCATCAACATGTCACAGAAAGCTGCATTAAAGCGTAAACCAACTGAGCCTATAGGCGCGTTCCATTGGCTGAGCATCTGGCGCGCGTCTCCGCCTGCTCTAATCATTTCGAGCGCTCGCGCCCGCTTCCGATGCGTGCGACGGGACGGTCTCGCGCCCCGCTGTATCTACTCCACGTCTTTCTCCCTCGCTGAGCCCGGAGATTAACTACAAACACAACAATGTGGAGGATTTAACGCCTAGCAGCCCCTGTTCCATTTTACTGACATTTAAATCGTCGAGTTTGGGTTTAATCCTGATAAAAATGGCGACGGGGGCAGGCTGGCAGCCACCGTACAACACCTCGACTAGCAACACCAAATATACCCCCTCACCAACATCCACTATGTTTTACGATGGGAGTTTGACGCTGGAATACACTCAAGACCTGCATCTGAAGATGAGCAAGAAGATAGCACAGCTGACAAAGGTGTGTTGGTGAATGAATGGCGTGGGATGTAGTGGCTTAAGTCGTGTAGAGGTTGGTGGATGTTGTGTGGATGTTGGTGTGGGATAGTCCTTTTTGTAAACACGCTGATGTTTGTCTGAAGCATCCTTAAAGGGGTTCACAGGTCAGCCATATCTGATAAGGTTTGCATCTGATTCTATAAGGTGAATGTAGTTACTCATTAGTCTTTTTAAGGAAGTGGATTATATACAAGACTTGCCTAGAAAGAGTACGCATTCTCCTGTGATCTCACTGTACTCTGTGCAGAGTACTCATACTGTACTCTGAGCAAACTGTATTTCATGAGTTATTATACCCATAGCTGCTCCTGTAAATGTACCCTCTGCCACACCACTGTGTAACCTGTGTGTATTATTCTCCTATCACAGGGCTGCCATTGCCACTGAAGGGCTTTTGGAAGTTATGTAATCTTGGATGGATGCAGGGAGCTTCTTCTTTGTAGTCCACCTGAAGCCGATGTAGGATACATCGATACGATGTTGCTCCGTAGTAGAAAATTTAAGTCGGCAGCTGCATTTTGCAGCATCTATAAGCTTTTGTCTTAGTGAAAGGGCTGCTGAGATGTAATTAAAGCAGCTTGTGCGATCATGTCGTTTAAAGGAGGGGGAGAGAAAAAGCAAAGAGTAGAGGACGGAAGAGTTAACACAATAGGCATGGTGATACTGTTCCTGTACAGATTTAGACAGTGCTTACAGTAGGATAAGCTGTACAAGTACGCACAGCATTGCAAATAGATTAAAAATGTGGATATCCGGGATTATAATGCAACCAGTTTCAGTGCTTGATTAAAATGATTTGAAGAGAATGGCAAGATAATGGCAGTTGGGTCGTCTGAATGCGTTTTGAGGTTGACTGGGACTTTTCCCGTGTGCGGGGTTTGGATGTTCTCCTCGCATCTGCTCTTTAAACAAAAGAAATGCAGCTTTGATGTTGGCGTTTTTCCGTTTCTATGTGTCAGCCTTGTCAAACTGTCCAGGTTGTTTTCAGTCCAGTGCATGCTGGGAAAAGCTTCAGCCCACCACACCGATAAGCCTGAAAAGAATAAGCAGGTATAGAAACATTATGTGGTTTTATATCGTCATTAAGCTACTGTTCTGGATCTTTAAATACATTTTCAGTACTGGGAATCCTTATGTAGGTGGACTCAAATGTGTCATCTGCATGCAGCTCATTCTATTAAGGACCTCCCAGTAATAATAATCAGTGTAAACATGAGGACGACCGCCTGCCATTCTCTGCAGCTGATGATGCACAGGAGCCATACAAAAGACAACAATGCAGTTGCTGATTTTATAGGTATTATTAATTATTATATTTATGATATTATCCGCATTAATTGTGTCACATTGCTTACAACATGAGATTAGAATAGGCAGATAGCCGCTACCTGTAGTGGGTGGTACAGGTTGTTGTCAAGATGTGGAGCTGAAACAAGAAGCTGGTGGATCAATTAGTGCATCATCATGAAAATGATATGCAACTCTTACTTTAACAGATCATGAATGGAGCCACCGTAATGTCTGCCTTGTTTTTTTGGAGCCAGAAGTTGCCATATTTAGATGAGAGAGTGAAGAAGTTGGGGAGGATATCCTGATTAGATCTGAAAGAGAACCCAAGCACGTGCAGTGGTAGCCAGTCAGTCATAAGTCATGCCCTAAAGCGTAGCCTGCTTTATGGCCTATTTTCTAATGAGACTATACTTCACTAGATTAACATCATGCTGTATTGAAGAAGATTTGAAAGTAGCGATTGAGACCATAAATTCATCAGAAAACTGTTTACTAAGGTAATAAATCAAGTGAAAATATGGTCATTTTCTCATAAGCTAACATACGGTATAAACTGACTTCTTCTTGAAACCAGTGCAGTTGCCCCCTGCTGGCCATTAGAGGGAATGCAGGTTTAAGGCACTAATGTCTTGTCTTCACTTCAGACCCAGAAGCTCCTTCCACTGATTATGACCCACTGTCCGTGTAATAGATTGATCTTTTACTCATTTTCTGGTACGAGCTTCTTCAATACGAGGATGGATTTCAATGCAAACTGAATATTTGGGGTTTTAAGCTGGTGCATGTTAATAATTTGCAGAGCAATTGATAATAAAAACAACTCTTAGTATGATTGGATGGAGCCAAGAGGTGGAGTGGTGGTCAAGATTAGCTGATTGAAGAATTTAAAGAAATTTCTGATTTGGAAGACTGAAAATAGATTCATCAGGATATATTAGGAGTTATAGTGCATTTTACTGTGTCTCTGCTGTTGTCTTCTTAAGCCTCCTGACAAACTAAGAGCACCCTGTGTGGTGTATCCAGATGTCTTTGCTGTTTAAAAATTGAAAGCAGACTTATGCCTTTGTGTTTTGCTTGTGTATGTGTGTGTGTGTGTGGGGGGTATCTGCAGGCCACCGCTATCTGCTTGCTAGTCACTCTCCATACGCCGCATGTGTTAACCCCTCTGTGGCAACATTTTCATTTCAAACGCGTGAATCAGATATCACTGCATGTTGTTATTAATATAATAATATAATATAAAGTAGGACATTTTGTGATGTTATAACATGTGTTTTGGATATTTTCAAAGGAAAATAGAAGGACACCCCTTGTCACCTTGTAAAATCAGCAAAGAGATAATTAAACTCAGCCCCCAAAATCAAAATGTATGGTCAGAGATGTTCAGTTTATTCTTGGACACACAATTGAGAACCTTAATAAGTTTTGGTTTCAAACCGCACTATAAAAATACTTTTGCTTTTTATTTCTTTTTTCCCCTGATAATAGAAACTACCGACCTCCTGCTTGTTTGAGCCACAGTTTAATTTTAAGGCAACCAGCATGATTTTGGTTAGCTAAATTTCAAAGCTTTTATTTCTCTCCTCCCTCCAAGCCACAAAGAAACCTGATGAGGAATATAAATGTAACTTAATCTTAATGTCACAGTGGTTTTCTCTGCATTGACTGATAGATTTATTACATTTAAAACTCAGACCTTTTGAAGCTTGTAAAGACGACAGTCCTTTGCTGCAAATTTTGGGCTTTATGACTTAGCAAACTTTTTTTTTGTTCACAAGTTCAAGGGAAAAAAAAATGCAAAATGCATTATATGGCCAACATTGTGGATTTGAATTTCATACCATTACATCATTTTGAAGAGTTAAAACAGTGTCATACAGAGGGGAAAAAAAAACCTTGAATTTCTTCAGTATTTTTACATTTTTTTTAAGTAGAGCACATCGAATGAAAGACGAGAAGCTGATTTGCAGCTTGTTGCATAAATGCATGTTTGTTGTTCAAACCCAGAATGCAGCGATCGGCTATTATCATAGCTTTGCAGCTGAGGCGACTTTCCCTCCGTTTAAGAAGGAAATTCAACTAGATGATGCTGTATAGTCAAAATGTTTTGCCTGTTGAATGCACACGTTAGACCCCAAAACTGCTTGCACATTAGCTGGCTAGCAGTATAGCTAGCTATCCCTGCTGGTCATGTGACCTTCCAGGTTGCAGTGGACCTTTGAGTCTTTCCCGAGATCGCACAGATTAGATCTCAAAATAAAACCCAACACTGAAGCCTACAGTCTATGCAGAAGTTGTGTCACGCTTTCTTGTCCGTCATTGATGGACATTGTCGTAAACATTCCGTTATTATCCAACCGGTCAAGGCAGATGGCCGCCCATCTTGAGCCGGGGTCTGCTCCGAGGTTTCTGCCTTCTAAAAGGCAGTTTTTCCTCTCCACTGTCTCCAAGTGCTTGCTCAAGGGGGAATGTTGGGCTCTCTGTATTACAATTTAATTAAAGAGTTTGGTCTAGACCTGCTCTAATTGGAAAGTGTTCATGAGATAACTTTTGTTGTAAATTGGCGCTATATAAATAAACTGAATTGAATTGAAGTTATAATCTGTTATTACCTGTTGTTTTGATCTTAATTTAATGGTGAGGAGATGTAGTCTATTTAGTAGAATTTGTATTGGGTAGTGGCTATAGTAGTTATAGTATAGCTACTATAGCTATAGCTACTTGATATGCACGCTCTCCGCCTGCTGGTCATTACTTAATGGCCTTAGTACTCTAATCTGTGGGAATATCATTGTCCAAAAAATCTAAAGCAGTCAATAAGGAAAAATGTTTGAGAAGCCAGACCCAGATTTATATTCTGTCTTTATTGCTAACTGGATGAAAATGTTTGTTTTACCATCTCTTAGTTTATTGCCTACTCTTTTCTAAATATCACAGAAAACACAGTTTGTATTTTCTCTATGAGAGAGACTCAGTGTGCCCTTGTTCTTTCCTGCTGACAGAGGTCATAAAGTGGTGTAGTGATGCTGCGCCCAAAACAGTGTGTGTGTGTGTGTGTGTGTGTGTGTGCTGAGTGTCCTTGGAGCAGCGCAACAGTGAACAGATGCAAAGCGCCTTTACACCACGACTGAGAGGACAAAGTAAATGCACTGTGTACTCCAGCTAATTGGTAACAGAGTCTGTGTTGCCACTTCACAGCGTCTTTGGTGAAGGAAAACAGCGGACTAAAAGCTCAAATGTCATGGGATCCCATTAGGAGTCCAGCACCTCCGAGAATAAGACTTTCATAAATCCTTTAATTAGTGAATATGATGGTAATCCTTTGGAAATGATGAGAGCAGTGCATCATGGTTTTGTTAAAGCCAAATGCTGTAGTTGTTCAACTCCAGACATTAGCGATCTTTATTCTGTAGTTCAGTCTATAGTAATGGACTGTACAAAATGTCCTTTAGCCTCAGAAACCTCAGAAACTCTCCCTGAGTGCCCGAATATCATCTTTATGACCGTTCCTCATTGGTTCTTCTCAGAGCAGCTCTGTATATGACACCATGGTGATAAAATGACAAAATCAGACTGTAAATCTACCTTATAATTGGTCTTTTGGTGAAAAGGCATAAGCAGAAGAGTGCACTTTGATTGATTACGCGTGTAGACTTGATCGATGCTCCTCCGCTTTGAAAGAAGTCGAGCTGAATTGACTCCAGTGAAACACTGTGGTCTGTCAGGAGTAAAATAATGCAGTAAGAGACAGTAGGAATGTTTGTTATCTTATTGAATATTCTAGGCATGTGTGGACCACAAGTTCATAGAAATTGTAATAAAGCTTTTTTATTAATTCATAATGCACATGCAGCTAATGGCGCAATAAAAAAATGGGCAATAATAAATCTGTTTACCAATGAGTTTGCTAATCCATAAATAACAAATTAGAGGGTTTTTTTTTTTTTTTACAGTTACAGTTCTGGACTATAAGACGCTACTTTTTTCACACGCTTTGAACCCTGCGGCTTAAACAATGATGCGGCTAATTTCTGGATGCGGCTTATAGACAATTGCGACCTATATATGTACAAGGTTTTTTGGTTTTTTTTCTTTTTAAATTTAGGGGGTGCGGCTTATATTTAGGAGGGCTCAATAGTCCGGAAATTACGGTATTTTAATAGGCAGTAAAAGACAGAGTTCTAAAGAAATGAAATAAATATCAATAAATATAAGCAAATTATTACTTATTATTCCTATTGTTGCTGCCCATGAAAATATCAAATAATGAATTACTTTGTAATTTACATTAATAAGTGAATTTGTAAAGACATAGTGCCTAATTAGTTAATAATTAATGAAGAGGTTTTCATTCTCATCCTAGTGACCAGAAACTCTAGGTTCATATTATTATCAATTTTGAATATTAACCACAGGACATAAAGAATGTTCACCAAAACTCGGGATTAAAGCTTTAAGGCTTTTGATTTAATTGATTTCATAATAAGCATGCAGTATAATTGATCAAATAGTATCTTTCATATCTGATGTGGACGGCAGTAATGGGAACAGATGCCAGTTTTAAATTTAAAAAAAAATACATTTTCATTTTTGTTCTTTGGAAGGAGGAAGGTTTTCAGTTGAGACAACAAACATGGAGTTTAATTAAAGCGCACACCAGCCATATGCTTGGACTTTTTAATCTCAAGTCTACTGCCATCTTTCTCTGATCTTTACCATATCACAGTTTCCACACTTTGTTTCAACTATTGATTAATCTTTTGATTGATTGTCTATTTTTTTTTTAATTAAACACTTAATCCACCGTTTATAAAAACAAATATAAAGGAAATTAGACAGTTTGCCCATTTGAGAAGTGAGAAAATATTTGACATTTTCACATGAGCTAATTAATTCATCAACTAGCTGGAAACAACAGCATCTGAGTGTCAATTAAAAACATCCAGTCATCTTTGAACTCTCTCTGTCTATAACTTATGGGTCAAAGACAACATAAATCAACAAATATGCTTTTTATTTCGCTTAATGCTGGATTGCGACGGAATCATTTTGAAGCATTATGTATGGGAAGCAAGCTTTAGTGTAAGACCGCAGACACAAATAGCGATGTGAGGTATCCTTATTCCCGGGAGAGGGACAGACAAAGAGATGTGAGAGAGGAGGGGAGATGAAGAACAAAAAAAAAAGTGTGCAAGATAAAAGGAGAAGAGAAAGAGAGAGAGAGAGATGAAAGCAGCAGGCACACCAGCGTCATTAAAATAATCATGTATAATTGAAGGAACATTTCCATGGCTGCCTTGCTGCCGGGAATCAAAGGCTCACTCTGAAGAAGAGAAGGAGGGAACATCTACCTTACGCTGACTTCCTTCACTGCCAGCTGAAGGACGAACATACAGTCGAGGTAACGCCAGCCATGTGCTGGTAAATAAAAACACTCAGCTAGCGATTGCCCTGAGGCAAAACAACCACCAAAATAAGTGAAAATCCAGCATCACACTTTCACCACTTCTTCACAGATGGAAGAATAAGGCTGCTAGTATTTTATCCTTTATTTTCCCTTAATGAGACCAAGCCCATATCCTCCTAACGGCTATTGTTATTTTTTTGTCTACTTCACGGGATCACCAAAGTCTTTAGGGTTCATCCTCTGGGAACTATGAACGTCTGGACAAAAACTTTAGCAGTTTCTTGGATGAATTCTTTCATTGCTTTACTTTTCTTAGGCTGTTAAATACACACAGTTTCAGCCTATTCCCGATTCTGAAAAATCCCCAAAATAAAAATCAAAAAATACATTTTATTGTCACTAATTTTGAAAAAAACTTTCAAATGGTTTGACATGAAATTTACTGAAAATATAATATTGTTATTATGATTACGTTCATGTAGGCCGTGTCCAGTCTTTAAATAAGGACAGCATTGCTGCATTTTTATTATATTTATTTATTTATTTTTTAATCCACCCACCATAAGGAATTATTTTCTCGAGTTTAGAGACCCACACCTGCATGGATATTTCAGACAACCCGTCTTCATAGTCATCAGGTCTTCGCAACCATGAAGCCCAACAGTTAAGAATGCTTGTCATCGATAACAGTCCCACACCCTGGTCCACAAAATGGCGACCACTGAGCTGCTTCTTTGTCTTTTCTCAGACAGTCCTAACTTGTGATTTTCAATAACCCGAAGCTATTAACTTCAGACTGCGTAATCTTAGTCGGACTGCAAATATATGGTGCAAGAGCTGAATAACTGGTTTGCTTTTACAACAGACTTCTCAGCTACCCTCTCAAACAATGCCGCAGAGCATTACAGTTAGCTGCAAAGGTGCCTTCTCGAGGCATGAAACAAATTTAGTGTGATTTCAATAACTAGCTCTCATTAAGCTCTAAGGCCACGGAATGCTTTTAACAAAGTGCTTTTCTGTTAAGCTGGCAGCCGCTCTCTGACAACAGAGTTGGGGTGACTGAGACAGTTATTTTAACCTTCTGAAACAGACAGCCTGGCAATTTAATCTGCTCTCTTGCTCCTCGGATGTCTCACTGTGTGTGCACCGTTATCCCTATTTGTATAAGGCGTGATGCCATAGGGAACTAGGGGCGCCACCGTTAGTCGATTAATCGATTAGCAGATTGAATGAAAATTAGCTGTCAACTAATTTGACACCTGATTCATCGTTTCACTCATTTTTCAAGCATAAATTGCAGAGAATTTTATTTCCAACGTCTTGAATGGAAAGATTTGCTGGTTTGTCATTTATTGTAATGGTAATAAATTTAGCAATAATGATAATTTTGTGTCTTTATGGAGCTTTGCTTTTGTTCACTGGGGCACAGTCATGCTGGAATAGAAAAGGGCCTTCAACAAACTGTTGCCACAAAGTTGGAAGCATAGCATTGTCCAAAATGTCTTGGTATGCTGAAGAGGGTTGAGCCCGACCACTGAAAGAGGTGTGTCTGGATACTTTTGTCTTTCTAGTGCATCATATCACAATAGGGCGCTTGCAGAACAGTAGGGGAAAAATTGCAGAACTTTACGATTGCCTCATCGTGTTGCTTTCACGTGAAAAGAATGAAAACATGACTCAGCTTATGTCAGAAACACTCAAACATAATGAATGAACATTAAGAGACTGAGGCGAGCGGTTTGTCCAGACAAGCTGGTTGTCTCTGCATGAAATGTAGATTGTTGCCTTTGAGGACATTTACTAAGTTGGCCCAACTGATGTCAGCACACTTAGGGGATCCCTATAGTTAAATGATAAAACTTCTAAGCACAATGTAGGGTTTCCACATAAGCCAGCGGTCCTGTCAGATAATTGACATATCAATGTTATGTGGGGTTGAGGCTCTGAGGTATTACAGCAGTGTTAGTATTTCCTGACAAGTAGAGCGGAGAATTTCCTGATGTGTTATTACTTGGATGACTGAAAGTGTATATGTATAATTACATGTATAATTACATGATTGTGATTGGGCGGCACGGTGATGCAGTGGTTAGCGCCTCATAGCGAGAAGGTTCCGGGTTCAAATCCCGGTCTGGGCCCTTCTTAGTAGCTCACTGGGGGCTTCAGTTTGGGCTTCAATTTAAAGCTCCTTGCATACCATTTATCTTCAGCACATATAAAATTTGCTTATATTAATTGTATATTATGTTATAAAATTGCAGACGATGGTGAATTTTCCCACTGCGGGATCAATACAGTTCATCTTATCTTATCTTATCTTAGAGACAGAAGAATTTGAGTGTATATTACAGCAACTCTTGTGAATACACATCCACCCTCTATGGATAACGCTGCCTTTAATCATGGTGTGAAACCCATTTCTCTCTTTTCCTGACGTTATTGCCATTGATTTCGCAGCTCTTTGAATGCAGAACCGAGTTTTACTCGTCACTGTAGCGCTATTGATCTGATATTGAAACAGTTGATGAGACCTTTCTGTCCCGTCCTCGTTGTGCCATCTAATTTCTCTCCCTGTCTCCAGGTGATTTATGCTCTCAACACCAAGAACGACGAACACGAGGAAGAAATCGAGTCTCTGAAGGAAGCCCACGAGGACGAGGTATGGACACGGCGGGTTGCTGAACACCTGTGATTGTACGAGGCGCAGTAGCATGAGGACAAGCTCACTTATTATTTATTAGTTTCAGCTGTGAAGTGAGATTCTCCCTCCCCACCCCGACGCTATGCTGCAGCAGGAGGAGAGGAGCAGCAGGCAATCCTGTGCTGCCCTGCAATTTTGGCCTCCAAGTGCTGTTCGCAATTTATCTGTCAGCAACCCACCCGCAGGGAGCAAGTCGATGCCACGCTATGCATGGTGCACCGTGTTTTTGTCATATTTTGAAAGGCGGTGACACGCCAGGGATCTTGTTCTTCTGAATCGTGCAATTAAAAAAATAAAAATAAAAATTCTTTGGATTGTAGCAGTGATTCTGTTAAGGCAGATGAAATACTAATTCATGCATTAATAGCATCTGTGATCTACAGCAGTTTACAGGTGTGTACCCTCTGCTTTTTTTTTAGCTTATAAACTCCCTTTATAGCCATATGAAGGTGGAGTGTGTTAGTAAAACATAAAATCTTCAGGTGCCCGTTGGATCCTGTAGATTCTTTTGAAATCTTTTGGATTCCATGTCTGTAGCTAGTAATCGTTTCCAGTCTTTATGCTAAGCTACGCTAACCGAACGTGGTATCGATCTTCTAATCAAACTTTCTACAGCAAAAACAGACAAAAAAAACTTAAATCCCATAAATGTCCCACCGTATTTGAGCTGCTGTATATCCGTACCTGTGATTCACTTCCTCTCACACAAAAATGGAAGCTTCCTGTCGCGACAAGCTCGTGCTGACTTCATAATCAAAGTGTCATCAGAGTGATTGGTGATGATTGCTACCAGTCAGAAATCATATCAGGAACAATTTCCCAAACCCATGATTGGTTTATAGCCTGGCTCCACATCAGAAATTATGATCTCCACTGACAGGCAGTTTATTTAGGGACAAGACCTGTGCTCATATGAAACTGGTTTAAATGTTGTTAAATTTCATTCATCTTGCTTTCAGAGAGAAGCTTCAGTGTACCGTGGGCTAAGGTGTTAATTTAATTAGTGTTGCTTTCAAGTGTTAAATTTTCAAAGTGGGACTTTTCTCCACTGCCAAGAACCGTTTCCTGGAGGCAGCAATGTTGTGCTGGCTCCTATTTCTATTTATTTCTACATTTCAGCCTTTACTTCTTATTTCCACCTACTCTCCATGCGGGGTTTGGAATTCCTCTACTAAACTGTCGCAGTTGAAGAAAATATTTTTAAGCGACGTGATTGAGTGAGCGCAAAGTCACGTGATTGTTGTGCTTATTTAATTTATTTATTTATTTTATTCAGGTCCAACACATAGTGACAGAAACCAGAGACAAGATCATGCAGTACAAGAGTAAGATGGCGGACGAGGCAGACCTGAGGCGGCGGCTGGCCAGTCTGGAAGAATCTGTCGAACTCCACGAACACATGAAGAGACAGGTTGTTCGCTGCTGCTGGGCTTCATTTAGTTTGTTTAGCGTAGTTGTGACTTTATTAATAAATTCTGGAGACATTTTCTTCTCTTGTTATCTTCGTGTCATATGGTGTCATCGTTCTGCAGCATTAGCGAATCGTATTTAATTTAATGTGAGCTGAGCTTACGATGTGATTGCCTGAATTCGCAGTTGTACTTATATAAAATAACATAACTCTGTTGTTTAATGTTTTGTTACCGTCAGGCTTTAGCAGAGTTTGAGATGTACAGACAGAGAATGGAGGATTCCCAGCTCTGCACTGAGGCCCAGCACACACAGAGAGTGGTTTCTATGAGCAGAGAGGTAAGGCTTTACACATACACACAAAAATATATATCAATATATGTATGCACAGTCTGTGAAAAGTTTATGTTCGACTGTTTTTGCACTGGGAGGACGGAGATCCCCCGATTTAGACTCCCTGACCCTACTTAATGCTGATAAAACATAAAAACTGTCTGCAAGACTTGCAATCTAACAAGCTAACACAAAGCACAAACCTCTTGTTTGCGCCAGCTCCGTCACATTCAACTATTGTGACAGCTGATCCGTACCCTAAAACAGATAGCTGTACGCTTATCCAGCAAGCACTGACTGCAGACATGTCATTAAAAAATGCATTATAAATATCAATGAATCATATTTCCACATCACGTATCATGCCATACCATCACGTGACGCGTCATATGCACCTGCTTTGGCCCGAGTGTGACGGCAGTGGGCGTTAATGAACGCCTGAAGTGTGTTTCAATGTGATGAGCTGGTGGCTGAATGAGCTCATCATATGCTCATGTGCGTTGGGACTGGTTGTACGTTAGCGTCGGTCTTGTCTTTCGTCTTCCTCTCTGCCAATGACTTCACACTGTCCGCCTTCAGCTTGACCAGTTGAGACGTCCTCTTTACCAACCCGAATGAGTCCTCGGCTGTCACGGTGACATCGCATCGCATATCACGTTTTTTTTTTTTTTTTTTTTGTATATTTTTTTCAGCCTCATGTCTGTCAGATCCATTTGATGTAACAGCAAACACAGACAGGTTTCTTTGTCGCTGCAGTTTTTTCAATTATTAAAGAGGGATTTGCAAGAGACGCTGTGAGCATTTAGCTTGGCGTAGGTACAGATTTGGTTGGCAATAACACACAAACGATTCAAAGGGAATAGAATATTTTTCGTGGTTTCAATAGGTGGAGGAGATGCGTCGGGATTTTGAGGAGAAGCTGCGGGCGTTCAGCCAGGCTCAGGCCCAGTTTGAGGCGGATAAACGGCGAGCGCTGGAGGAACTGAGGACCACCCACCGCCAGGAGGTGGAGGAACTCCTCAACAACCAGCAGAACCAGAGCGCCACCTCCACCGAAGACCAGGAGAAACTGGCTGAGCTCCATAGACAAGAGGTGGGCTAAGATTGAGCGAGGAAGGAAGACAGATGAGTTATGGATGGCCAAAACTTTTGGAAAGAAACATGTTATAGGCTTTTGTGGAGAGCTTATACAGCAAGTTACTTGATGGGGGTAATTGCTCTTTTGGAGTCTTTCTAGGTGGCGAACACTGAAAACATTTAGAGGTGATTAGCTGGTGCATTGGCTTATGAGTACAATATAAACCTGCAGTGGTAATGATCTGGCCATGGACTTCTGTTGCATGTCATCGCCTTATTTTATTCCCATTTTTTTATTCCTTTCCTCTCAACTGTTAACTGTCTAATATAACATATTTTCCAGAGAAAATTTAGAAATCTTTAACAAAGATTTCTAAATTTATGGACTAATATTCAAATTCGAGGATAAAACAAAAAAAAAAAACATAAACTTGATTGTTTTTTTTGTTTTTTTTCCATTTCTCTGTTTAGGTAGAGGCATTGATGGAGAGGGTGGAGGAGCTAACAAAGGATAAAGTTCGTGTGGTGGAGGAGTATGAGGCCAAGCTGGGGAAAGCTCAAGAGTGTTATGAGAGAGAGCTGGAGGCCATGAGGAGAACACACCAGCTCACTACTGAGAACTTGTTGGCCTGGAAGAGGACTGAGGTAAAAGAACAGCACAACGTATCAATAAGATTTTCTTAAACCGGCAAAAAAACACCATGAAGTAAATGTTGATTGCATGATGTAATGGCATGATCACTGTTTATACACTTTGCATTCACGAATCTCCCATTTTATCAGCCACATTGTGATGATGAACGATGTAAGTCTCTGCTCACGTGAAGGTTGAACTCCGTAAGGAGTTCCAGGCTCAAGAAACAGCGCTGCAGCGCTCGCTGTCCAAACTGAGGAGCGAACTTCAGAAAGCACAGGAGGAGGCCAGGGAGAACCGAGACAAGACCAACAGACTGCAGACGTCTCTGGCCAATGCCGAGGGAACCATAAAGGTGTGTGTGTGAGGCAAATCGAGGACAAATACTTAAGCTTTCAAAGCTTGTAAAGCATGTACAACACACTTGCTCTTCATCTTGTATCTACAGTATTCCCAGCAAAGCATAAATAGTATAAGAGCCTTCTTTTGGTTCACTTTGGGTAAGAAAGTGGGCTTAATTAGATGATAAACAGTTGCAGAAAGCAAAGACAAAAGTAAAAACCTCAGGGTGAATACGTTTTTCAAGAATCTCAGAGCGGTGGGAAAGTGTGGCGTGCAGCTTACAGTCCTGCGGGCAAATCCATACAGTCTGACTAGCTGGATCTGACTCTAGGCTGTGGTGGAAAAGATGCTGTCGGGTTGCTCTATCTAACTGTAAAATGCTTCATTGTATGTGCTGCAGAACTTGCACAAGCAGCTGGAAGAGGCCATCCAGGACGGAGAAATCTGGGTGATGCAGCTGAAGGACACAGAATATGAACTGGAGGGCAGCAGGGAACGAGTTCAACAGCAGGCGACTGAAATCCTCCATAAAGCCAGTAAGATTCGCTTCCTGCCTTTCACTTCTACGTTTTACACAGCTGGGAAAAGGGAAATTCTGTTATTTTTCAGCCTGGAGCTTATTCTCATATTTATCTCCCACTATGACCATTGGTTATGATCACATTTTAGTCACCACCTCATTGTAGAAATCTGGGAAACAATCAGAGCAAGGAGTGCTAACCTCTAACAGCCTTCTAAAAATCTAATTGCAAATATGAGTATCATGGAGCTCTATCTAGCTCAAGTTTAGGATAACCAGTAGGATAATGACCTACATCTGAGACTTACAGAAGACGGCGCCTAGGTGGGTGAGGTCCATCGTGTGTTTGGTGTCGTCCGTTATGCATAAAACGCAGAGAGTGTGTTCTCTGTTTGACACATGCACAAAAGGACGGGGACTTCAATAGTGCATTGACGTGTACCTTGTAATCTAAGAAATCAATACTCCAATAGCCACAAAGGCTGTTTAAAGTGGAAGAGATTTGTTTTTATATTCCTTATGTTTAAATACATTTTGTGACTTCTTTGTTCTTTTACAACAGCTTTTTTTTTTTATTCTAAAATATCATATCATAATAATATCCCATATGGCCAGACATTGAAATTTCAGTCTTAGTTGCTATTAGCAAAAATTCAGGATCTCAGTCATGATTTTCATATTGTTTTCCTGCAGCACACTGAAGTCAAAATGCATTTCGGCCATTGATTTTGGACACTGTGAATCAACTTAGGCTTTTACCTAACGAATCCCATTTTAACACGTCCAACAGCCCGATTCCTGTTTTTGTTCGTCGTTAATACAATCAGACATGCCAGAGCAGCCAACATTATGTGCAACCATTGCTGTGGCTGTTTATAGTCCCTGTATAATTCACTTGTCTCGTATACCTGCAGTCACCAGTGATATCCCAGTTGTCATCATAAGTTATTTAATTTATGTCATGTGGCTTGCTTCACATTCTCTCTCTCGCCCCCCAACCGGTCAAGGCAGATGGCCGCCCATCTTGAGCCGGGGTCTGCTCCGAGGTTTCTGCCTTCTAAAAGGCAGATTTTCCTCGCCACTGTTGCCAAGTGCTTGCTCAAAGGGGAGTGTTGGGTTCTCTGTATTACAATTTAATTAAAAGAGTTTGGTTTAATTGGAAAGTGTCATGAGATGGCTTTTGTTGTGAATTGGCGTTATATAAATAAACTGATTTGAATTGAAATTGAATTAAAGGACGCAATGAAAAGAAAATAAATGCAGGAATATAAAATCACGCATTCCAGCTGATCTGAAGTACAAACTACTTGGGCACAAATGGAAATGGTGTATGCATTTTTGTGGACACCCCCCCCCCTCCCCCCAAGAGTCTGAAACTCTGCAGTTTCCTACAACAGCTACAGGAATTTGATCCATAGTTACAGTCTAATAAACAAAAGCACTATATTCCCTAGCCAACAAACAGCCTCATGTAAACTGATTTGTTTGGAATTTTGATTTCAAAATATAATCTCTGGATTAAGCATTTTATAAAGAGGAACAGTTCTCATGGAAACCCTCCTATGGCTACTTTCTCCTTCCGAAGCATCTGCTCTCTTTGTGCTCACTTGGTATCAGTCAAAAATACAACACAGTTTCTCTTCCCACCACCACCACCTCTTCTCTACCAGTTTTATGAGCAGCTTGTCTCTCTCAGGAGAACCCTTGAATAGCTAGCACCTTTGGGCAGATTAACAGAAAGCTCGCCTCCTGTTCAACAACTCCAGTTGCGGCATATGTTGATGAAACTGCTGCCTCAGCAGTACATAATATTGCCAAATGCTCACATCAATTTTAAATATTGCCTGCGGTGGAGATTTGTATTCATGTTGAACGGATCAGAACTGTTACGATTTCTGACTGCGGTGTCTCTTTGACTGAATCGTTGATTTTGATTTGACTGTTCCCAGGTCAGATCGGCTCCTTGCAGGCCACTCAGATGGCCCATGAGGCGACCATCAGGAACCTGGACCAGGAGCAGAGCCGGCTGAAGGAGAAGATCAGCAGGCTGGAAGAAGAGAGGGAAGTTCTTCTCAACCAGAGCCAAGCTTCCAACGAACAGCACAAACAACAAGTGGTCAAATTAGAACAGGTACTAAACCCTTCATTGATCCCAGTTTGGTTAAAAGAGAGAGAACAGGTTAGATATAAAAGCTCCTCCTTTTTTCTTTAGTCTTTGCGTGAGGAGCACCAGGGTTACGAGAAGGAGCTCTCCAGGCTGAGAGCACACTATGAGGAGGAGATGCTTCGCTTCAAGGAGGCACAGGTCAGAGCACTGGAGGAAATGGAGGAGAAGCACCAGGCCATGACTGAGGAGGCCCAGCAGGAGAAGGAGGAGGAGAAGAAACTGCTAATAACGGTATGCGCTCATGTTTGTTTTTCCTGAGCTTTCTTTTGAGGGTCTTCATCCGTGAAAGGAGTTAAGCTGTCGAACTGAGATTGGAAGTTTGGTCACATGACAACTGAAACATCAACAGCTAAGCAAACTGATGCTAAGAGCTTATAAGTGGATCTCATTTAGTTCAAAAGGTCAAAATGTGCTTTCTTTCTCGTGTAATTGATTTGTTTCAATGGGAAAACATTTGTCACGTAAATGAAATGTAACGTTCAAAGACAAACGTGAAACACAGGCAACAAAAGATAACTGCTGGTTATTCTTTTTTTTTTTTTTTACTTTTTTCAGTCACTTCTAGCATCATATTTCACACAAAGTACTGTGACTGCAAAGGAGCACAGAGAAGAAGAAAAAAAATCACCTTTCCTCTTCTTAGAATAAATAATTAACCTAGAAACAGATGGTCCGTCCATACTTTGAACAACCTTTTGCCAGAAGATATGTGCACACATCAGTGCATGCCCATATAAACTCACTGACAGCCAGCTAACATCTGTACATTTTCTTGTAAGTTGTTCCTCAAATGCGGTAATATTGATGCAAAATGTTTTTAGTATTCAGCAAAGTTTATACATGTGAACAGGATAGTTGGAATCACTGCTTTAGAAGTCACTCGAATAATGAAACGTTACATGAAATCTTACATTTACATGCTGCTGTCGGATGTGTATCAAACACCCCCGTCAGCGTCGGGAAAAATCACAAGCCTCAGCCGGAGTTGTTCTCTCGTGGTCGGACTATTTTAAGATGTGTGAATGTTTCGCCGTCAGTTTAAAAGCCAGACGAAGAACTTTGATTTTTTTTTTTTGTTGATTTTTGGAGGCGAAATGAGCGCCACAGACAGGCTAAATAAGGCAAGGCAAGAAGGCCAACATAACATGTTCGTCTGTAAGCCAGTCTGTCTATTGTACCGTGTAGTATCTGTTATCATTTTCAGCCGTAATTGTGACGTTTAAAGGTATAAAGTTAAACATGGTGGTCAGACTTTTGTTTCGGGTAAACGTGTTGTTATTATATGAAAGCATGAATGAGGTGTATGCGTGCTGAAAATACATCTTTAAAAAAGAGGGTTATTAACTAATTATACTGTGACTGGTTCTATACCTTTATGGACTACACAGCCATTTACATTGGAGACATATTAAATGGCCGTATGGAAGGAAGAGGGCCAGTCCTTTCCATTATTCTCACCATGAATGACTGACTAAGGCTGATTGGTGCCATTGCTGTTTTTGATCAGTTCTTTTCTTTTTCTCTTTGCTGATCCTGTGCCATTTTTAGTCATAACCACTATAATCGCAAACCAGGGATTGAGGAATGAGGATATCGACTTAACCGAACTTCTCATTTATGGTATTGTTTGCTTATGTAGGTCACATCGAGGCATCAGTATTAAAGCGAGACTGTTTCATAACCAGTTTGGACCAAGAGATTGTCTGTCTTAATCCATCCATCCATTTTCTATACCACTTATCATCAGGGTCGTGGGGGGGCTGGAGCCTATCAAAGACAAATGTCCCAGCTGACTGCGGGCGAGAGGCGGAGACTGGTCGCCAGTCAATCGCAGGGCTAACACACAAAGACAGACAACCACACACTCTCACACTCACACCTAGGGGGCAATGTAGAGTAGCCAATTAACCTAATGTGCATGTTTTTGGGATTGTGGGAGGAAGCCGGAGTACCCGGAGAAAACCCACGCAGGCACAGGGAGAACATGCAAACTCCACATAGAAGGGCCCAGACCGGGATTCGAACCTGGAACCCTCTTGCTATGAGGGCGACAGCGCTAACCACTGCACCACCGTGCCGCCCTGTCTGTCTTAATGTTTAAATATTTATCTTTTGAGTATATATATTACAAAGAGATAGATAATGCTTTATAGATTATTAACCTTACATATGGACCCCATGGTGATAAAGCACAACAGACGCTGTAATGGAAGTGACCAGTTTTCACATAAAAACAGTAATTTCTGAACACAAGTGAATACTCTCAGGGTGTAGTATGTCTCTTTTGAGACGTGAAAGCGGCATCTCTCTCACCCTGTGATTCCTTCCGCAGATTTCTTTCTGTCGGTTTGTTTTTTTGTTTTTTTGTTTTTTGCGTTCCTCCCCCTCGCTTTCAATTTTTTGCTCCTCTCCGTCTCTGAGTTCAAAAGAGCTGCATGAAAGGCAATACAAATGTCCTTGTTGCCTAGATCGAATTACACAGGTCAAATTAATTTACTCATTTACCAAAACCGGCGACAAATGCTTGTAAACAGCTCAGAGGACTTTATTGGCTTTGCTAGTGTCTGTTAATTTTCATGCCATTTTCTTCAAAAGGCGCTCAAGCTGTGCGTGAAAGTGATGTGTCAACAGTAATTACTTAATATCAGTTAAATGAAAGTACTGCGCAGATCAAGCTCTAAAGACCACGTATCCTTCACTTCCCATGATGCAACTGTGATTGCATCACTATGACATCATCGGGGTTGATTTGTCAGACCTGAGAAAGCTTCGCCAGAGCGGCAGGAGACCATAGACGAGTGTTTTTTTACAGACAGAGTTATTTGAATTTATTTCTTCCAGAGGAGGTGAGGTGATTTTAACATGACCTGCACTGCTCAGTCATTTTAATCCCGTTTTAATTTAATTAGTTTTTCCTGAAAAGTCGCCATTCTTTTGGAGGACATCCTAGGATCTTAAAGTGGAGTTTTTTTCCACCCCTGTCCTTCTGTTTATTACAGAAATGTGTTAACACCAATATACATGCTTATTTGTAATAATTTGTTTTTTTGTGGGGGTATAAGGTTGCTGCGACAACTAACCTGTTTGGTTCCAATGAATTCTGGTGCAGACTAAACTTGCGGACTGAGAGCAATATGTCCAGAGTTAGCTTGAAGCAAGACTGAATCCTGAAAAATTCTCTGACGCAGTTCTTCAGCGTTGTGAAATCCAAATTGGACCCCCCCACCCCCACAGTATCTTGTCTTGGTCGATATGTGATCATACCTGAATGTAAAAGCGAAGGAAAGTCATGGGAACTGCTGAATTTGTGCAAGATCATTTGGTAACTATGGTAACACCTGTGTGTGTCAGCGAAAACAAAAGCGTGACGATGATGGAAAGGTGAAGGTAGCTGCAGCACGGTAACTTTAATCCCTGTGACATTCTGCTCATCTTCTTTTTGTGTGCTCTTCATTATTTATTTATTATGATATTTATTACCATTTCTTTCTGATGTAATGAAAGCGCACCAAAGAACTTTAAGTGTGAATAAAGTGCTGCGTGACCTTGCTGTCGGTCTCTAGATTTAGATTTTTCCACGTAGAGCTGAGGATGTGAAAACCAGTCAGACCAGAAATAAAAGGCAACGGTGACTCATTTCTTTTAGCAGTCACAAGATCGCACACAGTGATGGCCCTAAACAGCGGTTGTCATTATGTCATTGGTCAGCATTATTATTATTTTTCCCTGGAATGGTGGCAGGCGAGGAGTCTTTTTTTGTTTTCCGTGCAGCTCTTGCAGCACATTTAAGGCGAATTTATTCATGATCGCTTGGTTCAACCCGCATTCAGCGGACATTAACAATCCAATACGTTCTGGAGCTTGCAGACATCCAGTCAAAGCGATTCAGACTCTGAGGCAGTGAAGCGGCGTGATATATGACCACCACAGAGTAACTCATAACAATTTGTCTGAAAAATTCCAGATTATTCCTTTAACACTGCAGCTTTTCCTTTAAATGAAGACATATTTCCTGCCTCTGAAGTGATTACACACTTTTTGAGTGTTAAATAATTTTGAACTCACTGCTCTCTCTCTCTCTCTGTCTCTTCCCATACTTCTCATCTTTCATACCCCACTACCACCACCCCTCCACCCCCTTGAGCTCATAGCTCCAATGCTGTTTGAAGCTGACTGCTAATTGGTTGATTTTCATTGACATTAAATCCTGCCTCCAAGCCAAGTGAGAACAGCGTGTGAGCATGTGGGTGTGTGTTTATAGATTCCCTGAAAGAAAGAGCGATGGAGAGAACGGCCGGTGAGAAAGAGAAATGATGAAAAAAAGGAAATATTATGTAAGTCGGAGCGGTGCTACGCCTCATCATCTTTAGATTAACGTCTGCAGCGAAAATCCAGAGGAAAAGGTAGACGCAGATGGAGGTTGGAGATATAAAGACAAGTGGCCATTTTAACACAGTGAATGCCACCCTTTTCACTTTTAACTTTTTTTTTTTGTGTCTGTCAGCAAGATATTAACAAGTTTCTGAATCGAGGCAATAAAATGACTAATTTTGCAAATTGCTTGTGCTGTATTAATTTATAATTCACCACAGTCCACTTAAGACCAGATGAGACGGCAGTAGAATAGAGGTTTTGCAGTTATATCTGTAGTGTAGATGAATTCATTCATGTTGTGGGTTTGTTCCCAAATGGAGGGAACTGTGACGCAGTAAAATAAAACGTAAGTTTTTTATTGATTGATTAGTCAATCAAAGTAAAATGCCATATGTTTTGATAATTGATGAGTCGTTTCAGTCGTTTTTTCAAGCAAAAATGTCTAACATTTGCCGGTGACAGCTTTTTAAAGGTATAGATTTTCTTTGTCAGTTATGCTTTGGGTTTTGGACTGCTGGTTGAACCAAAAAAAGAAAAAAAAAAAAGGCAATTTGTGAGATGTCCTTTTGAGCTCGCTCTGGGAAACATTGTTGACATTGAGCATTGTTTTCAGAATTTAGTACTCATCTGTTTCTATAACTTCCAGAAGAGAGTCAGCATAGAATAAAACTTTAAAACTTTACCTCGTTTTTTTGAACAGTTCGGACTCTTAGCGGCGCAGGTTAAAAACTGCAAAACAAATTCTGACATTCGAGAAACTGGAGCCATCAAATGTTTGGCATTTTTTCCCATTTGAAAATTTACTAAAAATGTTTAACTGGTCATCGCGCTACAAAGGTTGCAGCTTAATTGTCTCTCTATGCCCTGATTGATTAATAGTTCTGATTAAGACCACCTGACACTCACACTAATTGATATCCTATCTTTTATGACAGTATAACTATGTTTTCTCAGGGGAGGGTGTCTTTATTGGCGGTGTTTTTGTAGTCAGTCTTGGTTGATTGGTACTTTACATGGATAAAGAATTGAACCTCAAACCTTATCGAAGCCTGGAAGCTGCACCATATGGGCGCATCTACTGTAACTGGGTTCAAGAAAGAGGATATGGATTATTGGTTGGCTCCCATGTGGATAAAAGATCAAATGGGATGTCGCTTTGTAGTTTGTTCACGTCATGTGGGAAAGAAGGTTCATCTAGAGGAGATTCTCATTGTTACAACTTGCATGGTTCATTCCATCAGACAGCTCGATGGGGGTGAACAGGAATTGTAATGAACCAATATTTATCTAGCAGAGGATTAAACCATTTGCATTCACATGAAGATATTCAATTTTACGTGTCCGACTTTCTGGAAATACAATTGAGAAAAATAACTATTTTAAGAGTGCTTTTTTAACTTTTATGGCTCATTCAATAATAAAGAATCAGACAATTAAAGTTAGTTGTCTGTAAGGATGCTCTGGTGCTGTTTAGTGCAATATTACCACAAAACAGTACAAATTATCAGTATCAGTGTGAGGAATGAATAGCTAACGGAAGAAATAGAAGAAAAAAAAAGAGAATTTCATGCGAGGAATTCAGAGCGGCCCTGAAAGGATTTGGTGCTATGGTTTGAAGGATTATAGAAACTGGTCGGTTTCACGAGATAGCCTTTTAAGTTTGAATGACAACTCACATGTCCCTTTCTTCATTCAGTAGCCTTGCTTCACACTTAACAGCAGCCTTGACTCCATATTACAGCAGAAATGGGATTTACAGTGGTGTTTTTTTTTAACTCTCCTTCCTCTAAAAGATGGTGCTTTTGGGGTATTTCAGTGGGAATCCTGCAGAGACGAAAAGATTGAGCTACCCGGCCTTCAGAGTAAACAAATGTGCTGATAGTTTGTCTTTTCAAGTATCTAATTTGAACGTTTCTTGAATAGATCTCTGGTTTCAAAGTTGGTCCCAATGCTAATGAGCCTTCTTCGTTTCCGAGCTGCTCTCATTGTCCTTCCTCTTCTTGTCACGCATCTTTTCATCCTCTTTCGTTCTTTGTCTTCTCTTTCTCTTCCTTCTCCTCTCCCCAGAAAATGAGTCAGGAGTTTGAGATTAAGCGGCTGTCACTGGAGGAGCAGCGAGACCGCCTTCAGCAGCAGCTTGACAACTTGAAAGAGGAGCTCTCGGCCAAGCTCAATATGGCCAATCAGGAGGTACGAAGTCGGTTCTGCTCGGAGTCCTGAAGTGTAACCGAAGTTCTGATTGTTGAAATGTGCTAACCCTCTGCTGATCTCCTCAGGTGTCCCACCTCCAGGAGCTGGTGAGGGAGGGGGAGCAGAACCTGAGTTCAGCTCAGACACAGATCACCTGTCTGAGGGAGACTCAAGAGAAGCTCAGGATAGAACTAGACGCAACTAGATCCAGAGTCCGAGAGACCAGTAGCCTGCTAACTGACCTACAGGTGAGGATGAGACCAAAATAAGGTAGGCTGGGAGGTAGGCCCTGGTATCCGTGACACTTTTTTCTGTTTTGGATCTACATATGCAATCGGCACACTTTTCATTTGCCCCCCAATAGACCTAACCAGTGAAGTGCTTGCCACAGATGTATGCTGTTGATAGCCAGGTCCCATTTATCATTTTCCTCCTTGTTGTTGTTTTTGAACTAACACCTTCAAAATTTGTTCCTCCCGAGATGGAAGAGTTATCTGTTTTGCAGACTCTATTTTTACATTTGTTAAAAAAAGATGTTTTGACCTGAGGGACCTGATTATAAAACAAAGGAGTCATATGCTCAGAATTCACAGTGCAAGTGATCTCAGTATTTTTGGGTGAAACCTACTACCAATAGAGTGAGGAATTTTCTGCTGAAGTCTACAAGAATATATAAATCTGTTTAGCTTTAAAGGTGTGAACTTAATGCTGTCTGAAATAGACTTTGTAGCTGATTCCTGATTTACAGCTGCTCAGCTGTTTTGTCTTCAGACATTCAGTCAGTTTTCCTCATTACTTGATCAATCAAAGTGATAGCAAGTCAGCGAGTCTGTCAAACAGCCTGATGTTAACTGGACAGTGTAACCAGTTCCTCCACGGAGGGAGTGAGGAAGATAGAAAGGAAGGAAGGAAGGAGAGTTGGTTGACGGGGAAGAACATTTTGAAAGCTGGAAATGAGATTTAACTGAAGGCCAGCTGTGAGATAATGATGATGATGCTATTATGAGTTGAGTGGTCCTGAGTTTGAAAAGAGCCATGCTGGTTTGAGAGAGAGACTGGAAGAGTGTGTGTGTGTGTGTGTGTGTGTGTGTGTGCGCGCATGTGTCTGTTAGAGAATATGAAACATGTGTGAGAACAAAGTAAAGAGACTGTCGTTTTTTTTATTAATATTATCATAAATGTGATTAATAATAATGATAATGTTGGCAGTGGGTGAGAAAATTGAATCACAGCAGCGTCGAAATAATGAAATAATACAACAGCAGAGGTTTAAAAACGCAAATAAAATCAAATGTGAATGAGAGGGAAAAGTCGCGGCTGGTGAAAGACGCGCACAAAATGGGTGAAAAATAAAAGAGAGAAACAGGGTGATAATAGAGACAGAGGGCCTGAAAGAGGACTGATAATTATATGAAACTGCAGAGTGGTGCTCTTTGCTTTCCCACCAGAGCAGGGCTTCTATAAAAAGAAAGGATTTGGACTGTTAAAATAGGGAAGCCTAACACAGAATTGTATCTTGTATTCACACTGAGCTCGTTTGCAGGATATCAAGTGCCCGGGGAGCATATATGGGGGGTTAAGTGCCTTGCTCAAAGGCACATCAGTTACGGCGCTGATGTGTTTCATCTTTTTTGACTCTTAATGCTGATGACATCATTGGTCACCCTTATCAGACAAAATCCATCTTAACATGGACCAGACTTGGCTTAGTGAAGCATCTCCATCACTAAAAATATCCCAACCTGCAAATAACCTAACATTCCAGATACAGGGTTAAAACTTTTCACAATAAAGTTATACTTCCTGTTCATCTGTCATGTGGCTACGGAAACCTGACAGGTCAATAGGCATGAACAGTAGTCAAAATAGGAATTCAGTGACATTGAAAATTCAGCAATATTCCTCATCTTTATACTGAATACCTCTCTGAACTCCAAAATTATACCGTACAATAATAAACAAACCTCTCAAAATGTCTTGTTGAAACACAATTTGCGTGATCCCAAACACCTGAGTCTGGATTTAGCTGCTGAAAGGAACTTCACTTTAAAGCTGGAGAAAAGAGCTTGCTGGTCTTTTAATGAAGTCAGATAGATAAAGAAAAGCCCAGAGCTTCTTCATCAGCTGGAAACAGCTGACCTGGTAAAGTTTCTGCCTCAGAACCAGCATATTACTAATGCCCTGTAGCCATGGCATTATAAATAGATGTGGGGGTGGCCATTATGAGTCATCCAATGTTCAGCCATTGAAGCACTGCATCTGGTCAGAGATAGAAGTTTACTTTTATTTACTTACTTTTAGTGGCAATGTAAGTAAATGCCAACACAGTTTATCTTGACAAGCGATAGAAGCTGTTATCTTGAAACTTGGCTAAAAAGGTTATTAGCAGTTTAGAAGTAAATGTGGACAAAAAGAGTAGAATTATCTGTTGCAAGGTCTCGGTGAAACAGGATGTAGACTCAAGCGCATAATCAAATTATTTCCCATCATCTAAATATGGGAATAACAGTGCACATTTTCACTCTCACCTTGAAGACAATCTTAGTATCAGTTGTTCACAGTAGTTCCCAACTCACCTCCACACTTTGGGCTCTGTGAGGTGTGTGTGGGAAAAAAAAGTTTTGAGTCTGTGTAAAATTCAAATTTGTGCAGGAACATTTGCAATAGCGAGGGGGTTCGCAAGGCCGAAACGGACCCCATCTGAGCTGACTAGCCAATCAACATGTTCCCACATGGCCCACTGACCATCCAATCAGTGCAGGTGTCCAGTCAGGGGCCAAAAGGTTATGTGACATATGACCGCTTGGCTTGGCTGTTTCTCACACGTGTAAAAATCTGTCAAAATATTATGTGATTCCATACAGATGTAGATTAGTATTGTGGCTGAAACATGTGCCCCGTCTTTGTTTGTAGGAGGAGATTGAGACTCAGAGACAGCAGCATGAAGCCAGAGTGATGTCCATCAGAACAGAAGAGAAGCAGAAGATGGACAAGATGGCGGACGACTTGGACCAGAAATGGAGAGAAGCACTGCGGTAACAGGAAAAATAAACAAAAAAACACTCTCTCTCTCTCTAGCTGGACAAAATAAAGCTAAACCAGATCATTTTTACCAAACTGCCTGTCCCTGTCTGTAGGGAAGAGGTGCGTTTGTTGAAGGAGGAGTTGAACGAGGAGTACGAAGCAGACAAACAGGCGGCGCTGACTCAGCTGTCCCAGCAGAAAGAGCTGGAGATGATGGCGTCAAGAGAGGGCTGGCAGAGGAAGGTGGAGGACCTGCTGGAACAGGTAAAACCCATCTGCTCATACACATGGTTTGGTATAAGGTTTGCAAATGCAGGCGAAAGTACAGGCAGAAGCCAAGTCAAAAAAAATTTTGCAGTTAACCGCTGTTAGCGATTAATCTACCTACTAAAACTATGAAAAATGCTCATCAGTTTAACAGCGCCCAAAGTGACATCTTCAAATCTTTTATCCAACCAAAAAGTCAAAAAAAATAAAACCCAAAGACTCTTTGTTTACTGTCATAAATGACAAAGAAAAGCGGCCAGAACCTGACATTTTAAGAAGCTGGAACCAGCAGCATGTTTTACATTTTTGCTTTAAAAATGACAATGGGTTAACAAAACAATCAGCAAATAATCGGCCGATGACTTAAAACAATGTAAGCGAAATCACTTCTTTCCAGTTGAAAAAAAGAAAAATACAAATTGATAGATATCTGATTTATCTGTGAACGGAAGTAAATCACCTTTGGTGAACCTGACCTGCACTGAGCAATATTAAACTGTCTTGACAGCACTGACCTTTGAGTGAACAAAGAGCTACAGAGCCTAAAATGGCAATGTTGGAAATTATTTAGTGTTTACTTCAGAATTTCTATCCTTTATTAAGAAGAAAAAGCATTTGGAATGGATTGGACGGGCTTTGATAGAAATACTGACTCCAGCAACCTGACCTGACTTTTGGGAATCTCTTTGATTGACAGATGCGCTCGATGCTGAGGCCTAGAGCAAAAACAGTGTGTGTCAGGGGAGATACAACTCTATCTCGCAACTCACTCCCGCAGGCTTTGGCTGCCTCTTAACTGTGTGTCTGCGAATGTGATTAACGGCGACGCCGTAAACGACCACTTCACCTTGCTTTACGATTCACATAATTCCACGCACACGAGAATAAATCGGCCTGAAAAGACTAAAGGGTTTAACTTCTCATCCTGTGCTTTTTTTTGTCCAGCTTCTCTGTTCTTTGCTTGAAGCAATGCAGACGGAATTTTTTAATTAGATTTTGCCAAAGTCATATCTCTCAGCCACATATGCTGTACATACACATACAAAGGCGTTTTTATACATGAAGAAGAAGGTGTTCTCCTTACAGATCCGGTTGCTCAAGAGCTTTTCTAATGGGAGTGAAAGAGGAAATTAGCAGGTCTGTTGGAGCTGCTCGGGTCGGAACCATTTGATGCTCAGACTCTTGTCTGCTTATACTCATGTAGCCATCCGTAGCTGAGCATGCTGCCTCTGGGTAATTCAGAGCTCGGCTGAGTCACAACTGAAACCTCGAAGGGGCTCGTCCTGATTTTGCCAAGACGCCGGTGGCCTCAGATAAACATTATCTGACAGGCTGGAGCCAACAACCGCCAATGCCGGCTTGCCAAAGTTTTCAGACGCCTCCCACCTCCCAATCCGTGACAGGAGCAGCTCACGGCACGACGCTGCAAAGTTAAAGGAACATTTTGACTTTGTCAGAAATCCTCTTGTTGTCATTTTACGCCAAGTCACACAAGGAAACATTACAAGTTTTTGCCAAAACCCACAATTTTTACTTTTTTTGGTTCACTGGGGGGGGAAATGACACATGTGACTTTGGTTTTGACACAAAGCTTATGTGTCTTTATTAATTCAGGTGTTAGCAGTAAAATCTGTACTTTATTTTCTCGATTAATTGATTAATCCAAGACTGCAGACTGTCAGAAGAGAGTTTACCAGAGGTCGGAATGTGAGAATGGATTAGTCAGGTAGTTTCAGACTTTCTATGAGTCAGCTAATCGAATAACCGACCATGCAGGTAGGAAGAGGTGGGCTTGTTATGTTCTTCTAATATTTGGAAACTTTATTTTGCAAAGACTTCCTTCAGTGAATGTTATCTAAATCTGCTTCATTAGTTTTAGTGCCTGCGTAAATATGAGTCACAGTACAAAAAGGCTGCGTTTTAAAGTGATCACAACAGAGCGGTTGAAAATAAACATCAAACAGTGTTACAAGCCAAATACATAAGGAGCTTACGCTCTGTGTGCAGATGTAAGCGTGTGTCTGCGTCCGCGATGCCTGTGTTGTGTTTCGTTTCATCGAAAGGCTTTGCTGAATTATGCTTTTTTTTTTTTTTGTTTGTTTTACTTTTAATTTTAGCAACGTGAAGACACAGCCTTCTAAAACGTGTGTGCGTGCTATAGAGAGCATCCACGGATGATTTGTGTGCATTCGTACTGTACGTTTGTGTTAATGTTTGCATATGTGTGAATTAGGGATCAACAAAATATGGATGCTGATTATTGTACCAATAACTGGCATTTGAAACCGATTGCATTCGCCTTTTATGTATTATTTTAATATCGTTCCTTGATACTAGCTTTCATTTGTAATATAGATGCGCTTATTCAGGCATGCCGTTCCAAACCACCACATATACAGAATAGATGAGACTTTTGGTGAAAAGAGCTAGACTGATGTGAAGACAAACGGACACAGGTATGTCCATAGTGGTCTGCACTGTTATTGACCTAGTTACAGAATCACCAGCATCCCTAGAGGCTCAGAGGATCCTCGAATATAACGCAGACGGAGACTCGCGCTCCCTTCGGATATAATACGTCACTTCACATTTAAGTGTCAGGCAGCTCTTACTGTCCACACATGAGCCATGATTAAAACTAACAGCTGTCAAACTATCGAAGTGACAGCTCTGATGGATGAGTCGTTCATAGATTTTCGAATATCCGTGCTTTTATTTTGAAACAGCCCTATATTTATTTGTATACTTTTTCTTTTTTTATTTTCTGTTTCTTTATCATTCTTTTATTTCTTTTACAGAAATATTGCCCACGTTCAAGAGTTTATTCCAGTGGCATTTTCTTTGCCGTTGGAACTCTACGCTCAACTAACAGCTCAGATCTTTCACATTAAAAGTAGGACTTTCCCAAAACTCATTTTCTGGGCTTCGGTTACGGTTCAGTACGGTTTAAATGGTGGATAACAGCAGCTTCATCATCACAAACAGACAACAGTCTTTAGCTTAGCTAAGTTTGCTAGCGTCTGTCAAACAGTATCCACTACCACTTCCAGCATTCAGGTGATTTTTCATGGTTGTTGTTCTACTGTGGTAGGCAAGGACGAAATTTTGATTTCAGAGGTGGGGGGACACAAGTATTTTTCATAAAACTCTAATCAACAAAACTAATATACTTTACAATATTATTGAGAGCTTTGTAAATGATGAGGGGGATCTTGAAGTGGATATGCTGATTTATTGGAGGCAGTGAAGGTGTTGCAGGATGGGTGTAACGCATTTCTTTGAGTAACTTACACTTTGACTTCTAAAGAAGTCTCTTATGTCCACATCCTGGCTGCGCCTAATTACCAAACACACGCACGCACGCACCTACGCGCATGGACACCGATTCAAACGTTAATGTAAATGAAACCTCTGATATTTACAATCCTTCTAGCTGACGTGACCCAGGCCAGGCAGAACAAACGCCCAACAACGAGTCTTGACCGCAGACTGGCAGAACGGTGTGCAAGCAAGGTGGAGTGACAGCGGGGACGGCCAATCACACAAGAAAGGGCAGAGCCAATCGGGGAGCTTGTGGGCAGTCTAAACTAAGGAAAACAGGCTTCAGTTTGAGCGGCCGTATTTCGCTTCATCCTAGTGCTTGATGCTTAACATTGTTTTTGGACAGTAAAAAGTGCAAAGGACCAAAACGGCCTTTTGAAAAAGTGCAGGGGACATCTCCCCTGTGCCCCCCACCCCCACCCCCATCCCCCCCAAATTACGTCCGTGGTGGTAGGTCAGTTTCAAACAGCATATTGGCACACTACCTTTGCCTTGTCATCGCTCAATTTAAAGTGTTCCCACACAGCTGAGGCCCTGGACATTTTGTCTTCCCTTTTAACGGCCGTGGTGATCCGAAGCGTGACGCTCGCTGCAGTCCGTTAATAGGCTGTCGGATGCTGAAGCTGAGGTGCTGTATGAGAACGCCTTTACTGAAACACTGAAAAAGAATATTTGAATCCTAAAATTGAAAACCGACTACCTGCCCAACAAACGAATAGCCTGTATAGTCTAATATTTTAGTCCAGCCCTGATTAAAAGGCTTCCTAGTAGCTCACATTGGATAATACATTTCCTTTTTGGCTTTTGAACCATGTTACATTAGCTTATTATGTTAGACTGAAAAAAAATGGCAAAGTATATGAGACTGTATATGAAATATGCACTTTTGAGATAAACACAAATTAAACATACCCAATCTGAACATCAGACTCTTGTGTCTGTGAGTAGCACCAGGCTTGTACACTTTATGGCCATGACATGTTTAAGAGAAATCATTAACTGGAAATGAAAAAGTCCATCACTGAGTGAAGTGAGTGAGTGTTATGTGTGTGTGTGTGTGTGGGTGGGTGGATGAGCCACCCTTATCTATAATGACTTCTTTTTCATTAAGATATTTTCATTAAAAGAACCTAGCCTCAGGCTGCTGTTTGTGTGTCGGTATGTGCGCGTGTTTAATTAGGACGTCGCCACAAGTGTTTCCACCTTGTTAATCTTTCATATCCAGTTATTTTTCTGGCAAATGGTGGTGTGAATGACAAATGTAAAAAAAAAAAAAATAAATAAATAAATAAAAGATTCACTTTAAAAGACTGATAGCAGACACAAGAAGAGAGGATATACTGTGCAGGTCATTTGTCTGTCTTCTTTATATATCCAGTGCTAAACTTCATCCCTGCCCTGCTCCTCATCCTCTCATTTTAAATCCATCTTACCTTGCAGTCACTAATGTAGTACTCCTATAGTGCTAAATCCTTCTGGGGATTTAACTGCCAGGAGCTTGAGGAAGAGTGGCATGTGGAGGACCGAAGCCATCAGGCCGAGGGAGTTCACTTAGGCCCCTAATGGTTCCAGTATCTCCACGAAACAAAACGGTTTTGTGTGCCTTGATGAGCCTTATGAGACTTACTGTTATTTGGCGAAATCTCCCGCTCTCATTGTTTGGCTCATCGATCCCGCCACGAGCGAGCGGTTGTCAAAACACGCTCCGGTAAAGTTCAAACACTTTCGGCAGAGAATTCATTTTCACGTGACTGTTAAAGGGTGAAAGACAGATGCATGAGGAAAACACAAAGAAGGAGCGATGATGTTGACCTAATTACATTTGCGCAGTAAGTCAAGTGAGCATTTCCTGGAGACATATTGCTTAAACAGCCACTCAAAGCCCTATCATGCTGTTATTATATGTTATTACTGTTTGTATGACTATTCTACCCTTCAGTGTGAACACCAGTAATTATTTATCCTCTTTGTATTTTCTCTCTTTGTCCAGATCTCTCTGTTGAAACAGTCTCTGGAGTTGCAGTTGGCTCAGTCTCAGTCAGCTCTGCAGCAGCTGCAGTCTCAGTTCAACCAGGAGAGGGAGCTGCTGAGCCAACAGCTGAAAGGTAAGCTGGTGGAAATGCAGCTATAGACAATTTTACATTAAAGTTACATTCCTTAGGATTTACACCGTGTTAAGAAGAAATGCTCCACTTTGGTTTTGTTTGCATCAGTGTGGATATGATGCCAAATAAAGATTCAAAACATAAAAATTTGCAAATTATTAAAAAAAAAGAATAAAATTGCCATCAGATGCACAGTATCTTGTCACATTCTGTTCAGCAATGTGTCTCGCGCCACCGTGGTGGCTGAAACAACAGATATGTCACCCGTCTCGTTAAACCAAATCGAAACGCGTCCGTGAGGTGTCACACTTTTTTTTATTTTTTGTCTCCGCCGCCGTTTGTGCGCGTTCGCAGAGATGCAGAGGGAACATCAGAGGAGAGAACATCGTTTACAGGAGGCTCACTGCTGTGCCCTGAGCACCATGGAGGAGGCCAGACAACACCAGATTAGGGTAGGACTTACACACACATTAAGCATGTATGCGTGTATGTGGGATTTTGTCATGTTCAATGACTGTTATATGTATTTCCTCACCTTTTCTTGTACCCCTTCCATCTGAACATTGCTGTTTGTATTGCTGAAAACCATGCCAGCTATCCCCTGCAGCACAGTTTGCTGTAAAACCTTCCCATCTCTGTTGTCCAGGGGAGGTAGAGGTCAGAAGAACGCACTTTAGACAGTCTTGCCAATGCAGTGACAAGG
Source organism: Scatophagus argus (assembly GCF_020382885.2). Classification (NCBI taxonomy): domain Eukaryota; kingdom Metazoa; phylum Chordata; class Actinopteri; family Scatophagidae; genus Scatophagus; species Scatophagus argus. The sequence continues at coordinate 11,219,484 of NC_058516.1, forward strand.
TCGTGAACCCACACTGGCTTCCTGCTGACGAGCACTGATAGTGTCTGGAGGAACACAAACAGCTATGAAATAAAATAGTAGTTTGCAACTGTTTTTTGCCACATTCAAAATTATGAGATGACAAAATGAGTGTAAGCCATCCATCCATCCATTTTCTATACCGCTTATCCGTCAGGGTGGCGGGGGAGCTGGAGCCTATCCCAGCTGACTACGGGCGAGAGGCGGGGTTCACCCTGGACTGGTCGCCAGTCAATCGCAGGGCCAACACACAAAGACAGACAATCTAACACTCACACCTAGGGGGCAATGTAGAGTAGCCAATTAACCTAATGTGCATGTTTTTGGTATTGTGGGAGGAAGCCGGAGAACCCAAGCAGGCACAGGGAGAACATGCAAACTCCACATAGAAGGGCCCAGACCGGGATTCGAACCTGGAACCCTCTTGCTATGAGGCTAACCGCCCCAATGTAGTTCACAGCACACTCATTATTTCTATGTGTGTATCTAAGCCACATTATTGACTATGAGCCCCTGTGAGTGATGATCTAAAAAACTATCAACACAAGATGCCTTTCAGTCGAAATAAAGGGGAAAAAAAAAAAAGTCTTTTAGTTGGCCTCATATTATTCATTTAAATTTAACGATCCTTCTATTACGGCTGCGGAGTTAATTAGAGGTAAAAGATTCATAAAGCAATCAAACGGGCTGAGAAAGAAAGTTCTTGCTTTGTGAAACAATTTATTAGGTTAATTCCGTTAAATGATCCAAGGTGGTAACAGCTTATTGTTGAGTGTATGGCAGAAACATTAGATGATTTTTTATTTTTTATTTAAGCGCCTCATTGAACAAAACGGTTGTAGCACTGTGCCTGTGTGCATAATGAGACTTAATACTGATTTTACATGCGAGAAATCAGTACTACACGCAAGAAGTAAACAGCAACTTTGGAATGACGAGAACTTTAACTTCCTCATGAGAAAGCAAACTATTGTTTCTGTGATTTCGATGCCGTCTCACCGAAAATCCTGCTGCTTGTTCTCGTGTTTTGTAGCTGGGAGCAGCTGCTGGTCTATTTCTGTCACGCAATGCATTGTGGGATAAAGAGTGTCTATCAACAGCGCGTTCAATAAACAAGAAGATTAAGTCTGCATTCTGACTCTTTTTGAGTATAATTAATGTTTTCGCTATCCCAGCGAGAACGCTCACTGGAATTGGGACACAGCTGCAGCGTTCATTTCTGTTTATTGTTCGTCTTCTGGGTTTTGTTTTCCAGCAACATGGCTCCGTAAATGCAAATGGCTGCCAATCATTGTGCCTTGGCAACTTAACACTCCCCACATTTATGTCACTGCGCTGAAAAACATACGTTTGTTGCGCTATATTATATCGTCTCGTTTAAATCGTCCTCTTCTTTCTTGTCTTTCCCGCCCCCTGCAAGGCCTTGGAGGAGCGTCTGAAGCAGGAGCAGCGGGAGGAGGTTCATGCTCTGAAGGAGGCCCACAGGAGGACCTTGGACATCCTGAGACAGCAGTCGGATCAGGAGCTGCAGACCCTGCGCTTCGAGCTGGAGGATGAGGGCAAAGCAAAGCTGGGTAAATGATTCCACAGATTAAAACCCGTCTGTCTCTTAGTAGCCATTTTGATTGGGTTAGGCATCAAATCCTAGAAACCGTGCTTGCCCTTATGCTGCGTCCACACAACCACATGTAAACAAAGAGGCAATGCGTACCTCTGCGAGACATTCGATTTCCAGGGTCGAAACACATAATGAGGCTAATCACATTGGGCCCCAAAAAGAAATGACAGAACTCTCATGTCAATGTGATTAAAAAAAAGGGGTTTATCTGGATTTAATCGCACTGATACGTCGGAGTGTCAGATATAAAAGGTCAACGTGCAACAGAGCTTCAGTACCCATTCTGCAGAAACGTTTGGATCTCCTGTGTACATGTTCAGTACCTATAACCCCGGTGTCTCTGTCCGGCAGCGTCGCTTCGCGCAGAACTGAACCACCTTCATGCTACAGCCGTAGAGCATCTAAAGCAGATCCACATTAAGGAAAACACTGCAGCCAAACGGGAGCTAGAGAATGCAATGGAGCACAGCCACAAGCAGGTAGCTGAGTCTTTTTCTTCATGCTTATTTTGTATTCTTTGTTTTCTTCATTTGTTATTTCCTGTGTGTTACTTAACATCCTCTAACTTAACTATTTTGTCTCTTTGTTTTTGCTCTGTTTATGTTCATATGATTTCAACTCTAGGAACAAGAGCTCCTTGCTCGTATCTCGGACCTGCAGGGGGAGGTGTGTTCCCGTAGCAACCGCATCACAGATCTGGACCATGAGATCCACTCTTTGAACGAAACAATCGACACTCTGACCAGAGAGCTGGAGCACAAAGGCAAAGAGGTGCTGCGGGTCCGCAGTGAAGCTACCCAGCAGATAAGGTGCAATATGTCAGAATGGTTCAACAGGAAGTCAACCTTGCATTTCACAATAAGAGGCTAGACCCAAATTGACTCTCTTTATCAGTGAAATGCACTCTGATATTAAATACATATAATGCAGTATATACAGATGAGTGCACAACATCTGGAGAGAGAGTCACAACCAGTGGGGGCGCTGTTGTATACCATCCGTCCGAATGGCATTTTGTGAGTCAGCTTCCGTGCTCGTTCATTCCCGGTGCGCGAGCTTCTCAGTCCCACCGTGCTTCTCAAAAGTTTTCAAAAGTTTTGAGCTGAATGAGCTCTGCAGGCGCAACTGTGACAGAAAGAGCAGACGGGCTTCACGCCATGTGTATGTTAGCCATAAACCCAGCATGTAACAATGCTAGTGTTTGGCTGTGTTTTGTAACAGATGGGACTTGGAATAAACAAGTGAGAATATCAATCAATCAATCATACTTGAAAATACACAATTGACAAATTTGTTGCGGGAATGAGAGTACATCCATTTACTTCCAACAGTTTGCGTCATATGTGAAACATTTCCTGTTGACGGTATAATGTCAGGGAAGGTATCCAAAGGTGTCTCTTTTGGAGTAGCATAAGAAAGCTCCTTTAGAGTGACAGAAGGCATTCGACGACCTGTGTTCTTATACTGAGCAGCACTCCCCAGTGCAGTGGTTAGCACTGTCGCCTCATAGAAAGAGGGTTCCAGGTTCTAATCCCGGTCTGGGCCCTTCTATGTTGAGTTTGCATGTTCTCCCTGTGCCTGCGTGGGTTTTCTCCGGGTACTCTGGCTTCCTCCCACAATACCAAAAACATGCACATTAGGTTAATTGGCTACTCTACATTGCCCCCTATGTGTGAGTGTGAGAGTGTGTTGTTGTCTGTCTTTGTGTGTTGGCCCTGCGATTGACTGGCGACCAGTCCAGGGTGAACCCCGCCTCTCGCCCGTAGTCAGCTGGGATAGGCTCCAGCTCCCCCACGACCCTGACGGATAAGCGGTATAGAAAATGGATGGATGGATTCTCCAATAAACACAAACTCCACTGAAATTTCATTACGTCCTTCACAGATAAATTAAGACTCTGGCGTTAATACAGTAGCCATGGATACCACAGCATTACAAGAGCTACTCTTTTGGCTGCTGGTTTTTAATGTGGAGATCCACATCTTGTCCTCTTTTTGTCTTTCTCTGTAATGTAGTATAAATGTGAGTCTCTTCCCTACCAGGAAAATGACGTGTATTTGAGAGCAGTATAGAAGATGAGGTATGTGTGCAGCAGCAGCCCCTAATGGTACCTAAGTGATCAAGAAGAGATGCATCCCACACCCATTACGTTAGGTTAAGTTTGGCTATTTCATCGTTATATGTGACCTACACTGCATGGTTTGTTGATCAGTTGTATCTGTCTCCGGTCCAGGGCCCATGAACAAGACCTTTCAAAGAGACACGAGAGAGATCTGGGGGAGCTAAGTGCGGTCCATCACAGAGAAACACAGATAATGCTGGCTGACTTCAACAAGGCCCAGGAGGTCCTCAAAGATAAGATTTCTGCTCTACAAATACTGTAAGTCAGAGAAATGTTTGATTAAGTCTCTTGCGTTGGCTCGTTTGAACCGCCGCCGTTTCAGCATTTTTAACGCAGCCTCGCCTCTTTTCTGTGTCTCTTTTCTTTGTCTTTTGTGATGCACTTTGTAACTCAGTAATAATGTTATCTACCAGGAGTGTAATGATTCTCCACATCCACACTTTAGATAAGACCTTAATTTTTGTATCAGGTTTTGCTTCATGCCTAATTTTTTCGTTTGTTTGTTTTTGATTGGCCTTTGAAACCAAAATATTGGTTTAATAAGTCAACTGCAATTTGGAATATCAAGAACAAATTTTGCTAAGGGTTACCTAAATATTTACAGCAGAAAGTCATTTTTTTAAAAATTTGGATGCAAATGGAATGCCATATAATATTTTGTAATTTACGAGTGGCCCCTGAATGCACCATGTAGAGTGTAGCCAGTCAGTTTGTTTACCATAGACCTATGTGGGGTAAGGACTGTTTATACTACTTCTGAAGTCCGCTTAGGGGGATGTGTAGAAGAGCCTATGCACACCCTCGGAAAACGAAAGATATGTCATCTAGACCTTTGCGGTCATGGAAATGTGGTCCAACGAATGTATTTTTTTTGCAGTATTTGTCCGTTTGGGGAGGGGTAGTAAGTTAAATCAGTGTAAGTCAGGTTAAAAGTAAAGGAGTTCTGACACAGCGTCATTGGCAGGTTTGGGTGGGAGGGGGACTATGTGTCACCCTAGCTACCCTGCTTGGTTCTTTACTTATATGTTGTGCGTGTTTGCGTGTCCAGGTTGGAGGGAACAGAGGAGAAGTTAAGAAACCGAGAAAGCCGACCAGAAGACCTGCATATTATAGCGGAGCTCAGAGAGATGGTCACCGAAAGAGAAGCTCTGGTCAAAAAGCTGGTGGTGAGTAGGCTACATGGCATCTTGTGTGGTTTGGTGACATCTTAGAAAAGTTGAGACAAAGCTTCAGGAAGCATAAAAGTATCACACCGTCCACCGTGCTTGCAGATTTGATCTGTAGCCGACACTGTAAGTTAAATAAATGTGCAGTTTGACAAAATCCTCCTCAATTCAATTCAATTAAAATCAGTTTATTTATATAGCGCCAATTCACAACAAAAGTTATCTCATGACACTTTCCAATTAGAGCAGGTCTAGACCAAACTCTTTAATTAAATTGTAATACAGAGAGCCCAACATTCCCCCTTGAGCAAGCACTTGGCGACAGTGACGAGGAAAAACTGCCTTTTAGAAGGCAGAAAGCAGACCCCGGCTCAAGATGGGCGGCCATCTGCGTTGACCGGTTGGGTCTTTGGATGCAGTTGGCTCAGTACTTTGCCCCACTCGATACTTTGCTCCACTGTGTCTTTTTTTTTTTTATAGGATGACAAGAAGTTCTACCAGTTGGAGCTGGTCAACAGAGAGACGGGATTCAGCAAGGTCTTCAATTCCAGTGCCAATGTTGGTGTAATCAACCCTCTAATCAAAGTGAGTGGTCTCATATCCAAATGCCCTGTTAGTGTGACTGTGAGTGGCAAGGCGACCATCGCGTGGGCGTTTGTGACACCATCAACCTCTGAAAGCCTTCATACAGCAACATAAGCGTTCAAGTGAAACCACAAAACAGCCGTAGATGTGCCGTATGAGAGGACTAGAGGTGTTCCAAATGTCGTAAATGCAGTTTGTTATGCTCAACACAGTGTGAATGTTCTTTCAATGGCCTCATTTGTTCCATCCTAAACACTGCGCTTGTAAATCACAGTTTGACATCAATGAAGAAAGTGAGCACAACCTCATACACACACACACACACACACACACACTGGCTTATAATAGCACCAAGGGAGCCTCTGCATGCAGCTTGGCACAATTATCCACCTTTATATACAGTTGCCAACTAAAGTTATTGATCATTATTGGCAGCTGTGGTAATAATGTACCTGCACTGTATGTATTATAGTGAATTTGATCCGCAGCAAAACTCCAACCATGCAGTGAGGACAACTCAAACATAATATAATACCACTGCGCCCCATTCAACTCAAACATCCATCTGCTACACACTGTAAGAAGAGAGTATTTGCAACCCTTGTGCAAGGATGTGCAATCCTTTTTTTTTTTTTTGGCGCGGCGTGAACGTTGCACAGCGTCTCGCGTCGATCTTGTCGTAAAGAATGATCCCTGTGTGCCAAGCTGCTCGTCGTCCTTCTTGTGCGTACGCAGCTGTCGGACAAACTGTTCGATCCCAGGAGTCATTCGGAAACAATAATGCTTGATTTCAGCATCATAGCATTTCATTAGTTTCCTCCTCTTCCTCCCCCATGTGCTGATTTTTCTCACTGTGAGCTGTATTTGATAACGTGATGCATCCTTGATTCCCTCCTGACACTTCTACGTAAAAAGATTCGAACATTTCTGACTTTGGCAACTCCTTGTCGTATTCCTATCTTCATCTGAGCTGCGATTAGCTAACTAGCTTACTATCTAAAGCATTTACAGGGTGTTTTCAGGGCCAACAAGCTTCTCATGAGCTAACTATTCTATGGTATTTTGTGGTGTTTACAAGTTGCATTAGAAGTCTAGTTTAGGACTGTTGTGTGTGAAACCAGGTCTTGGTTGCGATACTTTTTTCCCTCCAGGATGGCAAAGGACTAACCCACCCTGTGATTGGCTCAGAGTCACACATAAGCTCGCTTTGCCTTGGAGTTCGCCTTTGCTTTGGGCTTTGGTGTGAAACTAACCCTAACCAATCGCACTCCACAAACCCAAACCTAATCAGCTCACCAAGCCTATGAATACTAACCAACCAGAGGCCCAGTAAGGTAGGTCATGCCTTTGCCATCCTGGGGAAAAAAAATGCTATATTAGAATTTAGGCTCACATAAGCAACCCTGTCCTGCTCTTTATTGGATCTGGGTCAGTTAATATTCTAGCAGCCAAACTCGTTACCTTAGATAGCGTAGCATTTAACAAACACATTTGCTAGTTCTCTTTCTCAATTCTACTCTTATAAAAGTGACATATGAACAATAAATTAGAAATCTAGAGCTTGTCTAATGAAGTAAAACAAGCCTCTAAACATCTGATGTAGAGATGATCTGCTACAAGCTACATGCATTCCTCTAACACAGAATCACCTTCCCCAACTCTGCCTTTCTATGTGTGTCTGTAGTTAAAAACAGGCAGCCAATCAGATCACCGCTTCACCAGCTTTCCTAGCCAGTCAGCTCTCCGATTCGTCAGTCCTCCCACCATGAGTCATGGAGGAGAGGAAGAGGAGGGACGGGAGGTGGAGGAGGTAGGACAAGGAGCCCACTTTGTGCCTCCTCACTCCCCCCCTCCAGAGGTCCCTCCTCAGACTTAAGAAAGCCCTGCCACCGTTCAGCCCTCTTCCTCTTTCTCCTCTTCCTCAGCATCCTCCTCCTCCTCCTCCTAATCTTCCTTCCTCTCCTCATCCTCCACATCATCCCATGTCAAGCCTTGCTCTTCCTCATGCTCCTCATCCTCAGGAAGCCCCTGTGCAGCATCAGGGCCTACAAAGCTTTAGGAGGTGAGAACTATTTGACTTCCTGCTGCCCTCAGTTCACCTTCACTTCCCCTAGTGCAGGGAGTGACTTGTGCGATGTTTGCTGCCCCCACTGTCTTTATCTCTCACCTCACTTATTAGTTTCCCTCTCTTCTATCCTCACCACGCTCCCCCCAAAACCAAAATCAAACCAAACTTATCAGAAAAATGAGCACTTGAATGTACATCAGCATGACAAGAACTACCTAAAATGACAGAAATCATCTTTGGGAAGTTATTTATTTATCTGATGTGAATTTTTCATTTGGGTTTTGGGATGGAAAAGGGGTTTATGACTTGTACCTGGCCCTGCCACCAGGATGCAAAATGCTTTGGCTTCGCTTTTAGGGGACCTTTCATGTCATCCATCTTTATATACAGTCAGTGGTATAAAAAATGATGTGTTCTTCTCACAGAATGCCGCAGCCTCACTCCATTAGTTCAGGGTTAGCAGAGAAATATAGTGAAGATATAATCCCTTTTGATCTATTATGCTCAACATCTCATTTCCCATTTTCCTATGTTTCCTAGCATGGAAACATCAGTTTGTGACGAGTTGGCTACAGACGAGTTCTCGTCTTTTCACTCCACACTTCTTCCCCTCCGTTGTCGAAGCTGTCACTCAAGGAAATTCCCTTTCTAACTTTGCGCCGCTCCCCCCGTCGAGCTACAGAGGTCTTCGCACAACTCTTTCGCTCTGTCGCTTGACACCAGGATCCTCCCCCTTTTGCGTTTCATTTCCTCCTGCAAACATTTCATTGGCTGTCGATGTGAATGCGTCGAGTTTACGTTTTTTGTCAGGCGTGCTGAACTTGTTCAGGGTGTTCCCTGTCTGTAACTGAATTTAAGCTGAGTACACGAAATGGATGGATAGAAGTTCAGCAGTTGTGATTATGGTTTCAATCCACTCACCTCCTGTGCATGTGTCCCTGTGAGGTCATGTATGGACCCAATCTTCAAGATACATCCTGCACTGTGGCCATCGCACCAGCCTTCACTTGTTAAGCACCCGTTGGATCTCCCTTTCTAAACTCTAGCACTGTTACCTCTGATTGTACTTATCTATATGTCTGTCATTGTTTTTAACAGATCTGTTTTTATTCCCTCCCTCAGCCATCATGAGGCCAGCGCCACGACGCCATCCGACCCAAGGGGGGTGGAGGCAGGAAAAAGCAAAGAATATATTGCAAAGGAAGAGGAACTGTACTCCCAGTATTTCTCTTTCTGACCGGCAAAAAAAAAAAAAAAAAAAAAAAAATCCCAATCTTGTCAAAAAATTAAGGAATGGGACAGAGAGGTAAAGTTAAACAGAGATCAAGCTGCAGATTTTGAAAGTCATTTGGGCAACATGAATATAAAACATTCACTGCTTATCACAGCCTTCCCATCATTCACGTGCCGGACTGAGATTCCAGTGTGACTGCAACCTTAGGGCTTCCATACATGGTGAGGCGTCATGTCAGTGCGTCATCATGAAAGTGTGCAAGAGGTGAGGCCATTTATAACATCTGCAATTGTCCTAAAATATGACATTTCTATGAGCTGCAAAGCCACACTTGGACCATAGTAAATGTAAGTAGATATATTCTTATCAGTATAAATGGCACTGTACCAATTCAATTCAATTCAGTTCAATTCACGAGAAAGCACAAGGACTCCGGGGAAGAAGTTGAGTTAGTAACGAGGATTAATGGTACATAAATGTGTGCAGAAGGAGAGGAAGAGGGAGAAAGAGCTCAGTGCATCATGGGAGATCCCCCCTGTAGTCTTAGCCTATAGCAGCATAACTAGGGACCAGCCTAAGCCAGCCCTAACTATAAGCTTTATCAAAAAGGAAAGTTTTAAGTCTACTCTTAAACAAAGAAAGGGTGTCCGCCTCCCGGACCCAAACCGGAAGATGGTTCCATATTAAAGGAGCTTGTCTAGCTCACGAAGTTAATTGCTAAATTATGAGAACACTGCTAAAAAGAAGTTTGACTGGCTGAGAAACAACGTCAGAAAACTTGACAATAAAGTTAGTCAACCTCTTAACAAACTGATTGTTTCATCTCATTTGTGCCAATATGATGCAAAAACATCCTATGAGTCAATATAGTGATAAACCTTCCCAAAATAATTACTTAGTATTCAAAATAATGACTTAGTTTCCCCCCCAAACAGGATGCTTTCAAAAATAATGACTTAGTATTCATAATATTTATTTGCTTGTCTCAAAATAATGAGAAACTCTCAAAATAATGACTTTATAAGGCAAGAAACTAAAGTGATTTAGATGATCTGGCTAAATTGATGAGTTACGCCAAGCTATTATGTTGGTAAATAAAATGTTGGGATGTTTTTTATTGGCCGAAACTACGGCTGGATTCTGAAACTGGATTCTGAAGCTCGTACAAAGAGTGTTGCAGTGAGCGTAAAGCGCAACACAATAGCATAGATTAAGAAGAAATGTCTTCAGCTCCATAGGATGAGTTTGTCTTTTTTTGTATATCATTTGTCTTACGAGCTGTAATTTGATTTGAAGTGCTTTCAAAGTTGAGCTAGAACAAAATGATTTTTGCCTTGATACTCGCCTTTAGTCTTTCATATTCCATCTGTAGTGTAAATATACGCATTCGGATGTGTACTTGAGGAAGAAGGACGGGCTTTGCTGTTGATTCTGATTTTTTTTGGCCTCTGCAATACGATAAACTACAACAATGACACCAGCAAAAAAGCTAAAAATAAAAAATAAACAAATTAAAAAAAACTAACTTTAGCTTTCTGTCCCCTGTGCTTTGACTATGTACATACAGTATATGTTTGAAAGTCATTTTCAAATCTCTGAACTAGTTGAGGGGTGCTTGATTCACCTTTCCAGACAATCTCTGGAGGGAAAGCAAAAGAGAAACTGAATCAGACACCCCTCATATTTTTATTATTCCAGTATTTATAATGTAACAAGCTACTGTTTTTCTACGGTCTGTTTGTGATAACCAGTAGACCAGAGACATCCAGGGGAAGAGTCCTGTCAGCAACCAATTGGCTCCTAGAAACTTTATTAATGCCAAGGAGTGTTTAGTCACAACACTTTATTTAGTCGTAACCTAGGAGCTCATGTCGGTGACTGAACTCCTCTGCTACATGTCTCTGCCTGTGGGACAGGCCATAGAGCATGTGAAAACAGAAACACTATCATAATGCTGCTGTCACTCACTCAAAATCCTCATATATTTTGTTTTTTTTTTTCTTTGGTGACTTGAAAGTTTACATAGTTTGTGTGTTGCGTAATTTCCATGATCCAAAGGTCCGTGAAGTAGATTCAGTAACCTGTACAGTCTCCAAACCGCATGGTCGTCGTCAGCCTGAAAGAGGCCCCCGTTTCTTACTTCTTGAAAAGTGGGACATAGAGAGACGGCGAGGTTTGAGAGTTTACTTCCTGTCACGCCGACGCCACCGGGGGGGTCCATTCGAGAACCTCACATATTCATATTCAGTCACATCGCAGATTCAGTCGATGCTTGTCTTCCATAACAGAATCAGCTGGGGCCTGAGTGGTTCAGGTGTTTGTACACTCATTGTTTACTTATGGATGATACAATATATTACAGGCACCTTAATAATGCAATCCAATCCAATACAACTACTAAGAATTGAATCAGCCCCTCTTTGATAAGGTCTCAGCTTTTTTTTTTTAATGCAGCACATGTACAGTAAATATTTCACAAAAGCACCTTGTAAGTAATATAACACACTGAATTACTTTTTTCTTATTTTAAAAGCATAATATATCTATTTTTTTTTTTTTTTAATAGTGCCACATTGGGAAATGAATATGTTTTTGCCCTTTTACCCAAAGCCATGTGAGAAGATTTTCTTTATTCCCTACAGAATAATCACATGAGAAAAGTTCAACGCACTTGAATTTGCACTTGAATCTCTCAACCTTAAATAGAATGAAAGAACACGTTTGTTTATTTGTTCATATATTTTATTTTTTGTTGTTGGATGTGTTATGTCCCTCAAACAAACAGCACTGACGATAATCAAAGAATGAAGTATTGATAATATGTTAATATTACACATATAATAAAAGAACGTAAATAATCCACAGCAGACGTCAGGCTTTGTAGGCAACTTGTTTATCAGTTCGTCTGTTTGCCTTTTCAGTATTCATGAAGTGTATCTGTGCTTTTTGTACTCTTTTGTACAGTTCTGGTTACACACTATCGCTGCACTTTCCTACACTTGCATTTTGAGTGTAATTTATTTGCCAAAAAGGAGGCAAAGCACACAATAAACAAAGACACATTTGGCTGATAAGATTATTGTTCATATTTTATATATCTATATCATGATAATGTTGTTATTCGTTATTCTTAGAAAGGACACAGCTAGTCAGGCTCTGTCCAAAGGTAACAAAACCTCCTCACCAAGCTGTAAAGCTCTCCAAATGTTTGTGTGAAAAAGGAAGCATAAAACACCTGTTTACAGTTTCATAGGATGTTATGTGCCAGACTGTTTCTTTGGATGGCACGTTGTCTCTGCTGGCTATCTGTATGCTAAGCTAACTATCCTTTGGCTGTTAATCATAACCGTGAGAGTGATACTGATAAGATCTAACTCTCAACAAGTAAGCAAATACAGTATGTGTATTTCCAAAAACAACAACAAACATATAAAAACAACCAGAATAAAAGATATAAACAGTGTCAGGGGTGACAACAGTATTTATTGCGGTATTGTGCAAATGGCAGAGTAATGCAAATGAAAAGAGTAGTGCAAAGTTCTGTGCAAGATAATCTGAAATCTTAGGAAAAGAGACAGGATGTGTGTTTTCTTTTTGTCTCATCCTCTCTTGTATTATTTTTATAGTCCATTTATCCCTCAGCATGATTCCAGCACCCTTAAGTGTGATGTTAACATCCCTGTTTTGCATTGAAGTTAATTCCCCAAAGTCTCTATGTACAATTTAGTGTTCTTCCATTCTGTTGGCGTCTGACCAAAATCTCGTCTTTAACGAGTGTGCAGATCTTAATGTGGTGGAAACTAATATCAATCTTCTCACGTGGCTGCGTGCAAGACGGCAAAGCAGCGTATTTTCTCCTGATGATTTCAGTTTTCAGAGTAAAAACTGTTAACACTCTCTGAAACCGAACTCTACCAGACTTGTTTGTATTTGTGTCGTATTGCAAAGACAGTGAATTTAAAAAAAAAGCATATTAAACCAATTAAAGAAACACTTTTTGCATGCTAATTTTCAACTGTCCCCTTATGACATGAATGCAGCATAATGGCAGTAAAGCTTACAGACCAGAATTACATGTTTTAATTGTAAATATTGACCTGTAATATGACAAACCCCATTAAAAGAAAATGGACCAATAAACACAGCTGACGGTATCCTCTCTGGGATCGTATCCCAGATCCTGAACCACAGTTGGTTCATTCATCCATGCACACTGTGAAGATTCTATATACTCAGCTATCAGTATCTGCACAAGACAGTGCAGAAGCCTTGTTTTTCCTCTTTTCGTAAAAATACATTTTCTCACAATCACGTCCAGTTTTACTGCCGCTCGTTTTATTTCCCTGCTGATGATTTCACACACTTCTTGTCTTCTAAAAATAAGTCAATTGGGCTAAATAATAATAATTAAAAAAAATCCACACCAAGAAGTACTTTCTGGTGGACTGAATTCTGTTTTCTTTTGTTTTCTTACTCAAACTTGAAAATTAGCCAAAGTGAAATATATCATTGTGATTAATATGTCCACTTATAGTGTCACAATTATAACTTTGGAAATAATAACACCAGACATGATATCCGCTGTGATACAAAACAAAAAGTGACTTTAAAGTTAATTTGACAAAAAATCTAAAACACACAGTTTCCTGGAGCTTTTGATCACATCACGTGATCTTCATCAGTAGGGTGGAATTGTAGAAAATGTCTACTTTTTTTCTGAGCACTTTAAGGACTTCTTGGTCCATGTTGGCTGAAAAGTTGAGGTTTTAAAGTTCGTTTTTGTTGTTGGGTGCAGCAGCAGATAACAGTCGCACCACATGGCCTGTTTGGTATCTGTGTCCAGAGCTCTTACCATCATATCGCATGATCTTCATCAGCAGATGGAGTTTGATAACTGAGCAGACTCCACTTGCTGGTAAAGATAGCATGATTAGAAAGCTCCAGAACAGCTACTAAACGAAGCTTGTGCTGATATTGTTTATTATGAATAAACCTGTAAGAACACTGGTATGCTCCCTTTAGTTGTATTTTCTTATTAAAAATATTAAAATTAAGAATATTTATATATTTATTGGATTATTTTTATTATGTTTTTACATAATTGTTCCATTCTCATGTAGTAATTTATGTATTTGCTCAGACCTTATTGGTTGATGTGATGCTTTTGTTTATCAGCTCTGTTGTTTTATAGGAGAATGCCTCTCAGTTAAAGAACTCTGCCTCTTGTGGCCATTAGCAGAACTGCAGGCATTGCCAGCACATGACCTTTGTCCATTGTTATTCTCATGAAATGAAATGTTGGAACCTTTCAGAGAACACTGGCATCAGCTGCCATCGGTGAAGCATAGAAACTGCAGCTCATTAAAACATGAATTTTGAGATTTTGGTTGTTGATGGTATACTGATCAGGGCTCAGTTCATTTCACTTAGAACTTTTTTTTTTCCAAAATTAGAGAAACACCAAAAAAGAAGATCCTTGCATCTTTACATTTAAGAACTAAACTGAAATAGTCAGTGTGCTGCGGTTTGTATCTTGAACTGAGTAAAAAGTAATTTGATGTCACACTTGTGACATACCATTTATTGATGTCTGTCTTGCCATTTTTGAAGTAAACTGTATAATAATTACATCAACAATATTTATTTATATTTATATTATTTCTGTTGTATGTTATGGAACAGTAAAATGATGATTGTGAGATAAAGCCTTCTGTCACGCTCCTTTTCCTTGCAGCTCACATTCACAAACATGAATAAGCTCTATTAAGTCATTGTAGCCACCAGAAGAGATTAGTAATACTCATATATGGTTTATGCAAAGAGTGCTGGATCATATTTTTAAGAACAGACTCATGACCTACTGGTGAGGAACGCAACTAGAACTCATTAATAAACAGTGGAAAACTACTAAACATGTTACCAGGTTAAACACAATGTCAACCTGCATGAACCCCCCCCCCCCCATTCATACCACACTTGGCACATTTCCACAGGAACTTGACCATAGAAGAAGTCCAAATGGGTGAGGATGGATGAAGAAGAAGAAGAACAGGATGGATTTCCTGGGTCTAAATCAGAGGATGTCCAAGTGAAGTATGAAGTGGAGGTAAGAAACACAAAAATGTTTGCAATGCACAAACAACTGAGGAGGCACCTGCCCATTAGATGGTACGCAAAAGCAACTGAGGAGGACAAGCACTGTTGTTGTGACTTATTACGATTTTCACTTTTTCGTGACTGAACTTGGGTAAAAATTTAAAGAAGAAAGGAGATTTTTTCTGGTGATGAAGTTTTGAGGAGTGCATCTTGTCTGTTTTCTTTCTTTCTTTCTTTTTTTTAATCCATGTATTCCAAATATGTTAAATTACAATGTGAGACATATAAAGCAAAAATGTCCACAGCTGCATTCAGGAGAAACCACTTTAATCTTATTAACATGCAACTTCTTCTTTGGTGTTCCATAGTTTAAAAGTCAGGTGGTACAATCTTCCAAACGTACATACAAGAACAAAATGGCAGGTTTTTTTTCCTCAATAGTTTCTAATTCCACATGGAATTTGTATTTGTACATTTTCATTCACTGTAAATATAGTGAAGACACTTTATATGGAAATGTGGCTGGTAATTTGTTAAAACTGTCCTCAAAAACAATAATGCAATAATTGTAATTATATGTTAGATTATATATATATATATATATATATATATATATAATGCTGATTTTATGAATCTGACTTTATAGCTCATTTTGTGCACTAACCAACAATGTCGGCATCACTTTTAATAACTAAACAGAAACGTAACTGTCATAAACAGAAAACCTTAAGTGAAATCACACCATGCAAAGTGAGGTTTTCTTCACTACTGATAAACTGCATGTACTGTATGTCAGGCCGCCATCGAAAGGTGTGTATTGTGTGTGTGTGTGTGTGTGTTGAAAGTCCTCTCTTTGCACAGCATTTCCAAACATAGCTGACATGTTCATGTAGCCCATCACAAACACCTGCAAGTAAGCTGCACTGTCTAAACTTTACAAACTTTATAGGCCTGCAGTACATAAAATGTGGTATAAGTGTTATATTTATACATAATGAGCAGGAATAAATCAAACTGTTGGAGTGTAATGTCAGACCTGCTACACAATAGTCAGTAAGCTAACCAGCAAAACAGGTTAGGGTGTTCCAAAAATGTGAAAAAAAAGACAAAAGTCATCTTTTCATAAATTATCCTATGTAGGTTCAACAGATTTGAGTAGACTTTTCAAATTCCCTTAGCCGTAAAGTAGCTATAAAAGGTTTATATTTCTGAACTGATAAATAATTTTCACCACTGAGAGTGTGTTAAAATGAGCATTTCAACAAAGCTGAGAGATGACAATACCATAAACTATTCCTCTAACGGCCACTAGATGTCAGTCTACAACAACGAAAGTTACAAATTATGTCCAAAAACAAAGTGATTTTTTTTTTTTTTATTTATTTTATCTATTCTTAATTTCAGTTCTTTCGATGTGGGCCTCGATTCATCGTTTTGTATAACAGAGAAGCCTGAATTTTGTTAAATAACCACTAGGGTGTTCGAATACCTTAATGTTTCAAGAGGGCTGCATGTTATCCCAACTCAAAAATTATGAAAAATAAAAATGATATCCTCAATTTCTCTTGACACAGAAACACATGACTGTACCAGATAACCTCCAGTCCTCTAATTTTATGTTCTGGCCATCGCTTTTAATTTTATTTGTGAGTTTGGCAGAGCAAATGGCTTGTAAAAACTATCAAACCCATGAGCCTTGGCCTATTGCCAGGTTAGAGGCACAAATCAGAAACATGACAAATTCAAAACTTTTCGTTGTTGTAGTTGAGGAAAAATTCATCCAAACCTAACCCAGAATTTGGAGTGACTTCATTTAAGCCGCTGATTGTAGTTTCAACATTTTAGTCTTTAAGTGATTGGAAGTTTCTTATGAGAATTATCCTTGGGAGTCACAGTTAACTCATCACCTTATGGTTCGCACAGTCTTGTTCCTTCTTATTAAAGAGAGAGTTGATCATTTATCATACTGATGAAAGGCACTTTCCGCTTCCCAAAAAAGGTGGAAAAGGTTCATTTCGGTGTCTGGTTGCTTAATTTCATATCAGGAGACTTGGAGGAAGTCAGTCACCTTCAAACAACACATTGTAATGTAAGTAGGGTATTAGCATGAACAGCAGGCAGATATAAATACATACAGTGTATCAGTGAAGTTTAAACTGCTAAAGTTGCATCACTTTTAAATATTCCCTTGAGATAAAGAAGCAGGGGAGCTGATCCCTGATCAGCTCTGCCAGAAACAATTTGAGAGAGTTTGGACTTCATCGTTTTCACATCTGACATCCATGATCCTTCCTCACAGCTGTTGGCAAACAGGGTTAGGCTGACATATGGGCAGGATATTATTGCTTTGTTAGAGATCTGACCTGCACCTATCAGTAAAGCCCAAATCTCAGCCAAACCCTCGTCCGCAGCATTTGCCAAGCTCTCTCTGGCTCTGCTGTTCTCAGCTGCTCAGCAGGACGATGATGTAAATGAGAAGCAGGCATATGAGGATGAGGGTGAAGTTGACGAAAAGCTCCTGCAGGTTCCTCTTGGCCTGCGGGTTCACCTCGATCTGAGACGCTCGGCGGATGGCCGACTTGGTCATGTGCTGAACGCGCTCCATGGAGACAGCTGACTTGGTTAGATTTTGGTCGGCTGGTGCGATGAGAGGAGGGAGTTCGGTCAGGCTGCCGGGCCTGTTTGGACTGAGTGGAACTGGACAGAGCTGGTCGGGCTGAAGGCGAAATCAAACTGCTGCTGGTTGTCTGGAGACGAGCTCAGGTCAGGTGTTTTAGACAGCCTGGCCTGATGTGGCTCTACAATACGACAGAGTTCTCTTTCTCTTCTCTTCTCTTCTCTTCTCTAAAATGATGATAAAGGGAGAGGGAAAAGCAGGCAGTAAGATAAGGTTATTAGAGGTACATTTCAGCTCTCAGTGTGGCTTTGCCTCTGTACTTTCGCATGAAAACATTCAGAGCATTTCAGCAGCCTTCCTGTCGGCTGATGTCTCCTGGTTGACATCTTGTGTGACCTTTGTGCATCGCAGCACATGGCGCGATGATAAGAGGGCTTGCTCAGAGGCGCCAGCTGAGGTCTGATGACGTGTTGAGCCACGCTCTAGTAGGAGCGGCAGCAATACAGTGATAGCGACAAGGTGTATGAAACGAAGAGACATGGGCTGAAACACATGACACCGTTAAGACATTTCGATGAAAGGGGGTTAGCTTTGCTGTTGGTACGTTTTCCTCAAAGTAGCAGCTACCGGCAACACAGGACAAAAGAGTTTATTCATTTATTTAGTAGGACGGAGAGAGAAAAGCAGATAGAAATGGTTTCCAGCCTGTCAGGAGATTTCGTACCCAGTGGCAGACAGAATTGCAGCGAAAACGATGTTTATAGGGAACCAATCTAAGCGCCAGTGGTTAATCTTTAGGGATGACACTGAAACAATACATTACCACTTGTACATCATTTCTGCCAAGTTCTCTGCTATTTTTAAGATTGAAAGTGCTGTTAGTGCCCCCTGCTGGGGTATATTGTTAATTACAACCTATAATACACAGACAACTTGGGTGCTTTGTTAAAATGAGGCGTCTGATGTTAAGATCTGTCCTTTAGATGTCTTGTGTGCAAAGTGAAAGGGTTGTCCTGAGACTGGCACTCAAGCAAAATGTTTATTTCGGATTTCTATTTATTCTCTCACGCTGCTTCTAATATTAAAACAGCATTTTCACTTTCATTGTTCTTTGCTGTTCTTTTGCTCATACTGCTGCTGAAATGTGGGCTCAGGACAGATTAACGGCAGTCACCGAAGCGTCTACAGACGTTTCAGCACATCTATTTTTAACATTTCACTTTTGTTTCTTCCAGCCTTAATCTTCTTCGGTGTCGCCCGTTATCACTTGACATATTAACACCTCTACACACACACACACACATGCACAAACCCACACTCATACCTGATCTGACCCCTGAAGACTTTTATAGCCTCTGTGCATGTATGATAAAATGCAGTAATTTGAAATGGATTCTCACTTGAATCTACCTTTATGTAGAACCTTAACAACTTTATAATGTAATATATATCATTTTTGTTCTCAGCTTGCTCTGCTGCCTCCTATACCCACTGAATGCAGCTGTACTTACACAATTCTGTAAATTACTTAACTTGAAATCTATGCAATTTGAGATTCTCTTGTCTTCTTGCCATCTAGTGGCTATTAGAGGAACTGCACCTCAAAGTATTTCAGCAGTGGTTTGAGTGACTGTTACTCCACGTTATCCTCCACTTGTCTGTGCACGTCAATACGTGCTGACTGTCAGTCATTTCATGCTAGAAGACAGCCTGTCGTTCTTCTCAGTGACGAGTGTGCCAGTAATACTCATTTCCACACATGAGAAATGAGTGAAAAATTGAAACGTTGACAGTAAGTACACCCGGGCTTCCTTCTATGTGGTGACCTCTGGGACACTGTGGAGCACATAAATCTGTCTGCTTGACAAAAGGGAAAAACTTCTCTTATATTCCACCAAGTCTTTTTTTTTTTTTTTTCCTTTCCTATCTGTCTGACTCACAGCAGATCAACCAATCACAGCATGCATCCTGAGCACAGGACACAGCTCAGGGCGCATTCAGTGATTGGTTCATCTGCTTCAGGGCATTTATATTAAAAAAAAAACAAAGCTTGTGCCTGGACAAGAAACAGCCAACAGGAGGAGTAGGTATTAGGCTGAGATTGGCAGCTCCGGACCTGTTGACACATTAATTAATAATGCGAAATCCTTGATCAAGGTTAAAGCTGAAGTTATGTAGCCATTGTGCTTGCAAAGGTCACACCAGCTGAATGCAAAGGGGCTGCTGAATAAATATGAAAAACATATCTCTGCTACACTTCTTTTTTTTCTGGACTTCTTCTCCAATCTATATTTTATTTTACTTTATTTATTTATTTTTCAGCAAATTATTGACATTTTATCCCTCAAAGGCCCTTTTAAAGGGGCCTGGTTATAAAGGCTCACAAGGTAATAAGGTTCAAAACCAGAGGCATTAATTTCAATTACCATCCACTACGGATGAACCCTGAAGCCAAAATGTCTTCAGACAAGCTACTGCTAATGACCACCAGTTATATATTTTGATATATAATATATATATATATATATATATATTTTTTTTTTTTGAAACTTGTATTACTGTTTAAGTACGCAGAACTGCTGAAATGACTTACAATCAGCTGTTGTTAGCCGTCGTTGCCAAGAACTAAATAACTGATGCAAAGTTTCATCTTGGAAGTAAAGCCTGAAATATTTCACACCAATTGTGTCACAAGTGGACGCCTGTTACTCAGGTTATAGTGACTTAAAGGTGTTTACGCAGTCACATTGTGTGGACTTGCCGTCCTTATGGGGACAAAGGCAGGTCCCCATAATGTAAAACATTTATGGTGAAGATTTGGTTTGAGGTTAGGCTTGGGATAAGGATTAGGGTAAATCTCTGGGAAATTAATGCAAGTCCTTTAAATGTGACCAGAGTGATGGAAAAATGACTTGATTTGTGTGCGTGTGTGCTTTGTAGTCTTTTAGATGGCTGTCATTCCAGTGGTGTGAGGTTTATCAGTGTGTGTCAGCGCCAGCAGCCGTCTCGAGCAGCGAGTGAGGCTACACACACATATGCAGGTTCTCCATAATGTTCATATCCTGAATGAACATCTGAGGTGATCCATCCTGCACAAAGCAGACGTCCCATTGGCATTCCTCGCTTGTCTCTGCAGTTACGACCGGATCAAAATCAATGTATTCTCTTGATCTGCGTCACATCAGCTCAGAGAAAGAGCATTTTCTGATACTGACCTGTTGTTGTAAGTGGGGCATGCTGATTAAAGTGTGGCACCAATACTTCACAGCAGCGTTCTATGTCTTTAAATATGTTTCTAAGCTAACCTGTAGGCGTATAGTGTTTAACCCGCTACAGAAAGTGTATGACAGGATTTCTAAGTATAATAACATATACTGTGGGTTATTAATACTGTGTATAGAACTAAGCTGTCTAAATTTAGGCCGTGGTCGTCGTCATTTGTCAGTTTCAAAGAAGAAGATCTTCATGTTCCTGGCCTGTGTACTTTTATCTTTGACAGGAGACCCAGGCAAGGAGTGTCATTATTTTGATGATAATTGAAGCACAATATTATAGATGAGATATTAGCACTGCTGAATTAGAAAAGAGGATTTAACAACAGAATCATCAGTTAGTTGTTAAAACACTGACTACCCTTTACGTAATTATTGAATATTTAAATTGCCAATTACTGGGCAAGTATTGTTCTCTGCTTTGCTTTATTTGAGTATTTTTCCACATTTCTTTTACACTTTTCTTTTTTTAGGTCCACATACCTGTCTGAATGTATGTCTGACGCCCAACAATACTTCTATGACACAATAGTAGTAGTAGTAGTAGTATTTCTTAGCATACGCTACTGTAACATTAATGAAATTCCTCTTTAGACTGAGCTCGAGCTATTTGAGTGCTCTCAAATAAAATCATGTCCTTTGGATGGGAATGTAAGAAGTGGAGATGAGTGTTTATCCCTCTGGGACGTTCAGTTCAGTTTCCATTAGCCCCCCCGCCCCTTACCCCTGCCCTGCTACTCAGAGCTGTGGTTACTGCGTGAGAACAATGACTGTTTTATCAGAAGCACTGATTCTTCCAGAGCTCCTTTGTATCTTAACATAAAATATAACCCGCCCTCACAATAAGATCGGTGATGTCTCCCTTCCTATGGACGTCAAAACTGCTCAGATATTTAAATGTCTAACTTAAACTTCAACTGTCCGGAAATATTAATAGGCATACTTAAAGCACTTTGTCTTATGATTAATTCTAAGCATTATCATCTCAGCTGTTATCATTTTTTAATCCCACCGTGCGCTGTTAAGAAATGAAATCATGCGTGCTGGTTCTTACCTTTCAGATGAGAACAGAGCTGGTTGGAGTTTGAGAGAGAAATGTCAGATATGCAGCTCTCTGCAAGGCTGTAAACACAACGTGTGTGTGTGTGTGTGTGTGTGTGTGTGAGAGAGAGAGAGAGAGAGAGAGAGGCAGGACATCCCAGAAAAGATTTTTAGGAGTGGGATACTGAGGTCGTACTGGTCTGATGAATTATACATTCAGTATCTGCTAGCTCATCTGCTCACTTTTGGTCCAACTTTTTGGCTCACCATACAAGCTCTTTTTGTATGTTTATGGGTCACGTGTTGGCAAGTTAAAGCTGATTCAGTATTTGAATGTGGTCTGTATTGATATTTAAGAGATTAGGCATCAATCATAATTCGAGCTGTGCTTCTCAGCCGTTTGCGTGACCCAGAAACCTCATAACGCAAGTACATATTCTGTTCCATATGTCTGATTTTTGTTTTTTTTTTTTAAAGTGATATTGTTGTTTGTATAAACTTTCCATTTTTAGCAGCCTCTAACAAACACCGCCTCTCACAACAAGCCCCAAGGGGATGACGTCAGAAATTTTGTCTCTTTATTTTCAAAAAAAAAAAAAAGGCTTCAAATTAATGAGGAAAATGTGTAGTTGAATATTTTTAAGTGGTGAGAGAAAGACATTAAAGCTCACACATCATGACTAACCACACACATACACACGCACTTCTTTGCACTTCCATTGGTGCTGTTGGTGAGCATCCTTAGTGTCCTGGATAGGGGACGCCATGTCTGGGATTCCTCGTCCCTTGTCAAACGCATCCATGAGGTGTTTGCTGGGAACACACCGAACACATCATGGCAGAGCCGCCTTGAAGGTTGGCCTGCAGTCAAACATGGATGGTTACTCTATTGTCTTCATTATCCTGGCAGCCTGATGAACACTTGGCACAAGCGTGCTGCCCACGAACAGCTGATAGCGCCTCTAAATATACAGTTTGGCCATGAGCATGCCAGTGAATATCCTGGGGATTGATCCTTTGGGATCCTGGTATTGTCTCTGCCGGTCAAGGCAAATGGCCGCACATCTAGAGCCGGGGTCTGCTCCGAGGTTTCTGCCCTCTCAAAGGCAGTTTTTCCTCGCCACTGTCGCCAAGTGCTTGCTCAAGGGGGAATGTTGGGTTCTCTGTATTACAATTTAATTAAAGAGTTTGGTCTAGACCTGCTCTAATTGGAAAGTGTCATGAGATAACTTTTGTTGTGAATTGGCGCTATATAAATAAACTGAATTGAATTGAATTGTTGAAGCAGCAATGGCAAAAGACTTTTCCCAAATATTTGAACTGGTCTGATTTCATCCACGTAACAACATTTACCGCCTGCTGTGTCTACCCACCTTTCAAACTGAGATGTAAATGGATATTGTAATATAAAACACAACCACTTTGTCTTCCCGACTGTTGGAAAGCAGCAGTAATAGCTGAAAGATGATTTGCGATACGCTTCAGAGCTGCATAACAACGCATATCATTATCAGTCATAAACAGTTAAAACTTTAATACAGGGTCTCTGGAAAAGTATGTGTGTGTTTGGATGTGTGTGTGAAGTCCTGGACAGCGTCTTCCACTTGGGAGAAATCAAATGCGACAAGATGTTCAAAAAAAAAAAAAAAAACTCTGGAAAAAAAGTATAAATAACCCCCTTGCCATGGCCTAGAAAGATTGCATCTGCCTTATAAGGAGAATGTGCATGTAAACAGGCTGTCAGTCACGTACTTTGCAGTCAGCTTTGTTGTTAGTATTACTCGCTGCTCTACTGCAGGACACACATCTCAAACAGTCTGAGCACATGATGTTTCTATCACCCTCATTGATACGCTGTATTTTTCCAAGGATGAAACACTGACCGTCATCCTTTGGTGAAGTTGGGCTGCTCAGGTAGGAGATCAAAAATGTCTGCAAGAAAAATTAACTTAATACAATATCAAACACAAATTGAGATGCTGCAGTTTTGTTCATTAAGACTCATCATTGTCCAAATTGGTAGCCTACCTTTAGTTAATCCCTGGCAAATTAACCCATGGTCATGTTTTCTGGGTACAACGGTGAGATGAAGACCCTGTTCTGTGTTTTAGACAAAGAGAGAAAGTTTAGGTATTAGTATTAGATCATATCGGAACACCTGACTTTGGTCTTTATAATAAAAGTCTGGTTTTGTCCCAGAGGGCCAAAGGTGGTCTTTGCAAACTAAACATTGATACAATGAGCTGAAGACATCTCAGAAGGTTTCTTTGTTTGCTTTTTTCTTTAGCACCGCTAGCAAACAACTGTATGATGAGTGTTGTTTTTGGGCTTGTGACTAGAAGGTCACAAATCTGGGTGAGGAAAGTGGAGCCGGTCTCTGAAACATGTGAGGAGATGTTCACTGGCCATCAGATCGGACCATGGCTGTGGCTGCGCTGAGGCAGCCTACAGGTATGAGAGTGTGGGGAGCTGTGGGAGTGCAAACATGGCATGGAGAGCACTGCTCAAACTGAAAGATCTCAGGAAGGTTAGGGGAAAAAGTCTCATGTATGTCCTTATATGTTTATGCTTGTGTCCCACATTACCAGACTTAGAAGAAGCGTAGAAGATGGATGGAAGATTCAAAAATTGCCCCTGATATTGGTCCTGCTTTGGGTTCCCCTAAACCCTTATGGGGTTAACCCATCCCAAACTATGATCCAGTTTTATCACCATCATTTTCTTCTCCATCTTCACACACTGCTTTTATTTCCAGCTAGAAAAATGTTCCACAAAAAGACAACTTTTTTTTTTCTTTTTTTTTTTTGTCTCAGGAGCAGTTCTGCAGCCTTACATGGTGAAATGCCAGACTGCTCTGAGCTAAGACTAGAAAGAGAGGAAGGACGCTGAGTGAGAAAAACAACTTGAATGATACAGAAAAGCAGGACAGGCCAGAGAAAACAGACAAAAGCCTGTGCCACAAGAGGAGAAAGAGACCAAAGAGGAACGTACATGAAAGCGAATGACATGTACAGTGACCACACAGTGGCTTTTGACTCAGCCAGCCACATTCTCATCAAACTTGTTCACAGACACTAGAGAACTCTTGATTACAATGGGAATCACCTGACCTTTCCTCAATGAGCTTTCCTCTGGTGCCAACATTTGTCGCTAATGTCAACATGCAAAATACCTCATAAAATAAAATAAAAACCTCCAAAGGGTATTTTGATTTTACTAACCCAATTCTCCTCTAGCTCCACCCTTAAACAAACTGACACTTTTGACCTGTTCTTGGTGGTGAATGACTCTAAGAGGTCTATATTCAAGAGACGTTTCACGCTCTTGCGTTTTCTTTTGCAGCTGCCTTAGAAAATTAGCGGAGGTCTAATCTGCAGCAGACACGGACCAAACCAAAACACCAGTGGAGGAAATCTTTGAAGAGAAACCACAGATCTTGTTGCTACTGCTGCTTTCTTGTTTCAAGATTAAAACTTAAGATTAAGACTTGGGAGTTGAGCAAAGTCCCCTTATTGTTGCCACACTAAAATCAAACATACTCGAGATGCTGTTAAAATTGACTAAACTAAACTAAAACTGTAAACATTTCTAAAACATTTCAAGAACTTATGTGGCTGTGTTGCTTAAGGTAGCAATAAGACAATGAAACATGATAGATGAAAAATCTTTTTTCATATGAAACGAGGTGCTGTGAACCATGACTCACTTTTGGAACCAGTCGCTCTAGTGGTCATTTGAGGAACTGCAGTTTTTGGCACTTTTTCAGTCCCAGATGCTGCTGCTTAGTCAGACACCAACTCTTCAAGTATTTTTAAGGCCCTGGTATAGTGTGTGTGTGTGTGTGTGTGTGTGTGTGTGAACTCTCTAGACAAAAGGTGGAAGACATAATTCCTCATAGCTATACAGATACAGAAAAGTATCACTTGAACTCTGTGCTTTCTGAGGACATCACTGTACATCATGTAAGAGGAAGAGGTACAGGAAAACTCTCCATCATCAGTATGTAATAACTCTACAGTATATTGTAAACAAACTAGGAATATTTGGCACTACATGTCAGCTTTTAATTTACAGAAGGAAGTGTTGAGGAAATATGCACTCACAAAAGGTCCTGTCCCAAGCTTACTTTTCATCCTGCGCAGAACTGTAACTGACACGTATGCTAGATATTTGATTGCATTCTGGCTGATAACACTGGCATTCATTGTGCTTTTAAAAACCCGTCGATCTCATTATTTTGATGCAGTCGTCGCCGTGATGTGTATTGCTTATTACACACGATAACGAGGTTGAGTCACATAGATAGATGGAGAATGAGAGAGAGGGAGAGGAAGGGCATTTTAGGGTTGAAGAGGGATGGAGGGAGGGTTTACCCCATCAGCTGTGTTTACCCTGGAAGCTTACTGCTGCTGTTGGCAGCTTCACACGCATTCTCTCTTTGCCTTACTCCCTCTGTTCTCCAGATATAGCCAGCTATGCGGAGAAGACTACAACTAGCTTTTCCCCAGGGGCCCCTGTCTAAGAGCAGGGTTTATCTGATATGGTCTTTTGAAGCACAGTGCCAACCTAAGACACAACAACCCTCCTCTGAAATTCACCCTAATGACGTTGTTAAAGAAAAACCTGATTTAGAAACTCAAATGGGTTAAAGGCTCCTTTAGGCAGCGTGGGTTAGTTGTGGGGGTCAAATATGTCAAATGTTGCTGTATAATGTGCAATATATCATTTTTAATCAGAATAATGATACACCAAGTACATGTTTTGCTCTGTTAAAATGTATCACTAATTCATCACAGAGCAGTGTTACAGAAAAACTCCCCTGGTGTTTCAGACACAGCACACTGCATCAGTATGCATATTAATACACTCAACCTAATGTGATTACAAGAATACTGCAGCTGAAGCACATTCCACATACACCTTTAATCGGATGATGTCATTTAATGAGTTATTTGGATCGTTACGCAGAGAAATTGAGACATGCGGAGAATTCAATTAGCAGGAGGTATGAAGTGCACATTTGTATACCTGGAAGAGTGCAGACATGTTTCACAATTTTGGAGATACTGTCCTTACTTACATCCGGTTCATCATAGTAAACACGAAACAGGTGACAATGAAGGAGGTGAGTGTTTACAGGCTGTAGGGGGGCATGTCAGTGTAACTGATTAGCAACTGGCACACAGAGGGGCTAGAGCTGTGCATTGGCTAGAACCTAATACACTTCTAAGATAATAAAACCGTGACTGTACAACCTTCACCTGAAGAAAACTATTTGACATCCAGTTTTTCACATCCAAAAGGTATTCATTCAGTGCATTCAGTATTCCAGGTTCTGTGGATACATCTGTATATCATCAACATAAAAAAGAAACACTATCTATCTAACTATCTTTCTATCAATCAGTAATAAAACAAAACTGGACCCAAAACTGACCCCTGAGGCACACCATACTTAATTGAAGACAATGAAGAGATTTATTCACAGAAATGTAGAGTATGGCAAGCTTTGTTTGGTATTGATCATATTTTTTATCTGTAAAACAAATTAAAGAGGGATTAAGTAAATTTAAAAAGAAGAAATAACATATTCTTCCTCTTACAAATGAAAGCTGAGCCTTACTTTTCCTTCACACTTATGCCACATTGCATCACATTTATTTAGCTGATGCTCTTGTCCAAAGTGGCTTACAATAAGTGCCTTAAACCATGTTGATATTTTGTTTGTTTGTCATACAGCTCTTTGGAGCATTTTGTGTTTTATAAATGATTCTAAACTAAACATTCTTTTGAGCTAAAGCCATAGCAGATAACCTTTGTCAGAGAATGCAAGCTAGCAAATTGGTTGGAGAATTGATTTTTCATATCATAATATGTATTATAATAAAAAAATAATAGCAAAAATCTAATGCACTCAGCACACCTGGTCTGAGGCATCCACTTGTCACATCTCCTGAAATAATCCACAAAGCCAGCACACCTCATCTGTCCAACTAAAATAAACTTAGTGCATCCAATGTACCAAATAGGAAACACCACAAATCCGAGGCACGATAGCTGGAATCCTCTGGTCATTTTAAATCCAACACAACTGATGTTGTAACTAAAATTACTCAAATGGTTGTAACCCAGTCCACTGATGTGTCACAATAGCCAAAAGTAATCACAGCAGGCTACTGTTGTAACACTAATCCAGTGCACCCAGTCCTGGCATGTCCGTCATGCATCTTCAATAAAACCACATAAAACAAATGCAGCTGGGCCTCCTGAAATAAAACCTGACAAATCTGCAGCACCTGATCACCATTGACCCCTGTCACATCTCCAAAATAATCACTCAAATCCAGCGCCTCATAATGACGGCATTCCCCACAGATAGCCGGCAGCGGTCACTCAAATGGGGAACGCCTCAGAACACTCAGACTCTAAAAATAACGCAAATCCAGTGCACAGGATTTTTGGATGCACTTTTCAATCCCCTGAAAATAGAAACTCAAATCTACTGGGACCTATCTACTGTGAGATTAGAGCTCCCCACATTATAATTCAGTTAGATGTCCATGTGTCCAGCCTGAGAGATGTGAAATGAATTTGTTTTCACTGGCTGCGAGTACAAAACTCCAGGATGAAAGCCCAGTAGCGACAAATGTGAAATGCTCTCATCAACGTTTGCCGCCATCCTTCAACAAACACAGACAAGTGTTCTCTCAAAGTTTATCTCCTAACAATGGCTTTACATTAGCGTTTCTGCCTGCCTCCTGTCAAGCAAGTGAAACGGTGGCTCCCGCATTCAGTGCCACAAGTAGGAAAACCTCATTTAAAATCTGTATTCATGTAACTTACTAAAATAATCATCTTCGTCTTTGGCAATATAAGCATATGGAATGACAGTAGTATTTATATAAATTTGAGAGGAATGAATTAAATCTTTAGAATCCATATACTCAAGCTAATTGAATTATTAGGTCTTAAATCCGGATTTTTCAGTTTTCTCAGAATTTTATTGTTTTCCAGTCTCATATACTTTGCCATCATATCAATAACACATAGATAGAAATGAAGAAAATAAAATACTAAAAACCTCCTGGGTTACTTCCTTAATCTTCTCATAAACACAGAGGCTTTCCTCCATATATTGATTAGTGCTTGCCAAGATTTTTTTTTTGTCTCAGTTAAAAGGGAGTTTTTCCTTGCCACTGTCTGCTTGTTCAGGCTCTGGGTCTCTGTAAAGCATCTAGAGACAATTTTGATTGTATAAGGTGCTATATAAATAAATAAATTGAAACTGAAATTGTCATTGATCAGAAAGCCTGTTCCTGTAGTGATGTCCAGAGAGGATTACAGGGGTTACTTTGTAGACAGCGAAGGCTACCAAATGCATAACTAAATGTCCTTATCACTGGCCTTCATTAAAGTCCAGCAGGCATTCTTTCCATTGATACAATATTGTGTCATCACTCAGTCTATAAAAAGACTCTGTGTTCGCAAAGGCAGCTTCAAAGGCAGTGCAACAGCCTGAACTGAACTCATCTCTGTCTGGAAAAAATGTTTCTGGATGTGTAGTTCAGATGCAGCGGCGCAGCTCAAAAACAGCTACAGTACCTGGTCAAAAACCCTTAAAGCGCTATGTCTGAAAAATAATTTGTAGATTTTGAAAACATGCACATCTTAGACACAGCCTTTGGTTTGCTATTGTTCAATCAAATCTGACCTATGGCAGAACAACACAGCAGATCAACTGTGTGGTACACTGTAGGCCTCTGGGTTTGTTCTTGGAGTGTCAAAAACTTCTTCTTCCGGTGTGATGTAAACTGAAAACGGCCATTGCTGGAATAATACATAAAAGTGATCTTGGAGCACTCTTAGAAGCATTTGATACTTGTGATTTTATTGCAATTGATTTCATCTTAGGGTTCAAATAAGATCAGGGCAAACCCTTTGGTCATTTTTGCTGTTGTTAGATAGATAGTAGAGGGCAGGTAAGAAATAAGGGCAAGCAGATTTAGTGCGATATGAAACAAAGTCTTGGGGAACTGGGATCAGGGAACTGAGAATATAATAGGCCTATCTGACTATCGCAAGATCCACGTTACTCTTTTTTTTGTTGTGCAAAGTCAGAATAACAGGGCCTTTAGTAGGGGGAATGTGTTTTGTAACAGGGAGCAGTTCAGAAAGTATGGGACAAACTGCGATATAAACAAAGGAGTCGGGAAAGTACAGAGGGAAGACCATAGGAGGAGATTTTGGCAGAAGGGTGTACTGTAAAAAGCAGGAAAACATGGAAAGGTTAGTTAAGAAGTATTAAACACCTTGTTCAGGGGAGCAGAACCTTCAAATGATCACCACCTGGTGGTGAGTTGGATCAGGTGGAGGGAGGATGGCTGTTCGGAGCACAGGGGTAATCATTGAACCTGCTGAGGGACTCGTTTCCAGTTAGTGCTGGACTCCACCGGGTGCCGTCCTTTGTCACTGGATCTGTACGTAATCTTTATGGACAGAATTTCTATGTGCAGCCAAGTGTCGGAGGGTATAAGGTTTGGTGGCCTTAGGATTCCATCTCTGCTTTTTGCGGATGATGTAGTCCTATTGGCATCATCAAACAGGGACCTCCAGCTCGGACTGGGGCAGTTAGCAGTCAAATGTGAAGCCGCTGGTATGAGGATCAGCACCTCTAAGTCTGAGGCCAGACTGGTTCTCAGAATGAAAAGGGTGGATTGCTCACTCCAGGTCAGAGTGGTCAGGAGTTCACGTATCTTGGGGTCTGGTTCACAAGTGAGAGGGAGATTGACAGATGGATAGGGTCTGGTGAAGTAGATTGTTTCAAGTACCTACAGACTGAATGTGGAGGAGGGCTCTACAGCCTGCTTTGTGACATTCTGCCCGGTAACTGTTGATGCTGTTTGACTATTTGCATCTTTGACAAGTTTGCCTCCTCCCTTGACTCCTGCCAGAGTTGTGCTACATTTCTATTTTTTTTAATATGCGACTCATACATTCAGATTCCACCCGAATCCGAATCAAAATTACAACATTCAATCCACAACCGAATCCCTGCAGTGACATCCTTTTTTGCTGTTGCTTCATGAGGTCGGAAGTCATGGCGGTCTGCAGGACAGAACCTGTGGAGCCTGCCGGGCTTCTCAATCCCCCCGTGAAGGTTTTAAATTCTCTCTAGCTGAAGGACGGTCACTCTGCTCATCACAGCAGACTGCTGATCCAAGAGCAGGAACCTTTTGATCTGACACACAAATATCTGATTGGCTGGAGTTATTTAGAGTATTCTGATATGATGTTGGAGTCCTCTGAAGCTCTCTGATTGGCTGTTGGATTAACATTAACAACTGTGATTGGAAGGGAGGTATCTAAAGAGTTTGCATGGTGTCTTTGGTCGGATGTACAGACAAGTTGGATCAGAGCAGTGGAAAAATAACTGCTCTATTTATAAAGGCCCATTTAGCAGAACAGGGTCATCTCTGTCCCTCACAACCTGTCCTGCTATGACCATGGACTCACTCCATCACCGGATCTGATCTGGACTCCTACCTAGCAGCGTCCCTTTTTTTTTTTTTAACATGTCATCTCATAAAGCAGAGATGTTGTTTTCTCAGGTTTATAGAAGCAGTTTCTACATTTTTTCTTGAATGTCATCCTCATTCGACCTCATTGCTGAGACACTCCCAACAAATGTCAGTGGATTAAGGCTGTATATTTCTTCTTGCTGTACAGCTGAAGATAAAACAGTGTGTAATGTGTGTGGTTTTAATGACCTCATAAAACATATTTTTAGCCATGACTCAAGAATTATGATAACGAGGTACTTGATAATGAGGTACATTTCAAGGGGTTCATTTTTGTACTTTTTACTTCATTTAACCGACATTTTGAATTGCTCGCTGCTTTACAAATTAATGCATAGAAAACGTATGAAAATGTGGATTCACTTTTCATGTAAACACATTCCCTTTAAATTATTTTGTTTTTAATAATATGGAGGATTGACCCTGAACAGCCACAACGGTAAAACCACCTGCTTAATATTTTGTAGATCCCGGACACGGGACCTCTGGGGGTGTTTTGTGGTCGGACCTTTGGGTCCTATCCATTGAGGGTGGTGCCTCCAGGTGGGAGGGTGGATTCGGCTTATTCCAGTGCTTCCCACAGATTCTCAACCAGGACCTATCTGGTGACTCTGCAGGCCGTTGTTGTGGTCCTTGAGACACTCATATATACATTAATTTTACTTGTTTTAGTATGTGAGTATTTTATGGTGTGGTATCAGTACTGGATCAGAATCACCTTTCTTTTAGTGAACTCATACATTAACAACCATGCAGCAGGTCCTTATACTTTCTTTTTCATATTCACCATAAAGAATGAACAGTTGAACAGTAGACAATAAAAAAATATATAGGCAAACGCAAGAGCAAACCTGAGTAATTTGTAAACTTATTATCTGTAAACAGTTCCTTACTGTATTCGTCACATCCGAGCGTTCAGAAATATTATCTGTGATCTAAATATAGAACTCAACTCAAGACAGCAGACAGCTCAGTATTAGTCATTCCTTAGTATTAGACGCTTCTGATGTTATTAACAACTACAGAAATGTCTGACTTTTCTACCACAAATATTGTCACATATATGAAAAAAATACACATAAAAAAAATGACTCAGAAGGGAAATAAAATATTTGGACACTTAAGCTGACATTTAATCCAAGAATACACTGCTAAAAGTTTAAAAGGTTGTTGATGTTATGATTAGCACGCTGAACTACACGCACATGAAGTGTAATGCTGCCACCCTGTGGACAGACTGTCGCTGCATTATGGCTCCTTGTGTCTATCTGATTTTCATTTCATTTTCATTTTCAGTTTATGTGACAAATATTTTACAGTGCGCCACAGATTATTTAAACAGACGTGTTCCTTATTAAGTCAGCTAAGTCAAGTCAAAGGCGTAGAAAGTGCCAATATGGACTTTATGGACATTACAATCAGTATTTTAATAGTACTGATGTCAAATATTGGAGTACTAAAGTATCAGTTAGGTCTACAGAAGCAGTGTCAGATAGAGATATTTTTATAGGTAGACAAATGATATTTATATCACCAATGACTTACCAGAGAGAGCTATCACCAATTCTGCAGTTCACCTCAGTTCTGTGGATCTTTGGTCTCTTTTAGCTCATTGTTTTATATTCCAATTCCAAAAGAAAGCTCTGAAAATAAATAAATAAATCAAAAATGTCTGTACACTTCTTACAGAGCAGACAGATGAAGTTAGTGACGAGCCGGCTCAGCATACGGTAGATATAGCAGAGACTAAAACGGAACTTAAACGTAAGAGAATATAGAATTTTATTTATCAGTTGCCCCCAAAAGGACAGTCAATTAATGCAGCTTTAATAACACACAGTTTGTTTTTCATATATAACTTCATGAATATAATTAAAAGCCTTTCTCTCTTTAAATAATTGTAGAGTTAGTGTTTAGTTATTGAGAGTGCCTTACCTATCGAACTGAATGCCCATCGCATAAGTGCATGTTTTATTTGGTAAACACTTCAGTTCATAATGTACCCTCATTATGTAACCTCATTCGTCTTATGTGGCACAAACTGAAAAAAAAAAACAACAACAAAAAAAAAAAAAAACGAGGAAGTGAAACAGCCAGTCTAAATGCAGCTTTTCTCAAATGCCACTCATAGTATTCACTGGTTTTCAAGTGACACAGAACATTTTGATCATCCAAATCTGATGTTTAAATAGATTCAAGTTACAAAAGTAAACATTTGATGATGATTGCGCAGTAATAATACTAGCACAAGTGTTCTTTCAGAAGTTACATGTTTTGACCACTGGAGGTCCCCATGCTCTCTGTAAGGCTCCACTTACAGAGACACAGAGATAAGAACATATACACTGAGGCTGAAATAAGAAACACTGGCATATACAGATTAGCTATGTTTATAAAAATGCTGAGTAATCACTCTCCAATGGGCTGGAAGCAGACCTAGCTCTGGGCCAGGACCTGGACTCACAGGGCAAACTTCTGGCAGGGTCACTGGGGAAATACAACATAGTAAATAAAGCATTAAAGTGCAACCGGTGGCAAACTTCAGAACATTATAAAATGTCCCCGAGATCTTACATAAAGTGTTGTCACAAGTCCAGAGGCTCCCGTTGCAAATCTTTGGTTTCCGGTTTTGAGCATTTGACCCAACGGCTTGTTACGAACAGCTTAATGTCACTTAAAGTCACCTGTTTGCTTCATTTGTCCCAGCAGTGTTTAACCTTAATCTGTGCTAATTTAAGTGCTACCAGAATGACACATTTAGTGCTTGTCTCTGTGATGTTTCCTGTAACCATAGCAAATTTAATAGCACGATTCTATCCCAGATATTAACTTGCACGTGCCACTTTTTGTTTTTTTCTTTTGTTTTTTTTGCAAATACAAACTCACACAGCTACAATAAGGACAAAAGGGAACACGTTCGAGGTAGTAAAACTCAGTGAGTGAAGTGAGGCCAGAGTCCAGAGGTACACTTTCTTCCTCAACATCAACTCACAAACAAATCTGTTCCCACAGATCGGTTACTGTTCCGTTTTGACGTGGACAACCTTATTTATCAGGTTAGAGTCACAACATTTTTAATTCTTTAAAAATGTGGAGGATCTGCCAGGAATGGAAAATGATGAGAAATTAATTACGGCATAAGGTGGCATTCAGAAAGATGAATTTAAGCTCTAAAGTCAAATTATAAGTTGCTGCTCACCAAAACAAGTAATTTTTGATGTACTGGGATGAGTGTATTATGATGATCTTTAAGTGGATACTTTAAATAACTGAAGCAATAAAGAAGTTCACTTTCAGTTTGCTCTCATTTTGTTTTTGTTCTTTGACAGTGAACACAGAGAGGGCCTCCTTGGATCACTTCCTCTGAAAACCAAAAGCGAGCACAGACGCGCGCGCACACACGCTTAAAGGAGGCAAACTAAGTGCTCTGACAGGAAATAACCTTGATAATGGAAAGCATTCTTCCTTTCAGCTGGTGATGGTGATGATGAAGATGGCTGCTTTCTCCAACGCGGCTGCACTCCTGCTCTTCTTCTCCGTCTTTGCCCCTGCAGGTACGGTTAAATTGTTCCGTTCCTCGTTCTCGTGAAGTAGTAACATATGATTTGAGGAATGGTTTCAGTTGTAAATTAAACTTGTAAGAGGAACATAAGATTTTTGAAGGCAAAAAAAAAAAAAAAAAATCTTTGAAAGAAAAGGAAAACCCATAAATAACTTTTCACTCAAATTGCTTTTGTAATATTTTACTTCTACTCACACTGCTTGGATAAGATCCATTAACCCTGCTTGTTCTGTTACCTGTCATGTTTTATATTTCTTGTTTTAACATTTACATTTATTTAAATATGATGCTAAAATCTGTTTCCATGTAAGAAAACAAATTTAAAGGCTGCAAGTGTAGAAATACTCTACACACAGTATACTATAAATGGGATAAATCCTGCTAGAACCCTAGAGTGATCCTCTAAATTTGACTATTTCATTATCCAAAATTCTCCAAAATTAATAGGCTGCTTTTTTAAATTCTGTTAATATGATTTAGTCAAAGTGTCACTAAAGGCGAAATAAGAAAACGTACATGCATAAACCTGATATAAAATAAGTGATATAAAATAAAATTGAAATAAAAGTAGAAATAAAGTTAAATAAATGTAGCAAACAGCCATGTTTGAGATGCTACATAATGTTTTAACTTAACAGGAGGATTTTTTTTTTTTTAATTTCATTTTAGTCTCTTGAATAACAATAATCTTTGGCAAAACATGTCATAAATTTGTTTCAAAAAGTGTCTCATGAAGAGTTGCTGGATCATCTGTACACCTGATGTGATGTCAATCAATATAATGAAATTATTTTTAGCGAATATGAGTGGTTTTAGTATTTGCTCAACTAAACAAATCATTACACATAACTATTATAATTATATCATCATATATTGCTAACCGGTGTTTCTGATTTTTAAAAGTTGATGGTTGGCTGGCTTGATGAAATGCTTGCAGCCTCGAAGGTGTGAAAATGTGCTGCATGTGAAAGCTTTCACGCATTAGTCTGATACTTCCTGGAATTTGTTCTGTGTCTGTTTTAAAAAAAAAAAAAAAAAAAAAAGCACAAAAAAAAAAAAAAAAAAAAAATCTTAAGTTGATAAAGAATTTCACTCTGTTCTCTTTAATATCAACTCGAAAAGCTCTATACATCCTTACTTGCATGAATGAAATTAAAGAAGGCGAAAATTTCATATCTGAATGTACTGTGAGCGACTGTGATTGTTTTTCTAAGTATGTTACCTGAGCTCTCGGCTCATCTCAAAATTTGAGATCAATTTCTCAAACTTTGATTTACAGTGTGCCTAATAGATCTGGCGACTACCCTTTTCTGTCAAGACATACCTGCATAAACAGGTGAAGAAGGAATAGTGTGGTAGAGAAAAAGACAATATTAAGCCTGTTACAAGTCAGTGATTTTGAAGCTGTTAACTTTAAGGTAAAATAGTTTCATAATGTTTTTTTAAATACGCTAAAATGAGCAGTCATTGTCAACCTGCTGACCCAGCACATTTTTCTTACCGGCACCCATTTTGACCAATGACTTTTGTTCCAAAGAAGCTTCTTGTTTTTTTGGTTTTTTTTATCATCATATGGAAAAATATGAGTGCGCTGCCTCCGCAGAAGATAAGTCATGTGCCATTAATAACCTGTGGGCTGACTTCACAGAAAATGAAACATACGTACTGTGATTGCAAGCGTGCCTAGAAGTGAGAATCTGTCTTAAGAATCTGCAGAAGTGGCAACTCAAGTCTGATCTTCACCTTTAGTGCGTGAAAATGAAAGCTGGACATTAAGAAAGTGTGTGTGTTTCCGTGTGTGGCTTCTCAGAAGCCTGCGGTCTAAGCGGAGACAACAGGATAAAATGCACACATCATCGATCTTCAGCGCCACACTGGCTTTGTGACAAGGTGGATTGGTTTGTGCAGACCAGCAGCAGGGTTCCGTTTTGTTGACGTTTGTCGGTTTCAGGTTTCACATATGCACCACACTTGAGCAGCTTCAAAAACAAGCTAATAAATAAAACCTTAACTGGCAATAGTCAGCATCTAATACACACAGTAGACTCCACTAGAACTTCAGTCAAACTTTATTCTGATTCTAATGGATTTTATAGATTTGTCCCTTGAATTTAAAGAAAAAACAAAACAGGTTGCTCAGGTAATTGGACAACATAAAATAGCGTGCGCTCTCACTAATTGTCATTGGTCGACCATTCGCAATACACGGCTCTGTGGATATGTGGCACTCGCTCACGTTTCGTCTCGCCTTTGAGAACGTTCACTCTGTGTTTCAGTGTCGCACGTACACTTTGACAAATATAAAAATGGACAACCCAAATGCCACTTTTTCCACCCCCCACTATTCAAAAGTGAAACCAAAATATCCCAAATACTAGCACTGCCGTCGATGATGTCATTTGGAGCCAGTGGAGCTGCTTATATCTGCCTGACCCAATCGCAAGCCTGCCACCAGAGGTCAATCACCATGTTTTGGCTTCACTTTTGGGGGGGGGGGGGGCTGTCATGCTGTCCATCCTCATATGATGGTGATAGTTGGTTAGACATGAGATAATCCAACATTTCAAGGCGATTCCATTCGTTCCATTCAACTCTTGTTACGTTTTAGAGTTTACAAATCAATCAAAATGACCTTTCGCCTTTTGAAAGCAAAAGAATTAATTGTAATGTGATGTGTTTGGAGCTTACATGTCTTACTTGCTAAATTTACTCAGTGCCATCTGATTCATCTTATCACCTTTCTCTCTCCTGTTCCATAGATTCTACCGGTTGTGATATGTATGGTGCAGCAAAAGCAAACGTTACTGTGCCACTGCCGTACAACCTGAAAAAATCGGACCATCTGAGATGGAGGCATGACAATTCAATCATACTTGATCAGAGGCCAAACAAGTTTGTGAAAGGCAGTCTGAGCGATATTACTGAAAATGGATCCCTGATCCTGAAAAATTTGGATCAGAGCAAAGAAGGAACATACACCCCCGAGATTTATGAAGATGGAAAATCAAAAGGAAATATGGGAAGCATAAAGTTATGTATATTGGGTAGGTAGCAAAAAACTGTGAGTAGATATCCTTTGTTTATTCAAGTCTTGATATGTTTTACTGTAAATAAGTTTTAATGTTGCACCTGAGTCAGAAACAAAGTCTTTTGCGAGTGTTGCATCAGAAGCTGTTATAAATTTTGAGTAATAGCATTTAATTAGTTCAGATGACATCAGTTTTCATGTTTTGTTTGTCGTGACAGGATAGGATAGTTACAGTATTTTTACAACGCATACTGAGAACTACTTCAAATGCTTGACTTCATCAACTCTTCTCTACTCAGAACCTGTCTCACAGCCTCAAGTGAAGATTCAGTGTTTGTCACCCTCTGTCAAATTTACCTGCGCTGTTGACAAGGTGAGAACAAATATGTGAAATATAACAAATGTGTTTTACTTACAAAGCAAGGCAGGGCCACATTGTAAGTAGTAAAATGATTCCCCCATCAGATTGTGTTTGTATGATGTGTAGTAAACAGTAATGCCGCACTGTAAAAATACTCATGTAAAAAATTTTTTACTAAAAGTATGACAGTAAAATAAAAAAAAAACACTTAAATATATTAGTAAGATTACAAAACTGTTATGTTGTTATTTGGGTATTAATGTAAAAGCAGGATTTTACTGTTGCAAATGGTGGAGCCCATTTTGAACTATTTTATATTAAAAAAAAATTCATAGAAATGAATGAGATATGTAATCACAATGGTTATCAGTTAATTTTCCATTAATCAGTCAATCATTATCATCATTATCAATCATTATATATAAAAATCTTAAATTGAAAGTGACTTGTATCTAAAGCTGTCAGATAAATGTAGTCAAGTAAGAAGTACAACTGCCTAAGTTGAAAGTGACATAAAAGAAACAAATGAACCGTTTGAGTTTATGGAAACTTCACAAGGGAAGTTACTGTTCGTTCCACTGGCTCAGATTCATTTCCGGAAGAATTACTAGTTAGCCCAGAGATCATTAAGATCATTTGCACTCAACCATTTTGTTGATGTTTTTCGAGCTCTCCAACTGCACATTGCCCCCACATAACAAGTGGACATTTGTCATTTTGCCTTGTCGAAGTAAACGCCCTGAGAAATTTTCAAAATATGAGCTAAAAGTTGTTCTGACACTGCAAAACACTGCGTTATTACTATTGTTAATTTAGATTTTCCAGCTACTTAGCTTTGTCTTCCCTATGAAAATAGCATTTTGTCATTGTCTTTTATGTTGCACTTGAAGATCTGCTTATTATCATGATATTACTCTGATCCATCCATCAATCATGTTTTTATCATGCAGGGCGACAATCCCACCTTTGAGTGGCTTCAGAATAGCAAGATACTGGCTAATGCTAAGGAACCCTTTTTGACCAAAACAGTCAAAGCTGTGGAAACAGCCACCTTCAGTTGCAAAGTTTCCAACAAAGTCAGTTCTATGACCAGTCCAGATGTTAAACAAAACTGCATCAAAGGGTCTGATAGTGGTGAGTTTTTCCACTTGTCAGTGGTCCAGCCACGATGGAATTCACACAGTTTGATCCAATGAACTAGAACTGCTGAATTGCTCAATGTTTTTTATTAGTATTGCATAATACATAAGAAGGTCCATCGAATCGAATAATAAACGTGTGTCTTCTCCTTCTCTTTCATTCTTAAGAGTCCCTTCTCAATAGAGAAATATATGGAATTAACATATGGATTTTGGTGGGCAGCGGAGGAGGTATGTTTGCTCTCTTATGAGGTTCTCCATATAGTAACACATTT
Source organism: Scatophagus argus (assembly GCF_020382885.2). Classification (NCBI taxonomy): domain Eukaryota; kingdom Metazoa; phylum Chordata; class Actinopteri; family Scatophagidae; genus Scatophagus; species Scatophagus argus. The sequence goes on from NC_058516.1 coordinate 11,259,264, forward strand.
TTTAAGCTTTAGATAACTTTCCTCACAGCATGCTGTACCGCAATGCTTAAGCTAAAGTGAAATAACGATAAAAAGGAACCACACTTGACTGAAACAAACTGCAATTATGATGCATCGTCGTCAGGTCTCGTTCTGGTGTTGATGATCCTCGTCATTGTTTGCTGCATACGGAACAAACGGAGAAAACGTAAGCAGCTTAAGGGTAAGGATATCATTTGTTAGGGTTTTTTTTTTTTGTCAAATAATGATTAAAATGCCAATATTTGAATCTGAAGTTGTCAAGGCTGGTGATTTACTCGCAAGACTCAAAGATTAGAGGATGACAAGGCAAGCAGGCAGACCCACAGGTATGCAGAAATACAGGCAGGGTGTCAGGTAACAGCTCCAGGTCTAATGCAAAAGCACAAAGCAGAAATCAACAAAGACACAATGGTCAGAGTAGGTAACTGCAAAGCTGATAAGGGAAATGAGAACAATTGAAATTGAAACTGAATAAATGTTAATCAGATATTACCCACAATCTATACTCATTCTTTTTTCTCAACAGATGAGGAGGAGCTACGTTTGCAGTTGGCCAGCGCTAACCAACACCATCACCAGCATCAAAACCAGCATCATCATCACCAGCAGCAGCCGGCCGGCCACACCGGTCCTCGCCAAAATCGCTCCAGACAGCAGCGCAACCAGCAACGCAACCAGCAGAATCCCACCCCTGACCACCCCAATGGTCAGCCTCAGCCCAGCCCCAGAAGACCTGCACAGGTAGGTCTCATTAATAGAATTTATGAGATTTGTCTTATAATCATACAGTCATGTTTAGGTTTGAAGTCTATTCAAACTGTGAAAGTTTAAATGCTTGAAACATTCTGATGTAACTATAAGATAAAGTTATGTCTTAGAAGTTATTGCAGCAATTTGGGGGTTGACGCCCTTCTTTTTTTTTTCCAAAGCTTTCGACAAATTTTAACCATTTCTGGCCACTTAAGAATTGGTAAAGAAAAGTCATGAAGATACTAAGACCTTGAGGAACAAAAAAATCCATATTGTGACTTGGTATCTAAAACCTTTGCATTTTTCTGCAGTTGGATGGTGTGCACCTTTGTTCGAAAAAACACATTGCTTAGCATGCCTGTTTCTGAGACTGTGGTAAAAAAAACAAAAATAATAGATGTGTGGATACCCACTGCCGATCATTGTGATTAACGTATTTGGGTAATGATTTACAATAAATACTCACTCACTAAAGTAGTTGCTCAGAACTGTCCATGGTGACATAACAACAACAACAACAAACACAAGCAGATTACAACACACTTTTTCACTTGTTGAGGGGTCTGCTGTGAGGTTTCTGCCTTCTAAAAGGCAGTTTTTCCTCTCCACTGTCGCCAAGTGCTTGCTCAAGGGGGAATGTTGGGTTCTCTGTATTACAAATAACTTGGAAAGTGTCATGAGATAACGTTTGTTGTGAATTGGCACTATATAAATAAACTGAATTGTTCCTTACAGGCCCCCAGACCGGCTGATACCAAAGAAGAGCAGCCTCCTCCTCTTCCTCAGCCGAGGAAGAAAGGTCCCAGAGCACCATGAGCGTGACAGGATACAAGCGTCGGAGTTTAGACGACCGGTTTGCTTCTCACCTTGCAACCTTTCTCTATTTAAATTCTTGTGTTGTGTTTTTTTTTTTGTTTGTTTTTTAACCAAAGAAGACCAAGCAAACTCGGCCAAGGGAAGCCGTGATTCGTGGCACTTCACCAGCTCTCTCTTGTGGTTTTAAACGTCATGATTTTCTCAGGGTGTACTGAACATCTTTATGAACAAACGGCAGGGTTTTTTTTTTTTTTTGGTTTTTTTTTATGGTTTAGTCACTAAAGCAAAGTAGCGGGAGCTGAATTCAAACTATCTACACAAACTTTTAGTCTTATTATCATCATCTTTATAGTAATAAAAACATAGATAATAATTCTTATTATTATTTTGTAAGTGCTTTAATTACTACATTGTGCTTTTTCTCAAGATATCAAACTATTATCTCATTAATTCATGCACTCACAATTGCATTCATTTGAAGACAAAAGCAAATATAAATTTTGGTGAAAAGCTACCACTTTTTCCCCCGGGCCCCTCTGCATTGCACTGTTTCTCTCAAGAACAAGAGGAAAGACTCTACGATGAAAACAGAGGCATACAAGGCAATAATTGCGAAATAACCTAAGGTTGACCTTTAAGATGACCTTTCCTACTTTTTTGATCTGTCGTTACAGTTGAGTAAGTGACATGTGTGAGGCAACAGACATCGTCAGAAGGACGTATGAATTTCTGTCTTTCTCAAGAACTCTGAACTTGCAGGAAGAGGAAGTAAAAATAGTGATCAAATGTCAGCAAACTCCATCTGAGTTCAAGTTTGGTGTTTGTGCCTCTGACTGGGTGTATATTTAGTTGTTACTGTATGAACTTTATATGTCCCTGAACATTAGTTATGTCTTATTTTGGGTGGGTGGGGAGGGGGGGGTTAATACTAACAAGTTCCTTCTTTCCTCTCCCTTAGAGTCAGAAGGGTACCAGTTTCATATTTCTAATATGAATTGTTAACTTGTAATGCTAGCTTAGCATTACAGAAAACCTGAAAATGTAATGTATCACAAGTTTATATGTGGAACAGTGGTGGAATGTAACTAAGTTCATTTACTCAAGTACAAATGTGAAGTATTTGTTCCTTGTGTGAGTCGTCATTTATACTTGTTCTAAAAAAAAAAAAAAATCTTTTAACAGCTATAGTTACCAGTTACAAATTACAAATTATGATCTGACATAAAAACAAATTGTTTTACAGTATAAACAAATTCAAGCTTAAACAGCTGAAAAGTAAAGATTTAATCAACGACTTTTTTTGTAAATGAATTAATCATTGTGACGAATTTTTCATGTAAAAAAAAAAAAAAAAGAAGTCATGGTTTCAGCTTCATTTTAAATAACAGTAAACTGAGTTTTTATTTGTTGTGGAGTGTTTTTTTTTTCCAGAGTACTTAAAAGTACTTTTACTTAGTAGAGGATCTGAATACTTCAAAGTGGGACAGTTTCTTGGCTTGTATTTGTATCTCTGGAGTCTTTATGCTAAGCTAAGTTATGCTAAATGACTTGCCTTTTCCATGTACGTTTAACAGACAAGACATACAGGTCTTGGTTGAATTTAAACTAAGAATGTCACCACAGAGCCATCAACACGTCTGATTTTATTTTTTAGACTGAAAGTACAATCTGCACACTGTCCTCTGCTCCCATACAGTTATTTACTTTTAATTTTTTTTTTGCTGTCTAAACAAACTGTACACATTCTACATTTTGTGCTTCTGTTTCCATGTGAATTTATCTCGACTTGATCATTTTATAGCAGATGCGTTGTGAAACGAACATGCCATTTGAAACGTTGTGTTTGTAGCGAAAAGTTCTTATTCAGAGTCGCGTTGGAGGGCAATCCTGTCTGATCTTTTTTTTTTGTGTATGTGCTGCCAACTTAAAAATGCTGATAACTGAGATAAGTTACATTTTCTTCGTCCGGGGGCCTATCGCGTGTCGTTTATGCTTTATTTTTTGCTTTCGCTTTGTAGAACACACCTTCTTCCTGAAAAAAAACAGACAAGTCAATCTGATCGTTGTACCAATGGTAATAAATTTCAAAGCTGTTTATTTACAGATAACTGAAGTGCGTTGTTCCACTGACACACTCGCTCAAGGCAGAATTCACCTTTTTGTGTGGTTTTGAAGCAAACGGTGTTAATTCTGATGTGACTTATCCAGCAGATTGCATGCGGGGCAAATGTTCTTTTTAAAGTGTGTCATTTTCACCTCTGCAGCTTTTTGTGTGTATGAATCACTTTACATATCCTGTCTTTTGGCTCTAAATGTGTTTGTGGTTTGGAGCGTTTTAGCTGTTTATGCTGAGCTACTGCTGAGTGCAAGATGGGTTATCGTGTGAGTGTGTGTGTGTCTGCTAGAGGGTTTCCTGTACACACACCCTTATGCTGAAAGACGACTACAGAATTTACCAGACATTTTTGCTGCTATTCTTCTTTGTCATTTGACATTTAAATTAATATCATCATTTCCTGCTGACGACTTTTCCCCCCCTATTGTGTCCCCTTTTATATTTTATTAAAAGTTGTAGAACACAGTAGCAGTAATATTTGTTAGTCATTCTCAATGTTAGCCATAAATGCTGCCATTTGATCAACTGCGTGAGAGTTTGAAGGTGCAAGATTTTGCACGGTAATACATCACATTCACGGCTTTAACAAGCAGTCCGTGCGATATTTAAAACAAGGGATGATGTGTTCAGTGCAAATAAAAAAAACAGTACACTGCAGATGAATTGGTCACAAGCAGTTTTTGACTGACGATCTGTCGCGCTTGTTCCCATAACTTTCAGCAGTTTTAGCAGGATTCAAATGCAAAAAAATACCAAGCAAACAACAAAAAGACAGACAACAAAAACAGGTAGGCGAGTAAAACAAGAAGAAGCAGGCTTGGGCAAATTCAAAAAAGAACTAAAAATCACAAACTTCAGTGAGAACAAACCACTAGAGAATACTATATTAAACAAACAAACATGTGGGTTAAGGACACAGGAGGATCATAAGGGACAGGTAAACTAACCATGGAAATCACAATGGAGGAAAGGTCAAAACATGATACATAAAAAGGAGAGTAAACCTACAAAATAAAACAGGAAATAACTAAACTTTAGACAGTTTTTGGCTTGTGCCCTCAAAACAACGCGACGTTTTCTCAAACTGTTTCTCTGAAATATTTTGAAAAAGCTAAACCATATCCAATATTTCACCAAACAAGAGTTTTACTCAGAGTTTTATCTTGCAGACTTGTTTGGGATTTTGTGCCAAGAACCACTGAGACTCGTCACAAAAGTGTTGGCTAAGTGCAAACCGGCTAAAAATCTTGTCTGTGTTAATAACCACCATGCAAGCACAATTTAGCATCTTGACATACTTGTCCAATGCATATTTTATTCATGTTAATGTTAGAGGTTGTGGTTCTAGTTTTTGTCTTTATTCTCATGGTTTATTTATTGTTTAATATTTCTATGGCTTTTTATTGTTGCTCACCAGTTTACATGGCGAGGTGTGGGTAAGCAGTGTGGCTGTCAGTCAGAGAAAAGAAAACATTCAATCTGTATTGACTCATCCTCTCCACTAGATGGTGCTGTCGCTTCATGTCCACAGGGTCAATCAGTCAAGTCAATCAACTCCAGATCTGCTGTCACAACAGTCAAACCTAGACATTTTTCCAAATCCATTGCTATAATTGATCTCTTTTTCTCTCTCTGAAGAATTGATTTAAATCTGTACAGATGAAAATATTTTATGATGCTGCTTTCTTGCTGCGAATCAGTATGAAGTAGAGAAGAGATTTCAAGTTAAATCTGGGTTTATTGTGGAAAATGCATAGTATCTGAGGTGACTGGAAGTGACTGGTTTGAAATAAAAGCCTGTTAGTTTATTAAAAACCAGTTCCAGTTCCAAGAATCCATGGCCTGGTAAATGACTGATAGGGGAGTAGGGCAGTAAGATAAGACTGTTTCTGATGTGTGTGTGTGTGTTTGAACAGATGTAGCGCGAGGAACAGATGCTTCCGCGTTGAGACCACATACAGTAGTAGGTGACACATATTGGTTCCTCCCTACCACACACAGACACACACATTTCAAGAATAGGACACTCATGTGTATCACGCTAGATGACTCGTGAAGTTAAACCTTTTGACGTCTCACCTCCTGTGACTGAGCGCTGAACTTTGCCCTGGTCTCTGGGCCTGGGTAAACACACAGCTACGGCCTGGCCACAGCACTGCAGAGCTGGCAGCGGGCATGTGTGGACCTTGTTGCCTGCGGGTCCTGCTCAAGGTTTCTTCCTGTTAAAAGGGAGTTTTTCCTTGCCACTGTCTGCTTGCTTGGGGGTTCAGGCTCTGGGTCTCTGTAAAGCATCTAGAGACAATTTTGATTGTATAAGGTGCTATATAAATAAATTGAATTGAATTGAAAATAAAAATCTGGCAAATGTGTGCTGTGCTGTGTGCTTTGCAAAATCACTCAAACGCATCCTATCGTTTCTGACATTTTATTATAAGAAAGGATTTTTATTGTCACTGCACACGTGCAGTGAAACTCTCTTCATATGTTTTGTTACCCCCATCAGCAAAATGTCTATCTTTGCCTGTGGACAGGAATCGGTTGAATTCTCTAAACGCTGGAAACACTTAAATTAAAGGTGGGTCAGTGCTTCCTTTCTTATCTCAGTTTAAGAAAGAAGGGATGCTGTCATACAGGTCTTTTTGGTAGCACCTTTCAAACTATTGTTGTTTCACCATGCAGACCCACACCGATAACATCCGCTGGTCCATAATAGTTCTTTTCCTTATGAATTCTCCCACACATCCTTCCTTGTCCTCATGACATTTCTACCGACGATTGATTTTGATTGATTTCTTTGATTATTTGACCGCAACGATAGCTTTCATGCTACATGAACCCGATCTGCAGGTGATGGCAACGTGTTAAAATATGTGAGAACGCTCCAGCAAAGGCATAAATGTGAAATTTTAATGCACTGAATGTGCTTGTTATACTTTAGTGATACACACAGTGTGTTTTGATGGGAAATGCTGCATGTAAATATAAACATTATAAAGCATTATAAAGCATTATAAACTTTGTTTGCTGGAAAACTATGTGTGGTACCTTTAAATTAACCATTAGCTTTGTCCAAACAGAGTTTACTCTTCCTGAGGTCCCTAAACACATCATATTATTCAAAATCACATCTGACCCATGAGAGTCATGAAAGTTTGGTTTTTTTTCCCAAAAAATGTCATAATTTTTCTTTTGTTTTTGTTTTGTTTCAATCAAGACAAGAGACTTCAAACAGTAAAAGATATTCTGATATATTTTGGGGGTCTAAACCACTTATAAATTCATAAGGGAGGAGCGGTATAGCAATTAAACTATGAGGGAGGAATCCATTACAGCAAAGCCAGACCACTCTGACTGAACAATATCTGACATGTAATAAAGACTAATATCAGCACTATAAACCTTATGGCAAAATGAGACACGGGGAATCTCTTCTTCTCTCTCCACCTGGGACCTCCCTGCTTCCTTCCACTCCTCCTCCAGCCTAGCCCGTCACCTAACTTCCGGCCAGTCTCTCTCTCTCTCTCTCTCTCCTCAATCAACCTCTCCCCCTCTCTTATCAGTTTCGTCCTCGTTCCCAGAAGACACACACCAAACCGGTTCAGTGTCAGTGTGAGAATCCTAACATGGATTCGGATTCGGTATAAATCCGGTCTCCGGTTGTGCGGCTCCGCCCGGTGTGCGTTGCGGGACTGACTGCACAGATCTGAAGAGTTTTATTGGATTGATCGACAGCGGCGGGAGAAGAGGACTGGTGTTACCCCACGCACAGGACAAAGAGACCGGGAGGGGGGAAAATTAAGGAAACAAGATAAGAGTGGAAAAGGCTAGGAATGAAAATGGACAACTGTCTTCCAGCGCTCGTTTTTGGTCTTTTAATGCTCGGTAAGGAACGTTTCTTTGCCTGACTGTTGATAGCTAATTAACTCCGATGGATGTCGGCATTCTTCTGCAAGCGAACCCAATGTAAAACCCTGTTAAGAAAACTGTCAATTAAGGGTTTAGCCGCTTGTCGGCAAGGGTACATATCTCATTAAAGGTCAGTTAAAGCATTTTTCGTATCTTTAACATCCACTAGCCAATCCGGTTTATATCCAATCTATCCTCCAGCTCTTAATTCGATTCATTTCAATCCTTTTCAACTGGTTCACTCTGCTAGCTGCTGCCAACTGCTCTGCATTTTTGATGGAAGAAGTTGGGAGAGTTCAACGAGCCACACAGATTCAGAAAGTTAAAATTTAAGGGTAAAAAAACTGAACTTGGTTTATGGGATGGATGCCGATTTGTAGAGTGTATCTTGTAGGTTGGAAAAAACCATTAAGCTGTGTTCTCAAACATCTCTAAATGTGACCTCGAGCAAAAAAGAGTTAAAAATGCCATGTTGTTAAACGCAGTTTGGCACGATATCTCTCTCTCCCTGTGAGAATGAAATGCACCCATCGATGAGGTATCTGGATATATTTCTCACTTAATTTAAATGTCTCCAAGTGAAGAAACTGTTGTACAATTGTGCTTAGCTAATGTAATGAATTCATTGTTTTAGGTTTAGGTACTAATGGTTCATTAAAACACTGTTTAAAAAAAAAACCCTTCTTTCTCCCATTTAAATGGAAAACACTGAAGAATGAATGCTTAAGAGCTAGAAAATAAAAGGAGGGAAATAGTCCAAAGTTTGATGTGTTTCATCCTATCCAAGAAGACCTGAAATCAACTGCGGTGACCTGATTTGATAAGGTCCCATTAGCCCGTTGGCCATCATAATTAGCCTCAGACCTTTTCTATTTTTTATTTTTTTTGTCTTGTATTTGTACCAGAGTTAAACTAGGCTGACTAATTACCACAGTGTTATAGAGCAGAGCCAGACCTGTGCTTAGTCATGAGGCTGCTTATTGGTGTTGTTCATTGGCCTATCTCAGGGCCCGATAGTGAAGTTGCCATATGTAACTATGAATGTCACCAGGGCTCTCTTTGTGTGTGTGTGTGTGTGAGTGTGTGTGTGTGAGAGAGATAGACTTGGCTTAAATTAGTGCAGTGTAAGATGATAGAATGTCGCCAGCACTCCTGTGGTGGGTTGCTTTGCAGGTGTGAGTGTGTGAGTGCATTCTGACGCTGCACAAGGGAACGTAAGCCCTGGTATTCAAATTGCTTCCTCTATACTATGACGCAGATAACTGTGAGTGTCACTGTCACTGAGTGACTTAAGGGATAAGAGGTACATCACTGAATGAAATTTTCTATTCAGACTTCCAAGAGGAAGTCAAAGTCTGCCTAACTGCCCAACAACAACAACTTTTTGGCCTGTTGAGCATTTGTATTTTAGCCTGAGTTGTTCAATGGGGCGGCGACACAGATAATTTCATTGCAGTGCAGACTTGTCAGTTTTTAATTAAACAATTTGTCCATATTTGTCACAAATACATCATATAGACAAAAATATTGGGCTACCTGACATTGCAGTTTTTTTTTTTGTTGTTTTTTTTTTGCCCATTCATGCATTTGTGAGGTCACACACTGATGTTGGACCAAAAGACCTGGCTCACGATCTCCATTCCAGTTCATCCCAAAGGTGTTGGATGGGGTTGAGGTCAGGACTGTATGAGAACAGTCAAGTTCTCATACACCAAACTCATCCAGCCATGTCTTTATGGAGCTTTGCTTTGTGCGCTGGGGCACAGTCATGCTGGTTGGAAGCATAGCATTAGTCCATAATGTCTTGGTATGCTGAAGCATTAAGATTTTGACTCACTGGAAGTAAGTGGCCGAGCCCAAACCTTGAAAACCAGCCCCATAAAGAGGCGTGTCTGGATACTTTTGTCTATATAGTGTAAGTGTTTGCAAATTGCTTGTATGGCTCATGTTGTATTTGTTTCTGTGAATGTATGTCCATGAATGATTTGTTTTAGTGGATGGACCTTTAGTATTTAATGCACCAAAGAGGTTCTTTGCCCCTCTAATGGGACCAGCGTTGAAAGTAAATTTTGATACAGCTGGGACCACGTTAGAAGTATGTGTCCTCACCTCAGCCTTCGAATTTGTATGTTTTTGTAGCTCCATTTTAAGACTCTTAATTGATCTTGCCATTCGTGCACGAGAAATATATCATGACCCTGGGGTTCATGCCAAGACAGAACAGCGCTGGACTGGTTTTTGATGCGAGATGGTGTGTTATTTGGAGCTTTCGCCGTTTGAAATTTGAAAGTAGAATCATATTGTGTCCCATGAGATTTCTCACATCATGGAGTTTTTTAGTTGTCAGACTCCCAATAAAAATTAATTCATTTAAAAACATGCCACTTTGGCATTAATACACCAACCTTTCTTTGTACCACTCTGTGGTCCCGTTGGGCATCCCACCTACAACATTGCCCAATTGTCAATTGTTGAGAGAATAAATAATCTGCAAAGTAACTCATAACTAAATATCTTAATTAAACATAACTGAATTAAAGTATAAAGTATAGTGTAGAAGAAAATGGAAACATTAGAGAAAGGTTCCTCAAAACTCCACTTAAGTATAGTAAACTACACTTAGTTATATTCCAACACTAGTTATTCTAGATTTAGATACTAAGATTGTTATTTTTACTGCAGATGTTCCAAATAATAGGGATATTGGTGTCCTTGATTGCTAATAATTGTCATTCCCCATGTGATTGCTTGTTCAAATCCAGTTAATTTGGGTGGGGACTAACCAACCCTTCTTTGCATCCGGCTGAGTCTGAATGTCTTCCGGACCCGTCGGAACCCTTCTTGATTATTTTTGGGCGTCTTCAGTATTTATTCCAGCAGAGACAATCACAGGCAGGCTGGAAATTGAGTTTGAAAAGCGTACATCTCAGCACCTGACCAAGCAACTTTGAGTTTCTTATTTTAGTGATGAATGGTCCTGTCACCGAACCCATATACTGTATATGAGACTGGTTTTGTGACATGACACTGCAGAAATCTTGCAAAATGCAAAAAGGAAGTAGTAGTAGGAGGTTTTTTAATATGTTGGGTAGTAATTTGCATTAGCCAAATATAGCATACTGAGCCATTAGCTGTTGAAGACCTTTTTGATGGTTGACAACTCGCTGAGGCAAATATATTGCGGTTGCTGAACGTCACACACTCTTCTTTTTTTTCTTTCTTTTTTTTTTTTTAAATCTATTACACTAACACTGTGGCTGCCACAACTCTCAGAGACAAACATGTGAGGAAGCCATCAGTCTGTGGTTTATCCTACCATACGAAGCTAAAGATGAAGTAAACCGTAGACAAATCCTGACAGGAACGGTAAACAGGAAGCGAAACATAGAGTGGGTTTTATGCGCTACGTTTTTCAGTGACTTACCAAAGCAGAAAAAATCTCCCAGTCAGCAGGCTCACATGCACATAACTCCAGGCCAGCTGCCAAAAACTCAAGTATTGATGGGCCATACAAAGATGGGGCTTTTTTAAACCAAAGCTGATCCACGTCCAGATTTGTTCTGTTTTTTTTTTCCTCAAAGGTATCAGTTTTTAGCAGTGTCTTAGAGGACCTAAACATGGTTTAATAGTGACAGAAATGCTTTTGAAATCAGTTAATATAATGACAGACTTTCACAATGTGATGTGTGATGGTGTATGGACACGGTCCCCGGATAGTAATGAAGCTCCACAGCTTGTCCAAAATGACCATATGCCTGACTTTCTAAAGATGGCTTCAGATGAGTGAGGCACTTCTCAATTTAATAACAATTAAGCCATATAATGCATGTTGAATATTAAAGTAGAACATGCGCTTATTAGATAGATGTGAGCATTCCCTGTGGGAGAAAAACCACCTGATGTGATGCAGCCATCCCTACACCAGCAGGAATCAGATCTGTTGTGGTCCAGATCAGGAACACATATGAAAGGTTTTCCTCAAATCACATTTATTTCTTAAATCACATCGACTACATTGTCCCACCCAGATCAGGTCAGATAAACCCCAGCGGTGCCTCTCAAGTCTAATAGAACCGATTAGTGATTCTTCAAGAACTCTGGAGTCCTGAAGTCCAGCCATTGCATGTACTCAGTATGGGTAGAAGTAGAAGAGCTGGATCAGTGCTCCCACAGTACCAAAAATGACATATTCAGTCATTTTCCTTTGACAAAAGAAGAGAAAACTCTCAAACAAGCACCCATACAAGAGCTTTGCCCTAATCAAATTATCTAAAATTGGTAAAATTGAACCCTATTTGGGGAAACTTGCCAAGCAGCTGCACACAAAGCCAGCAGTATGTAGCATCCCCGCTTTACCTTTTAGCTGAGCCCCCCCCGGTGCACATGTCGGGCTTGGAGCCGGAATGTTGAAACAGGAAGCAAAGTGTCAGTGAACCTGGCCAACTCCACTCAGTGGCTCAGTCTGGCTTCTGCTGTGTTGCTACATGCTGCACTCAGCTGGAATGTGAGTGGAGTTTTCCCACATTTTCTTTAACCGGGCGGGAATGTAAACCAAATGGTTTGATAAGCCCCAAACCCACAATGTAACCAAACAGCATTAATTATGTAATGAATTATTCTAAACTAAGTCTTACTCTTACTTTCTGTCTTCGGGGAAATCTATCGGAGTGTTGACATAATCAGTTTGAACTTCAGATTGTCATCATCTTACCAGTCTTACCACATTTATCCGAGTACAGCCTTTTCATTGTGTCGAGTCTGTTTTCGTAAGACAAAAGTCTTGTGGGTGTGGATGTAGTCGCTACACTGTGGAGCACTCTGAAGAATAAAGATCTCCAGAGGTATAACTGGTATAACTGGACAGTCGGACGAACTGTCAAAAGAATCAGTGTACCGCTTTGTGTCTGCTAGTAAGATTGATTCTAAAATCATAGTGACTCAACACCTTTTATACTTGATAGTGAGCATGGGTTGTATCTATTTGACACTCTCTCCGTCCCTGAAGGTGGCTGCCTGGCCCGGGTGGTGACGGTGTCTCCTGGTCCATTAATTCGGGTGGAAGGGCAGCCGGTATCCATCAGATGTGATGTCAATGAATATTCTGGACCACGGGAGCAGGTACGTGGGTATTTACAGTAAGTTTACAGTAAGTGTTTAAATGAAGTGCAGAATTCTGCATAGGTACCACCCAACCTTTTCTGCATTGTTATCCTACCTTTAGGCTCCAGAATTCCCTCAACTGGGCCAATGCACTGTTAATTGTCATGTGACTATGTGGATATTTGTAAGCTCCCAGTGGGTCATGAAATATCTACCTCAAGCCAGCTGTGTTAAATATAGTTAGATAGTTGTGGAAATCTGACCACCTTTCGATGGAGTTGAGCGCTTGTAACGATCTAAATTCATCGTCTTCGCCGTCTGCATGGATGATAATCCCATTGGAGTATATGTGGGGAATTTTATCCAGATGATGGTGGGAACTAGTCAGGTCAGATTCATCCACTTTTATTCTTTTATAAAACGCTCCAATGCCATTATCCGTCCTGCAGGATTTCGAGTGGATGATGTCCAGGGATGCCACCAGTCAGAGGATTAAGATAATCTCCACCTTCGATGCCAGCTACTCCCACCCGTCGCTCAGCAAGCGCGTCGCGTCCGGCGACATCTCTGTGGTTCGGCTCCAGGACAACGAGGTGGAGCTTAAGATAGCCGAGGCGAAGGAGACGGACGCCGGCTTCTACTGGTGTCAAACGCCGAGCACCGACTCCGTCATCAGTGGCAACTACGAGGCTCAGGTCCAACTCACAGGTGAGCTTTCCTGACTTAGCTGTGTATAAAGCTAGCAGGCTACAGTGGTTCATATAACAGCTATCCCCTTGACTTGCTAATGCTCCACTGACCATGTATATATCCTCCCACACACACACACACACACACACACTCACACTCAGCAGATGTCAGGTGGGAGTACTTGGCTTGTGTCAAATGAGGTCCAGGGAGGGATTTGGTTAGAGAAAGACAAAGGTTGGCAGAAGAATATAAATACCATCATATGACATGCAGTGAAAGAAAAGTTTTGAGTGTTACACGGTCTATAATGAGCAGAAACATTCAGTCATAATTGGTCTAATTTTCCTGACCGAGATGTTGGAGGGGAGCATTACTTTTAACAACTTTGAAATCTGTGTTACGCTGCTTGTAACTAGAGCTGCATGGATCAGATAGACTGGATCTGTATCTGTGTAATGACCTCATTAGGCAGATCTGGTACCAGCCAGTCCGTTTAAAAACCCCTTTTTCTTATCTGCTCCTTTCTTTTGCTGCATGCATGTGTTGCATATTGGCAATAATCTGCCAATATGATATGTATCGCAACACGGACATGATCTTTTTGAAGCGTAAGGCAGAGAACGGTGAAAATAGTCACTATTTTGGCTCGTAAAAGGGACTGACACTCATTCAGATAGTTTTCAGCGGGCTAATCAAGTCATTGTTTTTTTGTCGTGAGTTAGCATTGCTGCTAATTGACTTCATATAAAAAGTCATTTTGCCTAATTGCTAATCATGCAGGCTTAGTAAAATTTGTTTGAATGAATTTATACCATTTCAGGACTCTGTTGTAATAATACAGCCGATAGGAAATACTGATGTGTGACATCACTGAAGCCTAACATCAAGTCCCACCTTAGTGAAGAAGAGCTTCTTAAAGTTTGGGCTGTTTGTATTCAAATCACATAAAATAGTAAATGAATGTTTCTGTATAGAAAGTAAATCTCAAAGCTTAGTATTAATAGGGTCCTGTGAAATATGTTTTCATTTTTTCCAGCTTCTGTTTCTCTTGTTTTTTTGTTTCAATTCTGCGCTTTTACGATTTTTTAACCTACAATTTTTATTGGCCCCTCTTACAATTCCCTGGATCTTTTAGAGGGGTTTGCTCGCCAATATCACAGAAACACTGTAAGTTTGTCCAATTCAGACTATTTTCTGTCACAGAAGCAGAAGGAAATAGAAAACACCCATATTCAGCACTTTCCTTTGAATTTAATTGGGTTGTTCCCCTCTCACTAATTGCGTACAGTTTGGCTACTGAATCGGCTTAACGCGAGCCCGAACACGCAGGACGTTTAACGGCGACCATTACTTATTTGAGTGGAGTTTCGGGGGCATCTTCTGTTACGAAAGCCTCAAAATTTGAGAGAACGGGATTGTCTGACGGGAGGTTAGTTAGCTCCATAATGCACCATCATGTTCAGCTGCTCTCTGCTTCCCAACAAGGCTCCCCAGACACCTTGTTAAATTTAGACCTGAATTAGCTAGGCAGCGCTGTTTATGTGCCAGAGAGATTGTCTTGTGTATGCAGAGCGCATGTATGGGTGTGTAATATAGTTTGTAGTGTGTGAAGGGAGGGCGTGTGTGTGTGTGTGTGAGAGAGAACGACACTGTCGGTCGTTAACAGACATGATGAGTTAGATTTGCTGCTTCAGGGTCTGTACCAGTCGAGACTTGTTCACCACATTCATCAGCGCTCACACTCCCATGAAGAAACACACATACACACACACACATACACACACCGCCCCAATGAGGCTGTTTGGTTATGTAAGGAGCAAGTGAAGTACAGGTCGCTGAGGGTTTGAAAACTCCTTTCAGGCTAATTTTAATTGATAGAGCAAAACGCAGATTACTCGTACTGCCTTTGTTATCTGCCACAGGCTCTCACATCACTGCAGCACAGTCGCAGTACTGGATATTCCTGAATTCCAGTCTCATTGGTGTGTAGTAACTGTACATCCATGCTATGTATTAACTTAAGGATTCCGTTCATTATATTTTAACCCTTTTGGAAACCTCCCTCAGTCATAAAACACTCTGAAGGCAGAGAAACTCAAGCTGGGATGAAGATGAGACTTAACTGATTTTGTACGGTTTTACGTTAATGTATTTATTTATTTTTTTTCAAATACGATAAGTTGTGGTTTTTGTGCCCGCATCTTCTAACACCACCCAACTGAATTTTTTTTTGTGTCATGAGCAGCAAATGCACCATGTGATGAAGCTTTCTATCTGTCTCTACATATATTATATCAGTCAGAATCAGAATGTAATTCCGTTCCCATAAGCTTTCTATTACTCCCCGCTCCCATTCTTCTGCCACTTCACTGATTCATTTATAACACGACGATTAGCTTCCAAAAGGCATTATTCACCATTTCTGTGAAAAAAAAAAAAAAAATATATATATATATATATATATATTTTGGCACGAAACTGAGAAAGAGTTGAGAGCTATGATTGCTGTACTGTTGCGTTTGTGAGAAGATTATTAAACATCTCGCCTGAAGTCAGTCTGTGGACACACCCCAGCTCTCACTCATTCATTATCCTTTTTTTTTTTTTTATGATTAACATTTTCCGTTTTAATATTAAACCACCCAGCTACACCGGTGGTGATAAAACAGAGTCTGTAATTTGCGTTTAGCAGTCATCCAGCAAACACTACTGAGCCTGCCGCTCAGTTTTATTATTAACCCCCCATGTCTTCACTACAGACGTGCCAT
The DNA here is from genome assembly GCF_020382885.2 of Scatophagus argus. Classification (NCBI taxonomy): domain Eukaryota; kingdom Metazoa; phylum Chordata; class Actinopteri; family Scatophagidae; genus Scatophagus; species Scatophagus argus. The sequence goes on from NC_058516.1 coordinate 11,275,431, forward strand.
TCATCACAGGAATGTTTTTCTCTTCCCTGTTGCGAAAAGCAGAGGTAAAACTTTGTTTTATTGTTACAGTTTTGGAGACATCTGAAAGCAAGTTCCCCAAGTTTTAAACGGCTCGCCATTCCGTCGCTGCGTCGTAACATGAAAAGAAACGAAAGAGCGTCGAAATCGTCCTGGAGCTCTGAGAGTCGATACCAAGCAGGAAGTGTTTTTTTTTTTTTATTATCCCAACAAATCAAGGCCAGAGTACGAAAGAGAGGAGGTCGATCTGCTGCTGCGTTACCTGAGCAGGCGAGTCAGTAACCTTTATGAACACTCACCTGGGTGTGTTTCGTTTACTGCTTTATCTGAAGCAGTTTGTTTGCTCGCTCTCCTTCAAATAGTGACCTTGACAAGAGAGTTTTAACAGCGTGAGTCCTTCCAACTTTCACCCTAACCCTTAAAAAAAAAGGTATTACACCAACGCTGAAAGATGGTCTTGTTGTAAAGTTGTAAAGAAAGCAGACATTTTGTAAAATTGGTGCTGCATGTTCAGAGGAAATAGAGGAAAAAAAACAGGCTGTGTTATTCTCTTCTGCTCAAAGGGTAGAAAAACTACAACAACCAGAATGCATTGCGCTGCACTGGACCAATAAATGCTGTGGTGGCTCATGTACCTGAGTGGAAGCCTGTTTTTTTTGGCTTGGTGGATTTTGAAATGTGAAACAAGATGGCGGCCTGTTGGAAACAAGCTATCTCCAAATTATTAAACCTAAACAATGCTTCTGAAAATGTTTTAGGTGGTAGGTTCAATTTTATTTGAGACGGGAATACAGAAGTACAAGCTGTAGTTCCCACAGAAGACTCACCTTTCAACACACACACACACACACACACACTGCATGATGCTATCGTTACATAGCAAATAGCTGTTTGCTTCTCTGTTTTTGTTGAATATCTCATGTATTTGACCTTCAAGAATCCCCTTAAAACCCGAAAACTGATAAACGTAGGAAGTCATCATCATTCTGTCATTCTCCTGAATAAATACCTTCATTTAATGGTTGAATCTTAAAGTTTTTGGTGACATTCAGTCTTTTTCTTTTCCAATTTAGCTCCCTTTGATGTCGGCTTTCTTTTCACATGCGCTCGCTTCCATTTTAACATGTCTATTTTTTTTAAATCAGGCATCCTTTCTCAGGACTTTTTTTCTTTTTTACTATTATTATTTTTTGCCTTTTTAACATCAAAGAGTCTAAAGATGGGCATTGGGGGTTGGAGAAATGGCATTGCTTTCCTCAATCACGTCATTATTATTTAATTAAAGAGTTTGGTCTAGACCTGCTCTAAATGGAAAGTGTCATGAGATAACTTTTGTTGTGAATTGGCGCTATATAAATAAACTGAACTGAATTAAACTGAATTGAATTATGTCATTGCTTTTGATTTTTCACCCTAAAACTAAGCAGATTTTTGGAATTTTGGAATCTTATTGCACATAGCTCAGAATATACCTCCAGTAATAGACAGAAAAATAGACTAAAATAGTGCAAATATGCTACTGATTGCGTGTATGATTTTGTGTGTGTGTATTTTTCAACTTTGACCTTTTGTATTCAGTGATATTCGCACGTATTACAGTGTTATGTTTTGTCTCTTTCCCTTTCAGTCATTGCCAACACCCTCAAGGTCTCCCCCCAGACTCCGCCCTCAGCCGTCCCAGAAGGAAATGACATCACGCTATCCTGCAACGTCACCCGGGAACTCACCCTCCCCACCTACCTATCCGTCACCTGGTCGGTGAAGAAAGGAGCAACGTCGGAGGACATTTTAACGTTTGGCCCTCAGGGAGATGTGACGGTGGCGCCGAAGTTCGAACGCCGCTATACGGACGGAGGCATCCGATTGGTTCCCAGGAAAAACGGATTGTTCGAATTGGTGATTTCCAGAATGACGTCGTCTGACGAGGGGATTTACGAATGCAACGGAACGGAATGGACGCATGAAAACGGGAAATGGATAAAAATCGTGGAGAGCACGAAAGAGATGGGAACCGTCTCTGTTACGCCTACAGGTAAAAGAAAGAAAATTCACTTTAATAACTGTCAAAATACTTCATTTAGATTGTTTTGTTATCAGCCTTGCTGACGGCGTGACTTTCATCGCCTTCCATCCATCATTAGTTCCATACTTCTGATTTTCCGAGCCGCCTCCATCATTGTCCTGTACTTTCTTAACCTCACCGCCAGAACCTTTTTATGACTTTGCTCAGCAGTTGTGGACTCACTGGAGATGGACAGTGTTGGCCAAGTGGTGTCGCTGGATTGGTTTCTTGTCATCATTTATTGTCTTCTGTCAGCTGACAGTAGTTGTAACACAATACCTACAGCCAATTCTCTCTGTGGTCGTTCGAAGTGTGTTTCATAGTCCACAGCAGAGTGATGAACCTGATCTAAAGCTGGATGCTGTGTCAATTATGTCTGAAATCATAATCAAGTTTATTTAACACGATTACTCAATAACTTTGGGAACGTTTATTGAACTTTTGATAAAAATTCAAGTCTTTTTACCAGTGGATTTCTTTCAATTCTAAATATAATTCAATAATAATAATAAAAAAAACCCATAAATGTCTGTTGGATTCTTGAAATTCAATTATCTTTTTGTCATAATCGTTTAGAAGCCAAAATTGTAATTGAAAATAAAACTTAATTAATCATCAAGCTGGGGTGAACAAGAGCTTTGATACTTTAGGCGTTGCCACGGTAACTGACTTCCAAACAGCGGCTGTTGTCCCGCCCCCTGTCCTGCTTTGTTATTCGACTCATAATTACGCTAATGGCTGAGTTTATCAGTGAAGAACGATCAGAGGTTTGAGGAAAGTGTGATGACTTGCAGTGATCGACTCTCAAGTTAACGTGAATCTGCATGTACGCATAAATCATCCACCCATCACTCATCTGAACAGATCATTTTCTCCGATTTGTAGACCCGCGTGGACATTTCACTCCGCTACTAGCCGCTATGTTGCCTTTTTAAATTATGTGGAGCGTCACGACGTTTTACATTTCTTCATTATTAGCGGCCTTGATGTGTTGAGTGTTTTCTTTAATGATTCTGCTCTAATGATCGGAGAGGCTGCATTCAGAAATTGAAATGTTTGTGTGTGCGCAGTAAGCTTGAATGCAGCAGATATCATGGGACGTTTTGGCAGCAAAGCTGGGAAAAGAAAAAAAAAAGCATTTGCCTTGCAAATTTGGAGACGCTTCACCCTGTTTCACCCAACCACAACCCACGCAGTATTAATCAGAGTATACAGACATAACTGTATATTATACCTACATTACCCTCCTCCCCATAAAAAAGCTTTGAATGGTATTCAGACAGCAGTACATCCAACCCTAGCTCAGTTACATGATAAAACTTCTGGAATCGAACAGATATCCTCAGGTGATGTCACTCGAGTCAGTCGAGTCTCCGGCTACATTAGCCACCACTAGCTTCATACTCCTCTGAGTCATAAGTCGGTCAGGTCTCCGCCGACTAATTCAAGCATACTGTTAATTAGGGATACATTGAGTATACAAGAGTTTTGTTTCCATTGCAAGTGTATATCTGTTCTAAATAGCAGTTATCTGTCCACTTGATTGCCAATAGTCGCTACATTTCAGTAGAGAAGCAGAGGTAATATAGTTTCAAGATTGTGTAGATTACACCAAAGGGAGCATCAGATGATTAAAATCTCTTGAAGCTTGGTTGTGGACACAAAAGACACACCACACAGGATTTGTCTCACTATGAGGGAGGGACGTGGGAGAGTTCTCACTCTGTTGTTTGAATGGCATCCTCTCCTCTGGGAGACCCTGTCTTTTACGCTATCCCAGGACGCCCGTGACCCTCACTGTCTGTCTGTCTGTCTGTCTTTCTCGGTCCTGAGAGAGGGGCCCCCCTGGACTCCAACACTCACTCTCATTCATTGCGGTTGCTGTGGTCACCATATCTTCTGTCCTTCTGGGTTGCCATATCCTCTTAAGTGCTAGAAAACACCCAGTGGTTTGTAAAGAAACCAGAGATTTTGAGCTACACACACACACACACACAGGTCTGGCTCTCAGGCCCATTGTGTCTCAGTCAGTTCATATTGACTTACAGTCTTGAGTAAAGAGGATGAGTAAAGTCAAATAGAGTGAGCTTTGTCTCTTTTGTCCTTTCCCAGACACCATACAGAGACTCTTCCCCACATTCTGCTGTCTAGGTTGTTAGTGGAGACCGTTAAACCCCCCTGATTCCCCCTGTTGGATTGAAGATAAACAGAAAAGATATTGAATAGAAGAGACTGTAAAGCTTTTCTTTAGCATCGCAGCTGAGAAAACACGCTTTCCCCCTAAATCTGTCTGACATTTTTCGATTAGTCTCAATAATTTAGCTGAGTGGAGTTGAGAATATTGCAACTCCTCCATTATTGACTAACTGTTGTATCTCTAAGTGTGCGTTTTTGTCTCATCAACTGACGGTTCATTATTTACATATATTAGCCCACAGGTAACACTAATATATCACTTGCATGGCTATAAAGGCTCCTCTACACTCAGTGATTTTGGGCTGTGTCTGTAAAAAGTTGAGGTATGTGGACAAATCTGCTTGTCACTCACCTCACACAGTGTTAAATGCATGGAAGACGGGTTTTAGGACACTGTCCATGGGTGCCCTAGGACATGTAGTGCCAGAGTGAGAGTGACAGCTGAGCAAAAGTATCATGAAGGGTTAATTGTTTCCCCATTTCCCCATGTGATGTGTTCAAAGTGCTAATTAAGATTGATTAAAAAAAAAAAGCCTGCTTTGATACATTGCAGCTATTTTTGTGTCAGTAACCTAGTGGAAAAAAAAACAATCGAACAACTGTTTCAGCTTTTATAAAATCCGCATTCTTTACAGATGTTCAGCCATCCCAGATTAAAGATACATAAGGATGATGTGACTGATGCGGTCTCTGTCTTCGTCCTCTCAAGGTCAGTCCCTCAGCGTGAAGGCTACATCCACCTCCTCACCCTCCTCTGCGACTCTTCTCCTCTCCCCTGGTAACACGCTTACCCTCCTGTGCTCCATCTCCACCGACAACCTGGCCGCCCTCGCCCTGGAGGTGACCTGGCTGGCAGACGGCCGCGATATCATCACCATGGAGCGCAGCGGGGTGGTGATCTCGAACACGTCCTCCACCGGAGTGCAGGGAAAGCGGGGGGAGGCGAGCCTGGAGCGTACGGGAGCTGGAGAATACAAGCTGGGGGTGAGGGGGGTGAGCGTGGAGGACGGAGGGGCTTACACCTGTCGCATCCGAGCCTTCATCGAGAAAGGAGGGAAGAGCGCGGGGGGAGGAGGGAGGTGGCACATGGCGGCTGAGAAAACATCAAGCCCCGTGACGGTGAAGGTGTCGGAGATCGGTGAGTTAAACAACAGCAGGTTTTCTGTTTCAAGTGATTTAATCAGTTGTATGGAAGAGCATTTATACCAAAAAATTTGATCAGATTTAAAATGAAAAGATTCACGAACACCCAGTCATGACTTTATAATGAAATGTCATACCATTAGTGAGTATGCAACTTATTAAAAAAAAAAAAAAAAAAGATTACTTAATTACTAAAAAATAATATGAAAAAACAAAAATTGTGACACTCTAGTGTTTAAAATTTCAAGATGTTTCATCTTTATATTAAGTCTAATATCCTACTAAGTAATAAATGTTAAACGATTACTGTCAGTTAAACCAAAGTAACATCATTATTAACCGACAGTTCAAACCTGAATTTAAATTAATTCAAAATAGAAAAGAGTGACAAATATGGCACATTGAACATGTGAAAAGCTAAATTAAAAAAAACTCAATAAATGGTTTTTGATGTCTAATTGATTATTGATTTTCTTTTTTTCCAGCATTCATTTAAATGATGAGGTGCTAATTAAAGAGTTTGGTCTAGACCTGCTCTAATTGGAAAGTCGTCATGAAATAACTTTTGTTGTGAATTGGCGCTATATAAATAAACTGAATTGAATTGAATTGAATTAAATCAGAATTGGGAAGTCGTTAATTTCACAAGTTTCAAAGTAGGAAACATGACCTACTCATGAAAGTTGTCTCATTTCAAACTACCGAACTAATTAGTTTTTCTGCCAAGAATGGGCTTCCGTATAACTCTTTGTGAAGAAAACTTCAGTGAGATGACTGGCAGTCCCTCCCTGCACACTTCATTTCACAGTGGCGTGTGTGCCACAGGATAAAGACTGTTTGCAGCACAAAAAGTGCTTTAGGGCACAGAGAAATTTACAGAACTGTGTAAAATGTCATCCTGATCAGAAACTGTACGCTGTCTGGGATTTTGTTGATATTTCTTAAAGACACAGTTCGCCCAAAATATGACAATTCTGTCATTAGCTACTCTGTTCTTTAATGTCACACTGCTGTCTGAATCCTGTTGCTGAATAGGACAGACTAGGGTCAGCTTTGTGTGTGTGTATTTCTAAGATTGAACAGATCTAAGTGGGCATTTGGTCCAGTTTAATTTATCAAACACAGCCAACAGTTGTAGATTGTTTTACTGTGCCTCCTGGGGCTGGGAGATAAAGATCGAGGACCTGATAAAAAAATTATGTTGATGATGAGCTCAGGACATTTGATCTAACAGCCTATCACGCAGCAAAAATAAGTACAACAACAGCCTGTCAGTGTGGTGCCTTTCTGATTGGCTGCCTTTTTGGCACAAAGGAGTGGGGTAGGGTTATGCTCAGAATAGCGTAGAGCATACAGTGGAGATAATGAAACGCACAGATATATAGTTATATTTCAATGGTGTCAGCAACGACAGTATTCATCATCTTTAAACACAACATAAAGGAGACAAAAGAGAGCCAGGTGTTTTATTCAATCCCTCGCAGAAATGCAACGTTTTCGGCCTCTCTGCCCACAGTAATTTGTACCCTCCTCTTAATCCACACCTGGTTTTGTTTTACACGGCCGTATGGAGCTCGTTATGCCAAAATGTTGAAAATTAACTCACCCTATCCTCCCATAGCTGAGGAAAATGTTGACAAAAAAGGTAAAGCAAGAGCTCGTTGAGGTGAAAAGGTGGGGTTTTTTTGGGATTTTGGCAATGCGTCATGTTCTGTGTATCGATTAATGACACATTAGCATTTGTTAGTAATGTATCTTAAGAAGAGCATTGATGCTCATCCCTATACTACCATACATACATTTTTGCCACCTTTAGTCATTAGAGTGTTTGGCCATTTATAATAGGGCGTATTGAAGACATGGTGTTGCGTGTAGACAGTTCTGATGTCCAACACGGTGAAGAAACGGGGAAAAAAAGGGGGTTCTTTCTGAATGAAATCATGACTTGTGGATGTGTAAAGTGCTGCGTTGCCACAGATGAATCTGGAGTCTCAAGGGTGCTGGGGGGGGGGGGACTCTTTAATCCTCTAGTCAGCCTGCTGCGAGGACGATTGATTGGTCATGGCTGTCCTGCACTCTGCTACCTCTAGGTATGTTGGTGTGTGTGTGCGTCCGATGCTCTGATCCCGCCACTGTGTCGAACACAATCGACACGGCATTCAGTTTACTGACATGGCGGGCGGTCTCTCTGTCTGTCTTTTCCATCCTTCTTTTACTACATTCTTAACATTATGTTAAGATTGTGTATTTTCTCTGCCAGTTAAGTTGGCTTGCAAGGTGGCGTATTAGATTCGCAATTAGATTTGAAATTCATTTCTTGATTTCCTCTTAAAGGAATATAATGATGAAAGCCAAATTTCCAGAAAGTGTTTTGGCTGATTGACTTGCTAAAACTTTACTGTCAGCCCTAGAGCCCAAATGTCATTTTATTTTAGTGCCATGGCAATTACTCTTTGGTTTCTTTTTGGTGGTGGGGGTGCGGTGGGGGCAGGGGGGCGGCTGGCTGGCTGGCTGGCTGGCTGTGTTTCAGTGTTTCTCTGAGGGGTTGGACTGGATAGATGCCACAATACTGGCGTCAAAAGGAACCCAGACAAGTTAAAAGTACCACGGGCTTTCAGGTAGCATGCCATTTACCTGTACATCCCTGCTGTCCAGTCAAAACCTGCCATCTTCTCTCATTAAATCATTTATGTATTCATCTTTCAGGAAGTTAGATCTAATATATACTTCTTTTAACAGTGAGTTTCATAACATCCAATTCACTTATAATATGAATGGGAAAACATGCATTTTTGTTTGGTCATTTATTCCCATTTATTAAGTATGCTTGGCAGGTTCTACCTCCTTGACTGCTTTGGGTTCAGGAAGGTCAATATCAACACTTTTGTTTTGCTAGTTTTGTGTCCATGCAATTACTCTTTATGCCATGGTATTACTTTGGAAAAGCATGTGAAGCAAAAATTGGACCATAATCTGATACTCACTGAACCCAGGCTAACAACTAAAACATGCTTCAGCAATTATGCCTATTCAACGGTAAAAGAAACCCAAAAATAGTGTTTATTCATGAAATGAAAAGAAAATGTGAAATACAATGTATTAAACTATATGAAACTTGAATGATATCTGATACATTGTGACTGTTTCCTTATATAATGGGTAATGAAGGGTAAGTTCAAGGCCTAAGGTACAGAAGGTCAAGTTTAGAAAATCTTTATTTATTTATTTTAACTTATTTAATATTGTCCCCTCCAACATTTACACAATTAGTCAATAGTGTCAATAGAGGGGATCTATATGCTTATTTGGTAATAAGATAAGATCATTTTTATTGATCCCTGGAGGGATCAATAAGGGCAACATTTTTTTTTTGAAACACAACATTTTAAAATATACCAGCTCAGTAGATTTAGTGTGTCTGACAGGGCAGAAACCATATTTCTGGGCTGATTGTGGTCAATCAGTGAACTTGCCCTCATTGCACATTTAATTTGTTGATTTTTTTAAAAAACATTTTTGATATAGTGTTTCTTTCTTTGTAACCCTTCAACCTTTTATGAAAAATTCTAATATGACTAGCTGACAAACTGAATAAAGAAAAATACATCCTACATCTTTAAAGTGGTGTTGGGGCCTTTAGTTAAAATAACAGCCATTTCTTTTAGATACAAAGAAAGATCCCTGAAGCCCTATGATACATTTAGAAACATCAACCAGGCTTTACACACACATACATGTACACACAGTACGTACACGCATAACAGCGAGTTAGAGGAAGGGCACAGCTGAAATATCAAGGAGCGTGATCAAGAACATTTTATCTGTTTATCTGTTTACATGCATTCATGTGTGTGCATGTCTGACAAACATTTTATATTAAGCGAGAGTAAAACTAGGTTTGTTGAATGCTTTCTCCAGAGAGTAAATACCACACACACACACACACAAACATGCTTCAAACACTGTCTTTTTGTGTGTGTGTGTGTGTGTCCCACATAGTGAGGGTATGAGGCGGTTCTCACTGGTGGAACTCCTACATTTTGGCCTCAGGGTTTACATTCCTTCATACTGCTGACACACACACACACTCGCACACATTTCTAATTGACTAAAGCTCACATCTAGCTCATATTTCATTCTCATTCCCCTTGAGTCTGAGCTTTATGTGCGCGACTGTCTGGATTGTCAACCAGTCACTTCCTATTCTGCTGATGCGCGGCCTTGAGTTCGCAGCCCCCCCCCACCCTTTCTTCCCACGATGCTTTGCTACAAGCACTGCCTACCAGGAAGCACAAAGAAAGAGTTGGAGAACTTGTTTAGGAGCTCCCCATGGCAGGGACACACACACACTCTCTCTCACACATAGACACAGTTAAAGAGGGTGTAATTCCTCTCACCCTTGGCTACACTCCCCCCCCTCCCCCTGTGTGCATGTTGTTGTGTCAGCTGGAATTGTTGTCAGCAGAGCTCTCATACTTAAACTCATAATTGTTATTTTATGTAGCTCATCAGAATATTTAGGAATATATTCAGTGGAATGTACTGTGTGCTAATGGCTTTTTTTTTGTTGCTCATATTTGCTTGGCACTGATGGCAGAATTTTGTTGTTTTGATTGCTTGTTTCATACCAATGAAATATGAATACAGGAGCTTAAATGCGCTTTTGAAAACATGCATGAAGCTGCCAAAAATAGTTGTTTTTTATTTTAAGTCTACCAGGCTCATGTGAAACTGTAAAACAAACAAAACCAGTACCAAGGTTGCATTTTGTACTTTGTACTTGTTCTTTCGTTCACATTAAGGGTGTTGTGAGAACTAAATCGACCTTGATGTGAGATTGTTTGCTGTGCGCACAAGGCCAAACTGCCTCCTAAGTCACAGTATGACCGGTTGCTGACAAACAGTGAAGCATTTAAATGACAAATAATATTTGAAACAAATTAAAAAATAAATATCTAAAGGAGGAGTTTCTCAAACACATCTGAGATCGTGCAGGTTCCCATAGGATTGAATGGACTTCTTGTTGACCCACGTGCGTGCAAAGTTATGTGGAAATGAAGCATAACAGAAGCAAAAAGCCATGGCTGTGATGTAATGAGGAATTCGGTGATATGAGTAAATGCAGTTCAGCTGCTGCTCCACACTTAGAGCGAACCATAACCCCTTTGGTCTTTGGTCGTGTTCCAAGCGTGACTGATAAGAGACGCCGAGACCTTGGTTCAGACATCCTGGAGGGTTTGTATCCCCCCCCTAGCTGACCAGTGATGGCAAGTTGGAGCTGGAGCACGTAGTATTACCAACACTGCCTCATATTTCAGCCGCCCTCATCATTATTGTTCTATAAACAGTTTGTCACATGACAGGTTTTAAAGGGGTCTTGACATCTCGCAGCTTTTTTGCGATGCTGCGTCGATTCTCAGAAACGCTACGGATTTTCAGGTTAAGAGTTTACATGCGAAAATTTGTGGCTGAGTTTAATTTTGTGTTGTGGTTAAACCCTCGCCAGGTCCTTGCCAATACGCATTCCTGGTTTACTTGGGAAAGAATCCAAGAATGAAAAGAATTGGCTTTAACTTTCATTTCACACAGGATTGACTAGTGAAAACCACTGTATTTTCTTCCCTGAGGGAATGGTTTATGATGCTTCCTGCAGCTCTTTCCAAAAGTCGCTGAAAATCTATCCTTCAGTGAAATGTAAAGCGGTTAAATTAAGGAGGCTGTGCATTGCCATGGGCTGGATGAAGCTCCGGTTTGTGGTTTTATGATGTTTAGCATCCATACTGTTCAGCGTCTGCCTTGCCGTTGGAGAGCTTCCACCTTCATTCATTTAACCAGTGCAGTTTTGTCTGGTGCGAAGCAAACGCTGGCATGATTTTCACATTTCCTCATGTATTATTTGAGGAGTATTTATTATTTAACGTTTTTAGCATGAAAATTAGCAGTGTTTGCTCGCAACAGACAGATGTCATATGCCTGCACACACACAGTAATCTGATTACATGTTGCTTTAGCTGCTAATTGTGATGTAAAAGATACCATCCCTCGAGACAGAGGGAGTGTTGACAGAAAGAGGGAAGAGCTCGGGTGACTTTTTCCATATCTGGTTGTCCTATCATACACACACACGCCTGCACGCTTCGTTGAAATGAGAGCGTCTCGCATGCCTTTGGTTGTTTTGGCAGAATGCAGCATTCTGGAGCTCGGCTCTCTGCTCAGGTCAATGGCTCGGTCACTGCCAAGGTTAGCGGTTCTTCTGCTTGTCACAGACATATTATGATCATGGCATGCAGCCCGCATGTAAATGAGCCGAAGCGGTAAAACAAACTGACCAAACAAGTTCCAGGCGAAGCTTGGCTTCACGCCCTCGGAGCTCCGTTTGAAACACGACATCTGAAGGATGCACTTCATTGTTTGCTGTCACACTGCAATAGAGAGAGAGAGAGAGAGTGTGTGTGTGTGTGTGGACAAAAATCTTGCTTTAAGGTTAGGTTTATAGGGGTAATAATTTTTGTTTATCCACAGTTGTGGTTACAGGTACACTGGCACAGGGTTCTGGGTCTGGTTGTCTCCACACTCATCCATTGTGCCTAGGTTGTGGTTAAGGTTAGGACTGGGATAGTAATGGTTATTGTTATGGTTAGGTGGTGGTTAAGCCTCCAGAAATTGAATGTAAGTCTATGTAATGTGCCCAAAAATGATGGGAAAAGACTGTGTGTGTAAGTGTAAGAGTATAAGACACAGCCTTAAATTTCCATTTTCTTGGCCACTTTGCCTTGTTATTTTGTGTTAAGTTAATATTATTGTTGTTTTTTTTTAGCAAGCAGCAGCAACATTATCAGTCATTTATCATGTTTGTCTCCGCCTGGTGAATGCAAGTCTCTAAATGTCTCCACTCTTCCCTCAGAGAAATATCTTATGTATTGACAGAAAATTAATCAGCAACAACAAGTAATTTTTAAGGAGTAATGAGTTCTTACTCAATCAAGCTTCTCATATTTCAATATTTTCTATTTGCCTACTTTTCTCTGATAGAAAACTGAATGTCTTTGGGGTGTTGAGACACTGAAAACGGCTCCATGGTCTCCGGCGACATCTAAGGACACCATTCACCATTTTGAAATTTTGTCATAGCTAGCTAGCTAGCTAGCTTTGACAAATCTAGCTTAACCTAGCTAGCTAGATTAATACTTTATTGATCTCGAAGGAAATTTAAGTCCAGTTGCTATGTAGATATACAAGCAGAACACCAATGTAAACCAAAACACGCTTAACAAATATGTAAAGTTAAGTAAGAGAGGTATAACATTTAAAGAGTCATATATGAAATATACAAAATCAAGTAAACTCTGCTGGCAGGAGTTGAATATGGCCTGGGAGGGACCAATGGACTTCCATTTGTTTTGTGTTTTTGATTATGACTATAGTTAAAAATGAGCTGTAGTGAAAATAATTGTTAGTTGCAGGCCTACAGTAGAAGCGCTTTCACTCCAATTTGCAGTTCATTTGCACGGAGTAGCAGCAAAATAATGACTGAGATATCAGAACGTTGGAGACGGTGCTGTCACCTTAATATTCACTGAGAACCAGTCTACAAGTAAGTTCTTAAGAGAACACATGCGGTGCGATCCAGATGAAAGCAGTTTGTTGTGTTGACATTGACCTATTTTTTTTTCTCCCCCCCCGTCACTCTGTCTCCCCGAGCCGCACACTAATAGAGTTTTCTTATTTCTAAAGCTTGTTTTTGCACAACATCTGCTCTGCTAAACTCCACAGAGTGCGGAGTGGCTACGAGTCATTTGCGAGGCGTGAGGTCAGCAGAGGTTTTAAGAATAGGGGGGCAGCCGTGGCCTAGAGGTTGGAGAAGCGGCTTGTGATGGGAGGGTCACCGGTTCGATTCCCCCACCGGATGGGCAGGAAAAATTTGGGTGTGGTGGAGTGATTAATGCGAAAAATGCCCCCCCATTAGCCAGCTGATGTGCCCGTGAGCAAGGCACTTCTAATGGGAGTGATGACTTGTACTCGTTTTTCATATTTGCTGGATTGTTATTGCACAGTTCTATGTCTGTTGTGGCTTATGCTGTCGGGTTTAGCCAACCAAACCACCAAGTGACTGCGCGATTAGTCTTTTCGGTCGAAGTTCTGCGTCATCTGTGGTACTGAAGACATATTACTGTGTTTACATGCACTCATTCTTTATTATTATTATTATTCCAAATATGACAGTAGTACTAATTAGATACAAGCCAAACGACATATTTAGATATTTTGAACTGAGCCTTATTCCAACTGTAGCACTTTCCAATGAAAACATGTGGGATATGCCAGCACATTCAGAATATGCATCTCAACTTGGAGGCGATAATGTTAGCTCGCTCATCAATCATCATCATCATCATCATAACTGAGCAGCTCATCTGCTGAATAAGTCGCATGCATCACGGTCTGTTGTTGTGGAGTCGTAAAAAAAAACGCTAGTTTGAAGAATGCAGTTTCGCAGAACTTGCAGAAGGGGTCATGTTAATACCCAAGGGGGACTTCGGTTTCAAAGGGTGGTAAATATCCTCAGCAGGGCGTAGCCGTGGGATGGTTGTCACTATTTAAGAGTGTGCACTACTGCATTTAAACATTAATGTAAGTGGAAAACTCATTTTCATTACCCATGTAAACTGCTTAGTTGTGTTACCAAAATCCAGATATCTGTTACAGTGTGACGTTACAGAGTGTGACGTTACAGAGTGACATGAAGTTAGCCAGGTGCGCTTCAAGGTTTGAAGTTCAGCATTAATGAAATTAGTTGGATTATCGGTTCATGTTGTCGATCGTTATCCGGGGGGGGGGGGGGGGGGTGAGCTTAAGTTGTCAGATCTTTGCAAAGAATTTTTGCACAAAATAAAGCGTTGTTGCTAGTTTTGCTAAAATAAATAACCGTGTAGAGCACTGGTTTTCAGAGCCTCTGTCGGTGAGATGCAGCACACTGTTGAACAGTATCAGCTCTCCTGTTCTACTAAATAAGGCAACATTTCAGCGAGGGAGAGGGAGGGAGAGGCGCGTGGCTCATTGGAAGGGAAGCTTCACACATTCTCACTGATCAAAGTGTGTGTGTGTGTGTTCACAGCAGATGGTGACAGTGCATGAGTCAGTGTGTGTGTGTTTATGTGTGTGTGTGACGTCCAAATGACATCACCCCTCCTTTGCCAAGCACACACAGACGTATGTGCTTGTATTTATAGTGTTTCTGCTGTGTGTGTTTGTGTGCGCATGTTGGTCAGTGGTACACATCGATATGGCAGCAGACTGTGGTTTGTGTCAAGTATTACTTGTATATACATATAGTGTGTGTGTGTGTGTGTGTGTGTGTGTGTGTGATATCTCACAGTTAGACAGGTGGAAATCTTTGGGTGTGTTTCCCGTTCATTGACGCATAAAGGTGCAATCTGGATGTCTGACTGAGATTACCTACTTCAACACCCACAGACACACACACATATACACAGAGTATTAGCAGTGTGATACACACCTCATCTCACACAGTTAAAACTGTTATTGCAGGTCTATTTCTGTTGTCTGGCTCTTCAATTCAGCTCTATTTAAGGACCAAACCAATGAAAAAAAATAAATAAATAAATAATAATAATAAAGGATTCACTTTCCGTTTGTCTGGTGATTCTTTAATGTTGTAAAGTAAGAAAGCCTGGCAGTGACTCATAAAAGTAACTACCCTCTGCAGTCTCTAGAGGCAGTACAAATGATAAGGATAATTAAATAAATATTATGCATATTATTATTGTATTATGGTAAGAAAATGATGTCAGTGCATCATAGGGCTCTTTTTTGAAAGCAATGGCATTGGAGTATATGGATAAATACTGTACACTACATGGCCAATATGTATATTATGTAGAACATTACACCGTGTGTGAAATTTGTATTGTAATAGAAATGTCTTTCTGTCAGCACCATTTCAGCTTTCACTCTTCTGAAAAGCTTGTCCACTAGGTTTTGGGACCTGGCTGCATGGATTTCTTTTTTCATATTCAACCACGATAGCAATTAGTGAGGTCTAACAGTGATGTTCGGTGATAATAGGCTCGGTTGGCTGTCGGTGTTCCAGTTCATCTAAAAGGTATTGGAGTGGGTTGAGATCAAGGGTCTGCGCAAGCTAGTAAAGTTCTTCAGCGCCAAATTAGGGAACCCCTTTCTTTGTGGCCAGTTTAAAGTAGACCAAAAGTATTTTAAAGCACGTGGACAGGGGTGTGCGCGTATGTTTGACCATATAGTGTATGTTTATTTGCTAGATTTTAGGAAATCCTTGGCTTTGAGTCTTTTACATTTAAGGTGTACTTGAAATGTACTTGAAATCCTTGTAGCTTTACCTTTCAGATTGATGAGTTTTGGGCTTTCAGACATGGCTGTCTTGACGTCGCCCATCATGCCTCAGCTCATACAAAACAGGACCTTGACAGATAGACTCACACAAGGGGTGAAGTAATAAGAGGGCAGCATCAATGATGGATTTTGAAACTGACTTTGCAGCAGAGGGTAGAGACTCGGTGGCCATGCTAACCTTTTGTCAAAATTAGGATTTTGTGGCTTCTGTAAGGTTGTAGGGTTGGGCTTTGTCTACTGTATTGATCTATGACAGCGTCTACAGCGATGTCTTAAACTTAGTTGCATTGAGCGACTGAACCTTGAGTTAGCCAGCTAGCTCAGAGATATGCATAAAGTGCTGGTTGTTGGCCTAATGGCCGGTGTCACTTTTTACATCTTGGTCTTTTTTAACTAATGCAACACCTTTTCACCGGATAGAGGATTTTAGTCATCGGATGCCCCCCCCCCCCGGACATTCTGTCTCAGCCTAGGAGCATCGGAGATGGACTGATTTTTAGCGTGATAGTGCTTTATTCAGTGTTTTTACTGGTCTACCTACCAGATACTTTGGATTTGCAGAGGAGGAGACCTCTGCAGATAATTCATTAGCCAATGAAAAGCTTGTGAATGATTAACAGCTGTGGTTGTAGTGACTTGTAGGATCTAAATACCTTGATCTCAGTCTGTATAACCCAAGTTTACCACTCATGGGTGATCGTGAGGTTGCCAAAACTGAGCAAAAACATTGCGAATCAGCTAAAAACCAGTTTATCAGTGCTTCATTACCCTTTTAATACTGCGTTTCCACATTTAAAGTATCTAAATGTTCGAACTGCATAGTAAAACTGAGTTTAATTTTCTGCTATCTCGCTTATTTTCCCCAGAACCGAGCTTCACGCTGACCCTTGAATCCGTCATGAGCCCCCAGATGACGGCTGAACCCACAGAGCTGGCATGTCATGTGACCAACATTACCCATTTACCCCTGGGAGGCAGACTAGGTGTCACCTGGGAGCACACCACACTCCCTGGTACTTTTACCTCAGCCTTTGTACAACTTTTTAATGCCCCATAGAATTCTTTAATGACTAGAAATTATTACAGAACCTATTACAGGTTTGTTTTTAATCTGTCCAATCATCTGCAGGTATAGGGGATGATCCCCAGACCTCACATTCCATTGGCTCTCTGGACGGGCATGGTAACCTGTTGCCAGGGCCGATGTACTCTGATAGGCTGAAGAGCGGCGCGTTGTCCCTGACCAGAGTCCAGCCCGACACATTCAAACTGCGATTCCTCCGCACACAGGTAGCAAAACAGAGCTGAGAACATCGTGACTGATGGAAACAGTGATTTCTGCATTATTGTTATAATCAGATTATAGACAGAAGGAGCTGAAAGGAGGTATTGCTCTGCTTGATATTTTGTGTTGTCTGTTTCCATTTTAAATATAAATGTCGTTTTCCTTATGTGACTTGAAAATCCAACAGCATTTGTTTAACATTAGTGTCATATTTGGGCTCTTTCACAAGAAAATGATCGAATTTAAAGATGTTAAACTACACTATTAAACAGTGACTCTGCGCTTCCAGTTCCTCCGTCCTGGAATCGTCGGCTGCATTCAAAAATTCTAACTGAAAATGAACGTATTTATGTTGATCACCGACTGGTTCTTCACTCTGTCTGCAGGAGGTCGACATGGGACTGTATGCTTGCACTGTGTCTGCTTGGAGTGTTAACAGCCAGGGTGACATGTTGAAGATGGCTGAGCACCAGAGCTCACCGCAGACCGTACGATGGGTTACCAAACGTAAGGAAGATATGTTTGTTCTGATCTCCTGTTGTAATTTCTTCTGCTATCGCATTACTTTCAAAAGTGAGTTGACTTATGGGGGCAAAAAGGAAAAAAAAAATACAAGTAATTGCCTTTTGAGCTTGTGGACTTGTGTGTGAATACATGCATCATGAGGCAAAACATGAATTCTTTTTAGTGCTATGGGGCAATCAACATTTTCTTTTGGAACCTTTGTACTTATCTCTGCACATAACATTCATCCTAATACTCCAGGTCGTATTTTGTGATTTAATGAGGTACTTTGGGGAGAAATTCAGAAAAACAGAACCATTAACTCACATTCATGATTAAGAAAACTCTAATATGCTACCAGCACCAGCCAAGAAAATAGTAACCCTGCTGTTCAGTTTTATGAATAAGCTCTAATGTCTACATATCATTTCCAGACTTCATAGAGAAATCCCTCCACATAACAACAGACCTCTTGTCTTAGCCACTTTTATTCGCTACGCACACACACTTCTTCTCTGTTTCAGCCCTGCATGCTGAAGTTGTTGCCTTCAATTTAGCTCATTTAGCCATGATGTAACTGCATTTGTGTGTTTGTGTGAGAAAGAGTCTGCTTTGAAGTGCACAGTGTAATCACTTCCTGTTGCCCACTGTCTGGGATTTCCCCCCAATCGGAGACACTCTGGTGGGGTGAGAGATGTCCCTCTTGAAGTTCATTGATGGACTGGTGGCATTTTCAGGTCCCTCTCTCAACGTCGTTGCCAAGCACATCCGTGAAGCCTCAGTTGGCGGAGCTACCTTTGAGATGAGCTGCACCGTGGACACTGAGAACCTCGGGGAGGTGGGCTACTCGGTGCTCATCCAATCACAGGACAGCCTGGAGGGCAACGTAAGAACCATCATGACTCTCAGCCCTGACAACGTCGTGCAGCACGGAGGAGTCACAGACCCCAACAGGAGGTTAATACCTGGTTACATACCGTATTTTCTGGACTATAAGCCGCTACTTTTTTCCCACGCCTTCAGCTCTGCGGCCTAAACAACGATGCGGCTAATATATAGATTTTTACGGGCCAACAGTCGTGTTGCGCGTCATGCACATACCGTCATCATGGAAAACACTCGAAAAAAAAATGCATATGATGCAGCTTTTAAGTTAAAAGCAATCGAACTGGCTGCCCAAGAAGGAAATAGAGCTGCTGCACGTAAGCTTGGCGTAAGTGAATCAATGGTGAGACGAGAACTTAAACTTAAAAACAAGAACTGACGCAATGCAAAAAGATGACAAAAGCTGTAAGAGGTAATAAAAGCAGATGGCCCGGACTTGAAAACGTATGTCATGTTACAATGTGGACATAGTCAAGTGCGGCCTGTATATGTACAAATACTATTTATTTATTTTTTTTAATTTGGTGGGTTCAGCTTATACTCAGGTGCGTTCTATAGTCCAGAAAATGCGGTAGTTACGTTAACACATATGAACAAGTGGAAAGACAGACTGGAGTTTTACTTGAAATATATTTATCTCTCTCTTTCTCTGTTCACTCAGAGACAGTCTGGTTCTGACAAAGTCCGGTCCGACAGAGTTTCGCTTTCGCCTAGCCGGCGTCCAGTTGTCCGACAGAGGTTACTACTGGTGTGACATCACCGCGTGGACGAAACAACAGCCAGGACAAACTTGGACCAGAGTTACCAGCGCAGAGTCGAACAAAATCAAGATCGACTTTCAAGAGAACGGTGGGTTGATGCACGTGTTCTGTGTTCATTTGTTTCAAAAGTATGTTTAGTGATTCATCAAAGCTGAAAACAAAGATCACTTTCCAATCAGGTCTAGACCAGACTCTTTAATTAAATTGTAATACAGAGAACCCAACATTCCCCCTTAAGCAAGCACTTGGCAACAGTGGCGAGGAAAAACTGCCTGTTAGAAGGCAGAAACCTCGGAGCAGACCCCGGGTCAAGATGGACGGCCATCTGCCTTGACCGGTTCAGGCAGAGTTAACTTGTTGGAACCCTGAAACAACAGTACCTCCTTCTGCCATTGTCTTCTCCGCAGAGATGCAAAGTCCATCCCCTTTTCAGTGGACCACAGTGGGACCTTATTCAGGAAAAAAAAAAAAACTGTTTCCTGTTTGAATTGTGCCATGAAGAGCACTTATGACATTTGTCAATTTAGACGATTTTGCAAATCAAGAAAGTCACAGTTGGTCCTGAACTCTCCTTTCTCGTTGTTTGTCAGCAAGGCCAGACGTGATGATTTGTCTGTAAATAATTTTTTTCTCTGCCAAGGTAACGGCCATCTTTATGACAACAATTAGTTGTCTCTTGTCATTAACTACCATCCATATTTTTTTTACAAAATAAGTTCCCATGGGAAAAGCTGGGCGGGACTTCGCCTTTCTCTACCAATTGCCCAGAGTGGCTCTTGAGGACTATAGCATTTAGTATGATACCATCTCACAATGATCTGATCTTTCATAAAAAGCTTCTTGGGACTATAGTGTGGGAAAAACTAAACAGCTGCTCTGTTGAGCGCACGGCGATGAGGTTAAACGCCCGTTGTGCTCGTTATTGTCAGACTGCTTCCTATTTTTAATTGTCTCCCATACTTAACCCTTTAGATTTCTTGCAGTCTTTTCTTTTTCAGACATTGCGCTCATTTAATAAAAAGTTCCTTCGACCAGGGTTTCAACAAAGAGAGTAACGGAAGAACCAAGTCTTTTTATAGAAATACCGTATGTAAGCAGTTCTGTACATTAATAAACACATTATACATACACATCCTCCACCCACTCTGCGTTGCTGATGATCGCCAAAGTTCTCTAATAACGTGCAAAAATAGAGATGCAAACACACACACACACAAACACACACACCTTAAGCCCTTTGACGCCCACCACAGCCACTGGCCTACTTAACTTTCTTTGATCTGTCTGGGAAGTGGGATACAGTGGGACAGTGGGAGGAGGAAGAGGAACAGGAGCATCAGAAATTAGAGGAGGAAGGGAACGAGTGTGACAAGGATGAAGACAAAGGTAGAGAGTCAAACTCAGGAGGAGCAAAGTGGAAAGGTGACAAGGACAAAGCGTGAGGCGGAGAAAGAGGAATATTAATAATGTGGAGAGGAAGAAGGAAGGGAGAAAGAGGAGGGCAAGGAAGACAAAAAGAACGGAGGAGGAACTGGAAGAAGTCACTGATGGATAGAGAAAGGATAGGGAACAGAAAGGTGAGTAAGGAAAGTTGGAGGAATGTAGTAAAAGTATATTGCACTTTTCAAATAAAACTCTTCAGCACAGGATATCAAGCTGCCGGGAGAGAAACGCATAAGAACAACAAATTGTCTCTCTCATGACACTTTCCAGTTAGAGCAGGTCTAGACCTGCCTAGACTCTTTAATTAAATTGTAATACAGAGAACCCAACATTCCCCCTTGAGCAAACACTTGGCGACAGTGGTGAGGAAAAACTGCCTTTTAGAAGGCAGAAACCTCAGAGCAGACCCTGGCTCAAGATGGGCGGCCATGTGGTGGGGCCTGAGTCCTCTGCCACACAAACAGTCATAAACGTGGACAGTGAAATACTGGTTTTGGCTTGTCCCGAAGGAGGATGAATGCTGACTCAGTTACTGGGTCATGTGATCCTCCCATACTTTCAGTAATATACTGTATGGGAGCACGTGTCTGGAACTCAACCAGCAAATAACTTGAGTTTTATATATTTGATTAGAATGGTTAATTAAATTTCCAGTCCAATTTGTTGAACCATTAAATGTGCTGGGTGTTTTTTTTTTTCCTCTTGGTTTTATATCAACTGCTAAATGATATCTTCATACTTTGGCTACAGCTGTATGGTAACCATATTAAAGGAATTCATATGATCATATGATAGATCTTAAAAACTAATATATTGGGGCACCTGGGAGCTCACCTGGCAGAGTGGTGAACCCCAATGTACAAAAGCCAAGACCTCAGCAGGGGGGCCCTCCCTTGATTCCAGCCTGTGGCTCCAAAAAAACCCCAACTTTTAAAAACTAATATATAGTTTTTAGATTCCATTTTGACCCGCACAGGTCGAGCTCTGCTGGGGAGTAGACACTCATAAACCTGCTGAGGGCTTCGCCGACGCGGACCCTCCTCCCTACATGTTACTTTGTTGCGCATCTTTGAGACGAGCTGCAGCATTTTTGAACCATCTGAAAAGAGGTTTGTGGGAGGCAGAAAAGGCTCAGTAGAGAGGGAGGGAGGGAGGGAGAGAAAGAAAGATGGCGGCAAAGGAGAGATAGGCTGAAGATCTAAAATCTCTGGGGAGGGAAGAAGCCCTTGAGCTTCCTCTTTCTATCATTTGCCATTTTTCCTCCTCCCTCGTCTCTCCGCCATGCTTTCACTCTCTCTCTCACCCCTCACCGTCTCTCCCCCCTACCTCTCTCGCCCCTCTCTCTCCCTCTCTCAGGGACATCTTCAAAGTGAAGCCCTTTGGCCAATCAGCCAGCTGCGGAGATCTGCACCGCTGCTTTCCTTTTCTTTCTCCGCCTGCGTGTTCGTGCGTGCGTGTGTGTGTGTGTGTGCAATCTTTCAAGTGTTCAAGTGTGCACGTCCAACTTGAACATTTTTTGAGTTGACCCCACACAGAGCAGCACCCCCACCACCACCACCACCACACACACACACACACACACACACACACACACAACCCCCACGCACACACAAACACATACAGCTTCAAGCTGAGCAGTTTTCAAGAACCCCTTATACTCGCCTTAGGGGAAGGAAGTTCTGTGCACTCAGTCGTGTGTGTGTGTGTGTGTGTGTGTGTGTGTTAAGAACACATCCACAAAACTGGCAAGTGTCCCAAGGTTCCAGCTGTATCTTCAATGTTTCAGACGTGTTGTGGTACTTCTGCCTGTGCAGGGATCTTCTATGAGGACGTATATGGAAATGCCAAGTCTCACCAGCGCATTTACTGTTAAATAATTCAGTGTTTAAGTGATTTTTGTAGATGAGGGTGGTAACATAAATATGGAGTGGCCAGCGGGAAAAAAGTACTTCATCTTTTCACTAGAGTACTATGGCTTTAAATGTGGCCATTCAAAGATTTGCATTGACTCCATACTTTGTGGTTTGACACCCCCCCCCCCTGTTCTTTCAGTCTCCATTGGGTTGTGTTCCATATACATAGTTTACATAACTCTGGTTAAACTGGGGACATTTCGAGATCTTTGTGACCCATGTTGTGAAAAAGAAATTTCTGCATCCATCTTTAGGGTGAAATAGCTAGACAACCATGTGGGCTACTGAATATGATGCAGTTTGATCATTTTATTGGAAAAGTAATGCTGCTTTGCTCAACTTGGAAACAAATGAGACATGAATGTTGTTGACGTTATTTCTCTGCAAGTTTTAACACAGAGCCTGTTTCCTGAAGTTTCTCCTCTAAATCACCCTCATACTTCTTTGGGATCTCATAACTCAGAGTTTTCTGCAACCACTTTCAGTTTACATGGGAATATTAAATGTGATTTTTACCTGTTATTTGTATTTTTATAGGCGCTACAGGTGTTCACAATTTCTTTTTCCCCTCAGGGACTTTTAAGCACCTGTTGTCTTGTGTCCCAGATCAGGAAAGTACAGACAAACATAAAAAAAAAAGAGCTGGTTACCTTTAGCTCATCATGATCTATTCCCAGTTCACCCAGTACAAGTCCTTTCACCTAAAACTCTTCTTCTACGGTGTATAATGTGATTGGGGTTTTTGATTTACTCTGTAAGTAGTCCATCTTGTTGGTCGGGTCTTGCTGATTTTTTTTTTTTTTTAATATGTGGTTTATTACCTGATGCAGGTATGGCTCTCTTCCAGCTCACCCACCTGTTCTGTGGTGTTCTTTTCCATCACTATTCAGAAATCTTTCAACTTGTCCATATGATGTCTTCCACCAATCTTTGGAGCAGCTATTCAATGTTCTTCTGGGTTTCGTTTGTTTTAACTGTCTCTTTTCCGCTTTGATGGTTGCGCAAAGGCTTTTTCTGTTCTGTTCTTTTTATTTTATTTTACCAAGGGTAATGGGAAGCATATGAGCGTCACAAAGCAGTACAGTGACATGAATTGTTCCTTTAATGAACCCGTACAGCTCACCCCCCCTCGCTGCTGTTCCTTGTGCGTAAATGTGCGCAGTGTCTCTTAATGGCAAAACACAATTATTATATTCTTCTGCTTGGGCATCACGGCGCGACATTAATAATTTGTTGTTAAATATGCTGCAGATGACTAAAAAGCTCCTCAAAGTTAATAAGTGCTGCCGCCAAGAGTAATAGTGAATATATAAAATATATGCAGTATTTTGTAGCTCCTGTAAACATCAGTCATGTTGAACAATTTTGGACCGACTTCTGAAGTGTCTCATAATACTCATGTTAATTTAAGGTTGATTTTTTTCTCATTTGCAGCTCACCAGCACCCAGGAGGGACATTTTTTTTTCTTTTTTTATATCTGTCCTCATGATATTTATACAGCTAGAGTGCATGTACTGTACAGTATGTTGTCTGCACATGACAGCGTGGATAATGCAGCTTTCTTGGGGAAAACTGTCAGAATATCTTAAATGTTTCAAAGCCCACTTCGTCCCTGAAAACCATGATGTGACTGTAGCTTTCTGTAGCAGCTCTCACTCGACTTTTTTCCACACTTGCGCATTTTCAGTTCGTGTTTTAGAGGCTGCTAAGCATTGAGCCAGCAGATATGTTCTCACAGAGCAGTGACCAAATAACCAGACAACACTGGCATCGCTTTCCAAGAATAGCGGTTGGTTTGTCTGTCCATCTGCCTGTCAGCCAGTCCATCTGTGCCCGACGCTTTGGGTCCAGAGCAAAATATTACAACACTGCAGTGACATTTGGTAGGATCAGGGTGGTTCCTAAGGAGTTTGGTGACCCCTCTCGACCTGCCCTGCAAAACACAAATCCTCCAGAGTCTGTCCTTGTCAGAAATCTTGCGACCCATGTGACTTTGTCTCTATAGAAGGACCATCAGTCCAAACTTTTGACAAGAGATACCAGAGCGTATTGCACAGTACAGACTCCTGGCAGAGTGTTGCATTGTCATGGCTTTAAGTTGGCTTTTCCTATTATGATAAGTCCCACAAGGCCTGTGCCAGCTTTTCACAACAGATATATGATCATTTAATAAGCTATAGGCGAGGTGGTAGCAGATTGGCTTCACTGTCACTCTTTATCTGGGATTGGGAAGCGACTGGACGCTAACGGAGAGGCAAACATTTCTCTGTGGAGGGCATATATGGAAATCCACATTAAATAGGACGGGGGTCAGCATTTCAGCAGCCCCCATGCAAATATGCTTTTACTTCCGAGTTTCCATCTGCATTGATGACGACATTAGTAGTTGGTATTTCTATAATCTATTTTAGTCGGTCTTTTCATCTACGCCACATCTCTGTCCCGCTTGTTGATTTCAGCATATCAGAGAGATCGCAGTGTTTACCAGCGAGCTCACATCTGCTGTGGTTCCTCTGGGGACACGCATGCAGGGTTATTGTACATATGTGTTTAAAACAGTCTTGTGTTTAAATGAATCCTTTCGATGTCGGCTGAGTTTCCTCTGAAGTCTTCCTGTCTGTGTCAGATGATTTGAGCTGATGTGTTGGCGTTGCAGGGCCTTCCTTCTCCATCGCCATCCAATCGGACGTCAGCAGTGTTTATCCGTGGGAAACAGCCAAGATGGAGTGTTCGCTCAGCGTCTCTGGGTCCTCGCCGAAGACTGGTACAACACACACACACACACACACATACACAGGTAGACCACACATAGTTGTAGACGTTTTCACACACGAGTCAGTTAAAGTTCTTGTTTTTCCCAAGTTCTTTCTGTTTTATCAGCTTTTTTTACACACACATGCACAAAGAAATACAGCTCTAATACACACACACACACACACACACTTCTACATCACATGCTAATGTTGCGCTCTTCACCTGCCAACCTGTCAACAGCGCTGCTAATAAGAATGATTTGACTTGTGCATTTCAAATGGTTGTGTAGATGAAAAAAAACCCTGCCTGTCTCTCGCGCTTGTTAACGCATACACGAACACACACAACCCTTTAATTTCTTTCACTGTTTTTTTTTTTTTTGTGGATGTGTGTTTGCAGCTTGAAATACTAGTTACTTCTTGTGCTGTAGATTGTAATGATAACATTTCTCATCTGAAATAGGCTTAATATGATCAGCTATTCTAATATTTTTTTTTAATAATATTATCATAGTCATTTTTAATCACATTAATGTAGAGATAAAAAAAAAATGCACCTAAACAGTAGCTGTGGCTTTATAGCTTCTTTTCATGAGAATACTGTATGTTCGGGTTGTGTTTGCAGCTTGTTGTGCTGCCACCAACTGGTTAAAAAAAATCAGTCAATGCAGGATCCAAAGTGAAAAATGGCCTCTTTTTGTGGTATTTATTATTACCACTGAAAATACTCCATAGAATAGAGATGTTGAATGCTGTTTTTTTTTCTTTTGTAGTGCAACCTCCACCATTCCCTCCCTTCTTTAGAAACAAACCATCTGCAGTGTAATCCATCGCTATTCCCACTTCGCTCCATTTATCTTTCTCTCCTTCTGTCCCACCCCCCCCATTTCCTTTCCTTGCTCATTCTAAACACCCATCCATCTTCTATCCTCCCTCCTCATCCTCATCACTTCATACTTCATACTCTTTAACTTAAGCGCATCACATGACATCATGCATCTCTCACCACCTCCCTCTGTCCATCTGTCACCCATCTCTCTCTCCATCTTCTCCCTTTCTATGGATCTTTTTTATTTACTTTCCAACATGTGTTTTCTATATTATTCTCACAGTGAGCGGGTAAAACACAATCCTCAGTTGGATGTGTGTGTGTGTGTGTGTGTTTGGTTTGTTGGTTGGTTGTTTGGAAACGGTTTTGCAAACACGAGCAGAGCAGAATCCCATTTCCTGTTTGTGAACATGGTTCCTCGCACCTGTGTCCTCACGTCTATGTATGTTTGCATATACGTATGTTTGGGTACGCATTAATATTCGCTCGCTGTAGTGGAACCCTGCAGGGATTGGTGGGTTGGTGGTCGTGGAGCGTGCTCTCTCAGACAGCTGCTCCATGGGAAGAAATCCCCCCTCAGCATCACAGCTGACAGGACTGTTATGCATGGACGTGTTCAATATGGGAAGGAAAGATGGATGTGCTATATTATTATTATTTGCAATAAGTATTAGCTGTCATATACCAGCTAATAACAGGTGGGTGTGGTTCATCAAAATAACACAAAAAGTGTATTTTCTCCCCTTTTTTTAAGAAGTTCCAGGAATAATTAAACTCAACTCAGTTATTTATAAGCATTTATATACATCCACATGTATATACCCAGGACATTATTCTTTTTTATTTTAAAATTTGTTCCCTCATTAAATCACAATGCAAGAAAAATGGTTAGTGGGTAGTCTCTAATTTGTTAATGCAAAGTCCTAGCTTGTCAATAATCATCAACAATCATGCATAATAATGAGCCAAACATTTTGAGAGCACCGTAGCGCGCTAGCCTCTTTTGAATGCAACTTACTCGATCCAGGCTGTGATCGGTGCATTGACTTGATGAAGACCAAGGAAGTTCAAGGGTGATGTTCAACCACAAGGGTAAAAAGACTATCACTGGAAGAGAGGCAGTACTGTCAGCGGTGTGTTGTGGAATCTGGGAGGGGGAAGGGCACTGAAAAATTAAGTAGCAGTATCTTTACAGACAACACTGTCCTGGTTACTCTGATCTCACTGTGAGGTTTCACTGGGACTACTTTTCTCTCAAAAAGTCTCTCCAAGGTCTCCCCAGTGAGATCTGTTGATATTATCTCTTCTGAAAGGCAGATATCTTAAAAACTGCGCCCAAAATTGCAAGGCTAGATGAAGCGTGTTTATGAGCTTTAGGGCGAAATTTCATTTATGTATGTTTCTCCACTACTTTATAAGGCTAGTTCCTCTACAGTCACTGTGACTCATGTCGTGTCATTGTGTGTGTCGACAAATTCTCTTAGTGCTGTCCAGTGACATACCCTGATTTCCCACCTCAACACTTTTGTTAGTTTCAGACAAAGTGGTACGCACTTTACATATTTTGTAAGTTCGTCTTTTGCCTTGCAGCAGCATTCAATCCGAACATTGGTTACACATGAGGTCGACTCTCACGAGTTGCCAAGTTAATTCCTTGATGAATCATATTTAAAAAAAAAACAAACAAGGAGATCAAAAGTTGCAAGCAAACTTTCACACGCTGCCCAACTTGCAACAATAAATTTGTCAGTTCTTCGTCAGACAAATGGATTGTGACAATGGGATGCCGATTGCCACATAGGAAATGATACTCAACTGTCCAAAACTTAAAGGAATCTTCATTTACTGTCATAGATGACAGAAAGCAACAAATCCTTACACTTAAGACAGCAGAACTGGCAAATGTTTGACATTTTTGCTTAAAAAATGACTGGAATCATTACACAATTATTAAATAGCTGGCATCTAATTTTCTTTCTATCGACTAATCATTGCAGTTTGCTTGCAACTTTCCATCTACTCATCCTTCTCCTGTGCACCTGGCTTATAAATAAATAGATTTGTGAAGTATTGTTCTTCTCCAAGAAACCTCTTGTAAAGTTGAGTAATTTTCAAAAATGAGAAGAGGAAAGAAGTGCTTTTTTGTTGGTTACTATTTTCACAGCCAGATTAATCCATATTTCATACTCTAGTCAGTATTTGTGACCCCAAGATGGTGTATGTGATGTGTGTGTGTTTTCATGGTAATGAACGAACATGTCACTGAGTGTAACAGTGTGGCTGATGTGTTTTTAATAGCTGGAGGTGGATGGATTGGATATATCAGGCCTACACACACAGATCAATAAATAATATAGACAATAAATAATGTAGAATATCCCCAGCCATATCCTCGGTAGTAAATATGGTTCTCTATTTGGCAGAACACATACTATAGTCATACTGTAGATATTGCTGGTGCTAATCGTATTTCCATAGAGTTTTACTACCATTTTCAGAATCAGAATCAGAATCGTCTTTATCGCCATGTAACTTTACTAGGAATTTGTCTTGGTGATTGGTGCATACATAGAACGTAAGAACGAGCAACATATAATAGTAGAATAAGGTAAAATAAAATAGTAAAATACATGTGGTTATGGAGGTAGTACAGAATTGAGGTAGTACGGGGTGGAAAAAGTATAGTGCAAGTAGATGAGGTAAACAGTGCAAATTTTGTTACAAGTATAACTTTTGCTACCAGTGCCAACAGAATTTTGAAGCCCTTTAGCAGGCAGGCTGGGAAAGGCGAGACGGGGAAAGTACCTCACGGTGTCACACGTGTGAATTACACACAGCTTAAAGGTTGGCTAGGGCCAATTAGCCATCCGGTATCGAGTGACATGTGTCAACAAAGGTGTGGTGTTTCTGTTGTCTCGCTGTGCACGACAGCCAAACTTTTACTTCCTCGGGTATTCTTACCCACATATACACTCACACACTCTCACACTAAAAAACATTTTTTAGTTGGGCGTGACTGCGTGTTGCGCCATAAAGCAGCACCTTTGCCTGTGCATGTACTGGTGTTCTGCGTGCAGGTCGATACGGTTTCTCCGGCTGAGTAATATTAGGAGTGTATAATAGAGCGCTTATCTTCGTAGCTCATTGCGCTGATGCAGTAAGACGAGAAAGGAACTTTCAGGGAATTACTCAAAAGGTTGTGAAACCGTCTTTATAAATGATTGAAAACAGCCCTCCTGTTGGAGCTTGTTTATATGATGGGCATGGTGAAACACATGCAACAGTGTCCTTCATTATTCCTCACTACTTAGTCAGTCAGTGTTCATTATGGGAGCACAGATTGCAGGTTAGACAGAACTATGTAGAGCCCATACATTTCTGTTGTTAACCTTTGGGGTGACCAGGTGTCCTGACAAAGTCAGCACTGGAATTACGAGTTCTGTAAACCAAATCCTTTTCTATTTGTTTTAAAATAGTAATAAATAATAGGGTATGCTGTGAGACTTGCGGTTGGGAAAGCAACAATAAGCATCCTGGCTCTCCGGGAAGAAACTCTTAATCTCCTCCTGAGGTAATACCAAAGGAAGAGAGTCCGTTTTCCTAAGATGCTACATTAAGTGTTCCTAAAGTTTTAAAGGTGGCGCTACGACATCCTGAAGGGCAGCATCACTCATGTGGAAACGATACACTGTCGAGTCGCGTCGGCGCAAACTAGCGGGTCCGTCGTCGACCGCGTTCTTTGGCGAGCAGTCGCGAGTTTAAACTCATCTTCTTGTTGCTCTTCGCCATAAACTT
Organism: Scatophagus argus; assembly: GCF_020382885.2. NCBI lineage: Eukaryota > Metazoa > Chordata > Actinopteri > Scatophagidae > Scatophagus > Scatophagus argus. Next base: position 11,305,405 of record NC_058516.1, read on the forward strand.
GCTTTAAACAAAAAAATAACACTGCTTCCAGGAGCAGGAGGTCATTACCCTGTGTGTCTGCATGTGCTATGTCAGCATGCCGCTGCATGCAGACACACAGCAGATACTGCTAGTCATTACTGCTGGAATGACTGGCATGTTATTGCAGTCATGGCAGAGTGTGTTAGTGTGAGATGCTGCATACTTGAAAACATTGCTAGTGAGATGACATCACCATTAGAGATATTTTTTCGCACGCTTTTGAAGCACTGCCGCTGAAACTGTGACAATTTGTCTTTTCAACACATCACTTTTTTTCTTTTTCTTTTTTTTGTTAAAATAACAGCACAACACACTGTTCCTCCTGGGAGAAAGTAAAGCTTTGGTGGTTCGCACAAACAGACACTCCCTTTAGCCTCCAAACAAAAGCATCAGCCGTACAGGAAAATAAGGCAAGTGTTGATCAAGATGACTTAAATTCAGTGAAAAGATGCCTATAACTTTCAAACAGAGATCATAATAATGCAAATGATGTGATGTGAAAAATCTCAAATTAATGCTTTCCGTTTAAAAAGCTCTTATCTTACGGCTATTAGATATTGACACAGGTTGCAAAGTCAAAAATCAGCTTTAGACTTGACTTGCAACTCATCTTAAGTGACTTCATATTTTGCTTTTATCTGTAATGACTTCAACACAAGCAATATTATAGCTTTTAGGCTTTAGTTAGTCCTTAAACGCATCACAGCATGTGGCCAATCGCAGGTGTGTGTGTCACCTTCGGTCAAGCAGAACAGAAACAGCTTCCGTGGAGTGAGTGAGTGAGTGAGCGAGCGAGCGAGAGAGAGAGAGAGAGAGAGAGAGAGAGAGAGATGGCCTCCAGGCAGCCGTGGCCTCGAGGTTGGAGAATACGGCTTGTGATTGGAAGGTCGCTGGTTCGATTCCCCCACCGGATGGGCAGGAAAAAAGTTGAGTGTGGTGGAGTGATAATGTCCCCACCCCTGGGCTGATGTGCCCTTGAGCAAGGCACTCAATCAGTGATGGGTTAAATGCAGAGAAGAGAATTTCCCAGCTTGGGATTAATAGAAGTAACTTAAATGACATGCAACAGAAGTCACCGGCTCGAATCACTGATATCATGTGGCATGTGCTTTAGCCATTTGGCTACCTGCAGTAGCATCTTTCTTAATGCTGACACGGTCGGTGTTGTGTTTACAGCTTGTCGTGCTGCCTCAAATGGCTAAACAAAACTGATTAATACTTTGAGCGTTCTGTGAGGAGCTTAAATCAAATGTGTAATCAAATGTAAGCTGTTATTTTCATTGAGACGTCAATCGGATTCCTCTGCATTATCGTATCCCCCGTTTTTCAGGCATCCGTAATGGTTGCCGTGGAAGTAAAGCAGACAACATTTATGCATTGTGTAAGAGTAGTACAACACAAGCTTTTTTTTTTTCTTTTTTTTTTTCATGGACGCAGGAACAGGTAATTAACACCTGAAAGCCCAAACTGTCTTTTAAAACAACTCTGTGATAAATATAACGATACATCCTTTTCTCCTCTTTTGGCCCCGCTACTCCTCGCTTCCTCCTCAGTCTCTCCTCCCTCCTCTCCACTCTCACCAAATTACCCAGCTGTCTTTGCAGGGCCGACAGGCAGCCGTTAATTAGCCAATCTCACGCTCCGTTAGCCGGCCGGGGAGACAGAACGAGGTACAGAAAGAATAGATGGAGAGAGGGAGAGAAAGTGGGAGTGAATGGGGGGGGAGAAACAGATTGTTAAAGTGAGCAAGAGTGGAAGAGAGTGAATAGAGGAGGCAGTAAATGGAGGAAGGGTGGATCGAGAACCGCATGCAAAGTTTCCTAAAGAGAGAGAGAGAGATGAGGAGGAGAGGAAAGGCAGTGAATTCTAACAGTGGCAAGAGAAAAGAATGGGAAGAGCTGTTGAACAGAGAGGACTTAGAGGGATGAAGAGAGGATGGACAGTAAAAGGGTATGAAGTGGGGAGGACACAAAGACTAAATGATTCTCGTTCCGTTAACTGTTTCCGGTGAGCTAACATCCACTACAGATTTAAAAAAAAAAAAAAGCACTTGAGTTCATTCAAGAACTGTCGGTTTAGGTCCTTTTACAGTACGCTGGTTCAATCCAGGGTCTTAAGTCTAGCAAACTTGACCAACCAACGCGGCCAGATTTCCCTGAGAAACCATCGTTTGGTCATGAACTTTACCTTCCACCGGATTCCCGTGAAATTTAGCGAGCTTATTGCTCATTTCCCGACTGAAGCAAATCGCACGGTATGTCATGAGTGCCCAACTACCGGCTACTTTTTCGGCGGTAACCATAGAATCTTAACAAAGACTCTGTTCACAATTTTGCCATGTGGGTGGCTCTACAGGTGCCTCAGAGCCCACACATCCACACTCAAAGACAGGCAATTATAAACTACTGTCTATGTACTATTCATTAAAACATCATTCCTTTGAGTTCATTTCATTTTTATCATAAAATGAATGTTGATTTGAATTTTTCCAAGATAACCTTTTGATGACCTCTTGGACTCCATAGGAACCAACTGATGAATGGACCGCCTGAAATAAGGCCGACTCCAGACGATGCAAACGTAATATTTGGAAGTGTGTAGAAAACACAGTGATGCGACATTTCACAGCAGTGGCCCCATAATTAGTCATTGAGGCATCTGTTTAAACCTTCATCAGGCAACTACAGTGATAGAGATGTGTCAGTTGGTGCAGTTGGCGGTGCCAGCCACTCTAATAGATTTAATGAGGGGAAAACCCTGTGTGGTTCTAAGAGTAGAAAGCTGGTCAGTATGGGTGCTTAGTTCACCTGAAATATGAATACTTTTTGTCATTTTTGTTGCGTGTTTGTTTTATAAGTTGATATATAACTGTAAAACCCAGGAAAATATGGGACCACTTGAAACAGCTTGGCAGCTTTTTGAATGTATGGAATACATTTTGATAGCGATAGACTGATTGATGGGTTTGGCCAATTAACCGGTCCCAGGAAGATGTTTTGCAAACTATGCTAACTATGACTCTTTATTGGCAGAAAATTGCTTTGACTTTAAAGGTCCAGAATCTTTAATTTGGGGTTTTTTTTTGGGGGGGGGGGGGGGATACTGGCTGATTAATTGGCTATTTGTTTTGATATCAATGTTCTTATTTTTAAGTGATTCAAGTTGGACCCACCATTTTCCAAAACTTCAGAAGGCAGCTTAACTGAAGCTAGTATTTGACTGAAGGTGTAATGATCAATTAGAATCCAAAAGCCTATATTGATGCAAACTTCCTGTTAGCTTTTATGCTAACATGGACTTCCATTCTTTCCCTAACCTGAATCCCAAACAAAAATGAAGCGATAAAAATAATAAAACCTTCTATTTTTTTGCTTTGTGGACAATAAATAGTTGATAAATGTACCAAGATGTGAAAAAAGGTTCAGATAAATGTTTCATGCTTATTCAGTAGTCATTTATTCATTTGTTGTCAAAAAGTCCCTTCTAGTATTCAATGGCCTTGAGATGACTGCAAAACAATCCAAACTTGTTTTCAGGTGTTCAGCAGAAGTGACATAAGAGGCTCAAAATATCAAATGCTGTCTAACTCTGGATATTTATACTGCAGTATAAAGAAACTAGAGCAAATCGTAACCAACCAAACAAAGATGGAGGTGGGAGAAAGCTATAAAGGCGGGAAACAAGAGGAAGAGGAGAGGAAAGCACAGGGTAACGGTAAGGCACAAATTGCAGATGTTGAGCAGATAGTCCTGAACAGCAGAGCAGTGTCATTATTTTCACTCCATTAGGCCTTCCAGTTAAACAGGAATGGGAACAGAGATGCTGCTTCAGAGCAACCCTCAGAAATGGCAGATTGCAGTGTGATCTAACTGTGAAGAAGTTTTCCTTGTGCCATTATGAAAGATTGTGACCTTACTCTGTTTGTCTCTAGAAATCCACAGGGACAGTTTATCATACAGTTTATTCACTTTCTCTTTTGGACAATGCAAACCTGCTTATGTTTGCTGATGATATTTAATGATATGGGGCACATTGCCACATTAAACAATGAAGTAATACAATGAAACACAGTCGGTTAAGACTGCTTTAAAAAGTACAGCGCTTTATAATAGGAAGACAGATGACTTTGCTTCTTTGGAAAGTTTTCTCAACAGTTGTCATCAAAACCATACAATTAATAATCTTTTTTTTTTTAAATGGCATGGGAGAAAGCATTCCAAAGCCAAATCAACAATTGCATTGTATAGATACAATATAATGTATGATACAACATGACACAATCAGTTACTGTTTATTAACTTGCAATTTCTAGTCTTCTTGTTGGTCTTTAGCACACACTCATACACTTTTCATGACCTATTAAAATGTTAAAAGGGATGTAAAATAAAACATCCACAGCACACTAGAAAACATACCAATGAAATGAACCATTCAGCTCCTGAAATCTGAAAATATATATCAGTGTAACTTGGTGGTCATGTATTCAGAAGGCATCGGCAAGTTAAACATGGCAAATATCAAGTCAAATTTGCATTCATTTACTCGAGGTCTTATTAAGCATGCAGCGAGTAACGAGGGAAACGTTGCTCCCCAGTAGCTTTGTTTCTGTGAAGCTAAATAGTGTTTTTATAGTGTTTAGTATTCCACTCTACCAGTGCTGTCCTGCTTTATGGAGCAGAGAACACACACACATAGTTTCGTTAGAAGCACTGGTGGTAATTGTCAGTCTTGTGTGTGTGTGTTTCAGGCAGTTTTATGCCTTGGACTCTCCTCAAGGGATTAATCCAGAGAAATCCAATCAGACTGCCTTCATTTCCACAGACAGCCATTTTAGTTTTATTAGCTGAGACAGGAGCCAGATATTCTATTAGAGATGCACTGTAGTTCTTCTTCTGCCATCCAATCTCCAGACCCCCACCCAGGCCTCCACTCCACTCTAGGAAGCTGCTTTCTTTACCATCTAAAACAATGTTATTAGTGATGGAGCTAACATAGCTGTGAAGTTCTGACAGACCGTGTTTTCATCAGCTAATCTGTCGGCGGACTGCTCGGCTCATTACACCCACCGAGACTTTGACAGCCGGTTTTATATAGCTATTCCTAATGTCAACAAATCCAAAGAAAAGAGATCCATTGTGGTTTGCTGAATCAATCCAATTCACTGACAGCATAGGTCACAAAAGATAAGCTTATGAAGACATAGAAATATTTTTTGTTGTTGTTGTTGTAAGTGTAACTTCTCAGATGAATTTAGAATAATGTTTAGCATATCTTGAGGTTTCCCCATGAAAATTATTATAAAGAGATTTGTTTCAAGGAGAATCATTGGAATGATTAATTAGGTTTTAAAATGATTGAGACACTCATTGTTTGATTGAGGTTGTTTCAAATGAATAAGCTCGTGTAGCCTGCCATCTGACCATATCTAAAGACACAAATTACAGTCAAAGGTGACACCGAATGCCTTGTTGCTAAGACTGACAAAAGTATTGATACTTTACCAGTACCATATGTTTAAAATAATATGATGTCTCTGTTGGAAAGTATCAAAAGTGAGATTTTGAACCTATCGTTGGATAGATTTTACCAATAATAACAAAAGTGCTGGTTGTTATTACTATTCTGGGTGCTTAGGACTTTCTTTCTTTGAATTTGGATTCAAGGATGAACTGATTAGTCTTTGAATGAAGACAGCATGTTTCTCACTGGAGGTTATTCCCTTGAATGGCATGTATATCATAATAATGAACCCTTCCATTTGTGAAGAACTACACTTAATATCGTTTTATTAAAGACTTTGCTGCATGGACACAACCCGCAAGTCGTTTATTCTGGGTTGTTCCAGTACTGTTCGAATTGAAGTTCAAAATTTTGGTATCTTGACAGCCTTATTTTCTGTTCCCGATCTCTCTGTGTATGCGGGATAGTCCTGCAGTGAGACATGGTAAACAGAGCCTGTAGGTTATCAAGTGACTGCTGGCATAGGAGTCAGCAAGTTCACAAGTTCATATAGGGGGTTAGAAATGTCTGTATGGGGAGGGGGGGGGGGTCCAAGAGTCTGCACTGAGTACAAGAACAGCTGTTTGCAAGAAGCTGTGCGTCATCCTGCCGGTGGAAGATCAGATACTCCTATAGCACCTCCCACGAGGAGGGGGCGATACTGCGTGCCCATCCAAAGACACAGCTTGAGTTGCGTTCACATCAACGAGTGTGCCTCTTGCTGTCGATTCATGGCTAAGCAAGCGCTAAACAAAATAATCTCCTCAGTCACTCAGTATTTTCAAATCCCACCCCCCCCTTCCCTCTCCTCGCTCTCCGGTCCGCTCTACCCATCAAGAACAAAGACGGTAAAGGATGAAGGCTAACTGTGAGAAAGCAGAGGCTTTCTAATTATAGACCCGTTCCTCAAATATGGGTGTCGCTACTGAAACAAGCAACCGGAGTTCATACGTCCGTCCTGTGGAATTATGCAGAATGTGTCTTTGATCATTGACGGCGGTGTCAGACACCAACCTGGTGTTATCAGAACGTTGGAGAAACACATACCTTTTGACAGTCAGCTAGGCAGTTCTTAAATTGCGATTATATAAGAATACAGTCGTAGTGATTGTAAAAACATCCTGTCATCACAAAACATCCCTGTGTTGCTGTTTCAATAATGGGAGTTATGTTTTCCTTGCTTGTAGACATATTTGCAAATGAAAAATTACCAAATCTACCAAGAAGTTAAAGCGTTACCGAACTACTTTGGCTAATGCAGAAAATAAAACGGTTCTATAGAACTGGATTAATGTATGACGATTCAGTGATCAAAGATCCAGTATCATTGATGTCGTGATGAAAACATATAATCCACCTAAGATAATTGTATTATAATCATAGGATAATCATAATCTGATAATAATGATAAGATATCCCTTTATTTTGAAATTCCCATTGGCACATCTGTGTCACAGTTTCAAGCAGAGAACCTTCCTAAACATTCATACAGTCTGAAGGTCCGTTTACTTTTGAACATTTGCTGCCGTTCTTGAACTTCTGGTTGGATAAAACAACCAAGTAGAAATTTCCCGCCTCATTTTTGACATTTCATATATCAAATAATGAAATGAAATAGTTGCTTCATTCAGGTGGACAGTTGCTTCAGAGTAATGTTCTCAATATGTCTTCCACTTGGTTCTTTCTTTTGAACTCCTCCTGTTGTAATCCATCCATCAGGACATGATTTTTATATCAGGTCACATCGAGTCCACACCTCCAGAGATCATCATTCTTGTCATACCGTCCTTCATCTCGCACATGAACTCCAGCCTGTTTTTCCTTCCGTGAAGCGTGGATTGATGGCAGCCCTGACTAATAGATGGGTCGTTTTTTGTTTTTTTTTTTTTTTGGTACAGGAATCCTCGCTGTCAGAAAACAAAAAAAACCTTCACCCCACCATTGCAGACGGTCTCAATAGAGTAAAGACCGACTGTGAGGCATGTGTGGACAATGTGTCTGCCAAGAAAACAGCTTGAAATACTTAATTTTATAAAAGTGGTTGAAGTCAGGGTGCGTTCATCAGCGCTGAAGGTTGCACCAGGGCACACTATAAATCTATAAATCAGCACTGATCTTTCTCAAACCCAACAATCACCGTGAACTTGATCTGACTTGTCATCCATGTGGAAATAAAGGGGTTTTTTTTATTTATATTTAATAGCTGTGTAGAAGTGTGGGATTACTTTTGGACCATTATTCCCATTAATCGATTAATTTGCCAATTACTTGCTCTGTGAATTGTTTAAGGTGTTGGAAAAATGTTCATCACAATTTCTCAAACCTGAAGTAATGTCCAAAGACGGCTCACTCCAACTTTCCGTCCAAAACGCAAAGATATGATTGTAATAAAGTGATAATAATAATAACTTTAAGTCTTTATGCCGCTGTGTGTGGGCCTTCTTTGGGATGTTAATGGGCAAATCAGCTGTCTCTCTTTGTCAGAACTTTACTCATCAGTTGATTCTGGTCAGTGAGTCTAGAGTGTGTGTGTGTGTGTGGTCAGTCAACCCATTCACCCCCCCAACTTAGTGTCACCTCCTGTTTCCTCCTCTTTGGCTGGACGGAGCGTTCAGCTACTTGTCTTTGTGCAGAAAAAAAAATGGACGCCTTCCTCTCTACAGTGTCCTCATGCGTCTTCATCACCACCATCATCATCATTTAGTCAGTTTTAAACAGCGTGGACGAGGCTTTTGAAGAGTTGAGGCATTTAAATTTTCTTTCTTTTCAGTCTCAACATGATGAGAATTTAATTATTTTCCTCACTTTGAAAATCTGAATCTTTTAATTATTTTTTTTAAGGTTTTTTTTTTTTTTTACAGTTTTAACACTGACAGTTAATGCATGATTGTGACTTAATATCTGCTTAAATAAAACAACGTTCATTAATGCATACATTTAAGCACAGCTATGTATATGCAGCACTTATCCTCTTTATATTTCTCTTCAGTAAAATATTTTATTTAATCAGATTTATTCAAGTTGTAAGTAACAACAACACTGACTGCATGAATCCATCCAACTTCTCAGCTTGAATCAGTGTTGTTACCATAGAAGAAGAGCTGCCAGTGCAGCAGGCTTTAGCAGAACTTGGCAGGCTCATACAACAACGCGGCGTGACGTCCTCCAACAAGGCACCGTGTTGGCCAATCAAATGCATGCGATGACACTTTTCCAGTAGATGAAGTCAAAGGCGCAACAAAAGGGAGACAGTATGATCAAATAATCAGACAGCTGGTGATCAAACGGAACACAAACTTTCAGAAATTTAGCTACTCTGCTACCTTGTAACATGCTGAAAAAGAACTGAGGGAAAATGTTTACCAAAAACGTTAATAGGACGTCAATTATATTGAGGTGGTCTTGATATTAAAACGGTCTATAACAACATAAACCATCACCTGGTGCCAACCAAGACTGGAAATGCAGCAAATCGTCCCCTGAATCACTTGAAAAGGAATATGAATACAATACATAGTCTTCAGAATTCCAATTATAACAACCTGTCATGTTTGTCCTTTGTAATTTATGATTGATTTATTGTATGTATGTTTCTCTCTCTTTTTCATCCTCTCTGTCCTGTCTACCTCTTCTCCCCCCTTCACCCGGCCGACTATCAGCAGGATAGTTCTCCCTTGCAAGCCGGGTCCTGCTCAAGGTTTCTTCCTGTTAAAAGGGAGTTTTTCCTTGCCACTGTCTGCTTGCTCGGGGGTTCAGGCTCTGGGTCTCTGTAAAGCATCTAGAGACAATTTTGATTGTCTACAGATAAGGTGCTGTATAAATAAATTGGTGGTGCAGTGGTTAGCACTGTCACTTCATAGCAAGAGGGTTCCAGGTTTGAATCCCGGTCTGGGCCCTTCTATGTGGAGTTTGCATGTTCTCCCTGTGCCTGCATGGGTTTTCTCCGGGTACTCCGGCTTCCTCCCACAATAGGGTGTACCCCGCCTCTCGTAGTCAGCTGGGATAGGCTCCAGCCCCCCCGTTACCCTGATGGATAAGCGGTATAGAAAATGGATGGATGAAATGAAGCTCATTTGTTAAATGTTTAAATTTAGCCTGAATTGTTAATCGTGCTAAACAGCGGTATTGACATTCAGATCATAAGTTTTCCATGTCATCTAGTAATAGCAGTTTGTACATTCATGCCTGATAGTGGCACTAGAGAAAAGGTGGGTGTGACCAAGACGTGGGGATTCAGTGCGGACACTGCAGGAGATTTCTAGTATTGCTTGGCTACCAGCATCATCCTACTCAGACCACGAACATCTGCAGTGAAACCTCCCGGGCCGGCAGGTAGGAAGACAGGTGCTCTAGATTGTGTCACACAGGAGGACAAGGTTTCAAGATAACGATTAATATTAAGAGCATGGGAAAACTCAACTAAAACCAAGGCCAGTGTTATTACTGCTGCTGCCGGTACCACTACAGATTTTTAATGATGTAGCACTTGAATATTAAAACCATTGGGGGGGGGAGAGAGGGAGAGAGAAATTGAGATGTGATTCATTACTCTGCTCTGGGTGAGTTCACTCCTCTCCTCGCTCTTCCTCTTCATTATATTCGCTCCATTCTCTTCTTTCTTTCCCTCCTCATTTCTCCATCTCTCATTCGTTCCTTTTTTTTTTTTTTTTTTAAACCCTAATTGTTTTTCATCACCATTCGTCTTTTTTTTTTTTTTTTTTTTTCCCCTCAGCGTTGTCGTTAGCAAATGTTCTCTTTATTTATTTATTTATATATTTATTTATTTTTTTTTTTGTCTGTATCCTCTGTTTGTCTCCTAAATGACAGAGGATGACTAAGACTCCATGGGGTTTTTATTGTGCTGTGTGTGTGTGTGTGTGTGTGTGTGTGTGTGTGTGTGAGTGTGTGTGTAGGAGGTATAGTGCTAATAGTCCCTCTCTCCCTGACAGGCTAATGACTAGTTTGCACTTTTCTGTCCATCTCTCTCTCTCTCTCTCTCTCTCTCTCTCTCTCTCTCTCTCTCTCTCTCCATGTCTTGGAAATAATTAGCTCGCTCACCCCCTTTGCAAAGATTACATCTATTATCACAAATTCTTTCTTGTCCGTGTTTTTTTTTTTCTTTTGTCATCACTATCCTCCTCTTTCTGTCCACCTCTCTGTCTTTTTTTTTTTTTTTTAATCTCTCCTATTGCTTTGGAAGAAGGAACAGCAGTGTGTGTGTGTGTGTGTGTGTTTTAATGTGGTGATAATGGAGTCGTTATGCTGGTTTGGACTGATTCCCTTGGTTTTTGGTTATCTTCTTTTGTTCTGCAGTCGTAGTGAAATTAGGGCTGCTTCGTACAGCCAAAAATATCACACTCGCTTCCTCAATTTCCATAATGGAGAAAGTACAGCAACACTTCTCTGTAAATACTAGACTTGAAGTATTGTGTATTTTGCCTTTAATCCCCTGTGGAAGCTTCCAAATGGAACTTAAACCATCCTCTATACGCTCTATACGTCATTGTTTTGATGTCTGAAAGTCCTTTATTAAGTGACTCATGATGCATCGAACCGCTTGAATTTATAATCGACGTTAACTTTTGCTATTTAATGTGGAAGCATCTAAAATGGTTTAGCATTAGCCGTTAGCTAAATAGCCACTTGAACCTTCTGGAAAATGGCGCCTCTTCAGTGGTGATGTCATCCTGCGCAACAGGACCCATCCCTCTGGGGATGCCGCAACAGTTATTGTCATTATTGATTAATCTGCAGATTATTTTCACAAATTGGGTTTGATGGCAAATGTTTACCTGAACTTCTATCCAAAGTGTCAGAGGTCAGTTTCACTGGGGCCTCGTTATGTTTTCAATTCAACACCATAACCCAAGAGCAGAAGGGCAGTGACCATATGTGTCTGTCTGTCTGTCTGTCTCTCTCAGATGACCTGGCATACGAGGTGCGTTGGTTTTTCACCAGGCTGCGCGGCGGAGAGACAACTACCCAGGTGGCCAGCGTCGACCGCTTCGGCGTCGTCAGGAAAGAAGCCCGTAACTCGTCCAGCGACATTTCGATAGAGCGCAAAGACACGCACACTTACGTGCTGAACATTCACGGCACTCAGGACAGGTGAGTTAACAGTGGTGGGTCGTTTGCAGGTATTTGTTCTTTGTGAATTCTTTGTTGGCTGGAAGATTTATATTTCACTGTTATAACAACCACAGTCTTAGCTGCAGCGTCTTACTCTGTGTGTGTGTGTGTGTGTGTGTGCGTGTGTGTGTTCTGTGGCTTCCAGTGACAGCGGTGAGTATCACTGCATTGCCACTCCCTGGTACCTGTCAGCCTCAACAGGAGCCTGGACTCAAGCCGGAGAGCTGACGTCATCTCGAATCTTCCTCACAGTTAGATTTGCTGGTGAGAAGTGTGTGTGTTTGTGTGCGCAGGAAGTCATCATAAATCACATCTACATTTGAAAAGTTTGTTGTGGTATTTTAATTTTGTATTGTCAAATTACTGTTCTGGCCTTATTTGTTCTCTCTTTCTGCAGTGTGGGAGTCCTTAAAGTTACCTCTCTTATATGGCGTATCAGCCTCGATAGGTAATGTAACCATCACACACATTTCTGAAGGTGTTATTTGCTTTGTTTTCAACTTACGTTGGGTTACATAAGTTACTTATATTGTGACAAGGACCTGCATTATTTATTTAAGTTAACTTTGTTATTTAAACCAAACCAGAGCATGTTTTTTTTTCCTCAAACCTAGCCATGTACTTTTTTGCCTAAACCTAGCCAAACTGAGACCATTTCATAAGGTTGAGCCATCAAGTTAGCAAGTTAGCAGCTAATGCTAGAAGGGTAAGAAGAGCTTCATAAGCCTTGACCAACTGGAAGTGAGAACACCTTCAATGTACTGCCACTTCGTCCTTTTCACTGTGTGAATTTTAGAAGGTTTGTCCCTTCCTCATTGTTCTTTCCTGCACACATGACCCTTACAATTGCTGCGCCATCGATAAAGTAAGAATTTCAATTCAGTTTATTTATATAGCGCCAATTCACAACAAAAGTTATCTCATGACACTTTCCAATTAGAGCAGGTCTAGACCAAACTCTTTGATTAAATTGTAATACAGAGAACCCAACATTCCCCCTTGAGCAAGCACTTGGAGACAGTGGTGAGGAAAAACTGCCTTTTAGAAGGCAGAAACCTCAGAGCGGACCCCGGCTCAAGATGAGCAGCCATCTGCCTTGACCGGTTGGGTTGAGAGACAGAGAGAGAGAGAGAGAGAGAGAGAGAGAGAGGGAGAGAGAGAGAGGGAGAGGGAGAGGAGGGTGGGGCGTGAGAGAAGAAGCACACAAGCAATGCATAGCAGCAGTAATAATACTAGAAATACTAGAATTTAAAGGGATGTGGATGTTGGAAGAACAGTAATAGGTGTAATAGGTGTAATGAGTAAGATGCGTAGTAGCATTAGTGGAGGTACTTGCATTGGTACCATGGTGTCTCCATTTCTGTCCTTGTCGTATATCTGCAGGTGTGGGCCTCTTCTCCCTGGTCCTGGGTCTGGTGTGCGCCCAGTGTTGTTGCCGCAACACCGCACACACTCCACGCTCACGCAATAAACTGATGGACTTGGAGATGGACTGACAAACACTTTCCCCCGCACCCACACACTGCAGCGCTCACAGGAAACACCACACACACAACAGACACACGCCCATAGATGATTACTGGGACACCCAGTTGTTTCCACGCGACGGACGTTGGGAGTAAAATGGCGTATCGCTTTGGAAACCGAAGCCGGACTGATGATTCGCAGTGCTTCGAGAGGTGCCCAGGAATTTTACAGCTCTGCAGTGGTGGAGCAGGGGACTAATGGGGAAAATAGCCTTTGAGACAATTTGAATCTTTGGCGCTTCCAGTGATTTTTTTTTTTTTTCACAAATACATTTGTTCCCTGTTAAGACTACAGCACAACAAGAAACTCTTTAGACTTTAATTTCTGAGGAACTTCTGAGATATCACTGCCACTTGGGAATAAAGGACCACTAAACAGATCTGCTGCCTCTGTAACCACCAGGAATAACAAATAAAGTGCTCAGGCTGGACTACTTTTTTTTTTTTTTTTTTTCTTCTTCAGATGCCAAGGCTCACCGCAACGTACGAACACTTCCGCTCAAAGTAGCAGCACACCAGCAAAACCCCTTGACTTCTCAAGGGAGAAAGAAAGGAAAACTGAAGGGGTGGTTGGGGGTTGGAGAGACAGAAGTTCATCTTCTGTTCATTGTATCTGCACTTTGACATATCCCTGTTAAGTCACGTGGCTGAAGTTAGTGTGTTATTGTGTGAGACTGGTGGTTTAGGCAGCCTGAGCCTTATTTCTGTCAAGTTCATACAGGCAGCAGAAGTCCTAGGAAGTGAACATGCTCTGCGTGCTTTCCACATGAAAGGTATTGCACTAGAACTACCACTCCAGAGTATTCCTACCTTAACAAAAGGACGATATTTACCTTTATTCTCTAGTTTTATGAAAATTGAGAGATTTTAAAAATGAGAGACATTTTTAAGCTTTACAAGGAGATATGCAGTTAGTGTGTTTGTGTGTGAGATATACCGTACGTGGTGCCAATATCTTGAACTAACAGAGGTGTGCTGGGTTCATTTTGTCAGATCAACACTTGAACAGCCACTGAAAGTGGCCACAGCAAGCACTCTTCTTTTATAAATATTCATAAATGTATCCAGCTGGGTTTTTTTTTTTTTGTTTTGCCCGAGTCTCGTGTGCGTTACTGTGCGAGTGCTGTGCTACAGTATGTGAGAGTTGCATGTACTTTTTTTTTATAATGACAGACTGATGTCACTCATGAGCCTTTTCCAGGGTTAACTTTTGATGACATCGAAGTACATCCAGATTTTTTTAACCTAGACGTCTTTCCACTAATGTCAACTTCGATGTGCGCACAGTGTGAGCAACGTGACTCTCTTATAACGAGTCTTTTATAACTATATAAAAGAGTGTGGGTGGTGCAAGAAACAGGAAAAAGCATGCCAGCTTTTTAAAGGAATAGTTCAATGGGAAATAAACGCTTTTCGCTGTCTTTCCGAAATAGAAATTTGGTACAAAGCGAGAGTCAGGATGTGGTTAGCTAGTTAGTTCGGCTCTGTCCAGAGGGAATAAAGACACCTCTAAAGCTCAATAATGAACACACTTTAGATCGTGTATTCTTAATGAACTGAAAGAGGACATTTTTGCTTGAGGAGAAGGTGTGTGCTTTGACTATCTCTTGGCTGGTAAAAACAGATCAAGTGTTGTAGTAATGTAATTTTTACTGTTTGAGTTCAGATTGAACAAAGAGAAAGTGTTATTAGCAAACATTAATTACAATCATTATGGTCTTCTTGCTAAGCTGACAATGTTCTGAGTCCAGTTTTGTTCCAACATGCAGTCATGACAATACCAATCATCTCATCTAACTCTCAAAAAGAAAGCAAATAATCTTATTTCCCCGAGTATTCAACTATTCCTTTAAACATCACATGACTTAAGTCATTTTTGGGAATCCTTTTGTTTGCTGTCTTACCAGATTCAGAGGAGGAAATTGATAGATCCATCTGTGTGTGAGATTTCAGATGTGGTTAGCCTAGCCTAGCCTAGCCTAGCTTAGCTTAGTGTGAAGACTTCTCACAAATGATTATCCTTCAGGAACTCATTTACCCATTTCTAATAAAGCCATATAAAGCCTTGCATTCTCACCTTCACCATTTTACATGATATAAACGAGACCTGCAAATAGCTAGAAGACACGTTCTCTCACTTTGTGTTTAGCTAAGCAAACTGTATTTCTCAAAATGTCAAACTATTCCTTAAATGTTGCTGACTAGCTAGCAAAGTAGTCAGAAAACTTTCAGTAAATTGGTTTCAATTCTCAAATACAACACTTTTCCCAATGCATTTGAGATTTTTCTGTCTCAGAATAAAAGCTATAGAAAACTGGTAAGTTTAGCCAAAACAGAAAATCAGATGTGCAGAACATAGAACAGAGAGAAATTTCCACCTCTGTTCAGCTTCTATCAGCTGACATCTATTGAGTGTCTGTGGTGTTTTACTAGCAACTGAATGAATTGCGACTGCAGTATTATGTAGACAGTTATGTGAACACACACTCACAGTTCCACCAACAACACACACAAAGTGTGGAGGTTTGCGTCCAAAACCCAGCAGGATCCAAGCAGACCTGTTAGGTTTGCAGCAAAATGTGCCAGGCTGTGTTTCCTCCTTAACTGACTGGACTTGGATTAATTAAAAAAGATACTTTAAGCAACTATCAGAACATTATGAGCAATATCAAGATGTAGTGGGGTCACAGCTTGTGTGAACGCCCCGAGGACATTTGTTTGCTGATCGGATGTCGGATTTTTCCAACAGTGCGCTTCCGAATTGTAGGGTTGGTTTGAGAGTCGCAGTATTCCAAATCTGGAGTTATATTCATATAACAGAGAGATCCTAGAACATTGATACTGTTCTGTTTTCTTCTGCACACTGAGGGGTACAGCTGAAAACTCACTTTGAGAAGTATTTATACTATATGTGTGTGTTTTGGCTTGATTGAAGGTGACATTTACTTCAGAAAGTCCCAATAAGTTTCCAAAAACCCTCTCCCAGAGTATGTGTGTGTTCTCTCTGTGACAGTGCTTTCGCAGTATTCCAAATAAGTTTTACCACTATCACTAATACACACACACACACACATATATTCACAGTACTTGAGCAGTGAAAGACAGGGCTCTGTGCTAAATGTTTTTAACAGTAACACACATAAGTAGCATTGATACACATCACTGAATATATCACTGCAAGACTTCCCCAGTGTCCTTTTAGTTTGTCATTTTATTGCAATGATTATGATGAATCATGATGGGGTTTTTTTTTTCTAAATAAATTGATTTGTAAGATGTATTCATTTTGTAAATGAATTTATATGTTCTTATTTTATTGTGTTTTGTTTTTTTGTTGGTTTTTTTTTTGGCAGTGATGATGAGGTACTGTTTTTGATATTATAGCAACAAGTGAAATCAACTGCAGTGATCTCATTGTGTGCTGCTTAATGCTGAAAATGCTTGTCAAAGTGGCTGTCGAAAAACAGCCCAGGTGCTTTCATCATACTTTATTTAACAAAGAAGTTATCAGACAAAAAAAAATGTAGACAAAAAGTTTTAACTCCCCTGAAAATAATAACTTGAACTTTTTTTTTTTCTGACTGTGGATTCTAAAATAGGAGAAATCTAATTTGTTAATTAATTAGCTTTTCCTGTCAGAGACAATTCAAATAGGGCAGTTCCTGGAATGTTAAACTGCTCAAAAAGGTGAGGTTTTTTTCTGTTTATGTCCCCTAAAATGTCTGACCTGGAATATATTGATTTGTTGTCCAAAGTGTGTCACAAGAGAAGTGTCTTCACATTCCTTTGCTGAAGACGGAGATACCTCACAAATTCCAAAGCCAGTCACCATCTAATTTACAAATACCACTACTCCCATTTGGCCAGTTCTTGGTTCGCTAACAGGATGTGAACTCACGGAAACATCATAGCAGATATTGTATTTTTCACAACCTCTACTGTGGCAGCCATTGCCAGTTACAATCTAACAAACATTAACAAAAGATGCTAACTACTCTTGCCGTTCTGGTATGTCTGACCCCTCATCTGAGCCTGGCTCAGACTGAGTCTCACACATGTAAAAGTTATGGCTGAATCTCTCTGATGTTTCCTCTGATGGTGTGTTCAGACAAAAAGAGAATAGAGTTTTTCATACGTCTAGATGGCATATGAAGATAAGATAAAAAATCTGCACACTTTACAGAATGTTGATTGTTGAAGATCGGATGCTGCTCAGCTGCTGAGGGCCTGAAAGCTCTGGAGGAGAGCTGCAGAATGTAGGAAAACCAAGTCAAATTTTACTATCTAAAATATAATGATGCAGCAGCTATTATGCACTTCCTTTTCACAAATTATTTAGATACAAAGGAGCCTCCGAGTAGGTGTTTTCCAACTGTATATGCTAACTAACATTTTAGAAATGATGTTGGTTGTGTGCTGTCAAATTCTGTCATGCACTACTGAGTGGACTATTGTATCACAGCCCTGCAGAGTATGAAAGTTGATATAAGACATTATTTTAGCACTAGCTATCAACTGTTGACAATTTAACCAGTTTGACCTTTTTTACATTTAACATT
Source organism: Scatophagus argus (assembly GCF_020382885.2). NCBI lineage: Eukaryota > Metazoa > Chordata > Actinopteri > Scatophagidae > Scatophagus > Scatophagus argus. The sequence continues at coordinate 11,323,139 of NC_058516.1, forward strand.
TGGGAGAAGCCATCTTGCTGTTAAATTACATTACACTTGCCACTTGAGAATTTCCCCACTGCAGGACTTTTAAAGGCCTATCTTATCTTAATGTTTGCACAGATTCACATTGGATGGTATTTTGTTGTATCAGCTCCTGCTGCTCCTACAAACTCATTCCTGTGTTCACCTGGTATTTTATCCTGTGTTAGCTATTAGCTTCATGGGTCATACTATTGTTTTAAGTACCCACACAGATACTATAGAAATCAAATCTAAGTACAGATATCGTCACTTGGAACAAAACACACTAATTAGAGTTTTCAACAAATGTTCGCATTTTGTCATCACTTAAAGATATCATTGCGCACAAAATGTTAATACCCACAGTGCAATAAAAGGAGCTCTGACTGACTTGAATGTGGGGTCAACTGGCCAATCAGAGGACCCCCTCCGCCGCTCTGTAAGTTATCAGTTCATCAGAGATTTAAATCAACGAAATTAAATAGTATTATTAATGTTATTCTCTTTTCTGCCGTGTTTTGTAATTCAACACTTTAGTTTTCTTGGGTGTAGTGAACCCAGTTAGCCTATAGGGGTTGCTAACTGGGCTTCAGACTCATGACGTCACGCTACTGCACCCAAAGCAACATTTATGCATTCTGAATACCGCGATAGTCATTTCATCCTGGAGGTAACTCTTGCTGGCCCATATTTGCCCTCTTTCTGTTGAGATGTGGTGTATCTGTAGTGGTTGTGATCAGAGTTCCTGCTCTGAGACTTGTGACAAATGTGGGCCAATCTGGTTTTCTTCTCCATCTCTGGGCAAGCCATCAATCAGCTTTTTTTTTTTTTTGCTCCCAAACATCTGAAAATTTAAAAAAAAAAAAAAAAAGCTTCAAAAAGTTCTAGCAGAATAAATGTTTTATAATTCATTATTGGGCTGTGGCTATATCTCTTCCCTCCTTTCTTACTGTGTCTCCCATCTTCATGGGGATCTGTTTTTTGGAGTTTTTTTTTTCTTTGCCTGTTTAGTCCTCCTCTGTCTCTTTCTTTCACTTCATTTGTTTGCTCCATTTCTCCTCTCTATATATATATATTTTTGTTTCATTCCACCCCTCTTTCACTTGCTCTCATCACACCGATCTCTCTCTTTTTCACTCTCACTCTTCATTAGAAATGTAGATGAGTTGAAACCTCAGTCGCTCTCCTGGGTTTTGATTTTTTTCTTTCTTTTCTTTTTTTTTTTTTTACACCTCTTTAACAGCACTCTCTCCATCCAAATCTCTCTCTCTCTCTCTCTCTTCCACCTCCTCCCGCGACTCTTTCTCTCATCTCCATCTCGTGTGGAGATAGAAAAAGAAAGATCCGGTGTCAATTGGCTCCGTCGTCGGCTTTTCTAAATTGTGCTCGTTCTCTCTCTCTCAGGGTCCGTTTGACCCAGTTTTCTCGTCCCTCTTTGCGCGCTCATGCCTCTCAAGGATCATTTGCCAAAGCGGGCCTTGTCACAACTTAAACCATTGTCGTGTGTTGTGCGTTTGTGCACTTAAAAACACCCCCCCCCCCCTTTTCGTTCTCATTCTCACCACTCTACACTCCAGCTGTTCGGGAGATGGCACATTTCATAGTGTTACCACCTCCTCCTCCACCACCACCAACACCACCACCCCTCAGCTCTGGCTTGAACGTGTCACAGCTTGAGGGTTGCTCCACATAACAAAAATTTCAGACGGAAAAATTCAGCAGCGCATAGAGACGAGTAAGCAGCCCCGCTCTCCCCAGAGCCTACCAGAGGCGACACGTTTTCTCGTCTTCATTGTAATCAACACTGATGTTTACAGCGGCTCCGAACAGCCTCGGCTCTGTCGCACCAGTCGACTTCCTGTTAATGCTCTTGAGTGTTTCTTGCACATTTAAACACACTGGTCTGGTGCTATTTCTCTGTTGATAAGAGCAGATCGGTTTAGGGATTTTCATTCAGGTCGTATATCCCCACGCAATGAAAGGTTGTCGTTTGCGGATGTGTATGAATTTTCTCTTATAATAGAAATTAAGAAGAAAGAATGCAAATAAGTATCTGACTGTGTCGCACAAAAGTACATTTTAAATCAGATTTTCACCCAAATATTTTTGCTTGTTTTTCCACCCTGGTTTCACATACTTTTTTAACACAGTTGACACTCCTGAGGTATAGTAGTATTGTACTTCAGTACTTGATCCCTCGCTGGCTTCCCACCAGCGACCGTTGAAATTAGTTTTCTGTGGACTGAAAATGGCACCCATACCCATATAAGCTATTTTGAATTATACATATTCAACATTGGCCGGTGAGTTAAGATACTTTTTAATCAGTCTGTCAGTGTTTGTGTCAACCACTTTGGTCCGCTATGGAATATCCGAACAAGTACAAGTATGAAATTTTGTACTTGTTCATAGTCTCCAGAGGATGATGCCCACTGACTTTGGTGATCTCTTGACTGTTCATCTAGTGCTACCATGAGGTTTATATACATTTTTATGAAATTTCTAGATGAAATTGAATGGATTGCGATAACATTTTGTCCATATTTCTCTGATCTGTAGTGAATAAATTCCTTTTGCTGACTGTTAGTCTAGAATCAACAGCAGGACAATGTTTTTATTTAACCCTTGAAACATCACAACATCAAGCTGGACTGCCACCAAATATGGCTCCCACTTAATGCTTCCTCTTGACTACGGTGGCCCCTTGACTTGTTCGTCTAGCAAAAAAAAAAAAAAAATAGAAATCTGGGAATCGATCCCAGAAATTCTCACTAAAATCTGCTCCTGTTGTATTGAAACTGATGATGTGAAGAGGACATGCTGACAGGAGAGGGATTCAGGCCATGGTGCTTAGAGTTTTTTCAAAGACACGCAGATCAGTTTTCAGGCGTAAATTGACAGCACGATCCCGTTCTCCTGTTATTTCCCAGCACAGGGCTCAGCTTTAACTTTGACAGCTGTTTCCCTATAGGAGCTACGGCTGTCTTACTCACATGGGTGTGTCTACAGCATAGCAACACCTTGTGATGATTGACGTCTTCAAATCCCAAAACCCTGTCTTTTCAACACTTGACCTTACCATCTCATAATAGGTATGTATCAAGTCTGGTTTTTATCAACCAATTTGCAGAGTAACTAAACACTCAGTGCAGCACGACAGACATATTATGTTTCTCTTCTGCAGGTCTGACGCTTCTTTATTATTGCTGTAGGAGGTGGGTGGAGGGGTAGAGCCCCAGCACATAAAGTGATCCTTCTCAGGGCCCTTAAATCTTAAGGGCCAGGGAAGCAAATACTGTCAAAAAGTAAGCCCAAGTGTGTCAAGCACTAGTGGTGGAAAGTAAGTACACTCAATTTACACTTCACTTAAGTGCTGTATAGGCAGTGGCGGTTCTACACTGAATTACTCCCCGGGCGAGACCCCCTCCGGGCGCCCCCCACCCCACCCTAGTGGGGGGTGGGGGTGGCGCTATACCTAGCTATACCTAGTGTGTATAGCTACAAATTTGAGGTTCTTGTACTTGAGTTTTCTGCTCATTTAACCATTTTAATTACTTTGCACATTCAGATTAGCAACCATGAATCCCCTTGAACCTACAAGCTAGCTTTCGATTTTCTGTATTCCACCCATGCTTGATTCGGTGCAAAGAGATTTTAAGAAGTTCGCATTTGCAAGTCGGCAGGTGATGGGAGGTGATGACGAGCAACGGGAAGGTCCGGGTCATCTGTTGAGAGCGCGTTTTACCTTTCGGGACACTGAAAACCTTCTGGCCTTTTGTTTTTACTGAGGCAGCACAAGTCAAATATTGGACTGGGAGAGAGTGTTAACTGACCCCCAGCGTAAATGTTAATGTGCCTATGTGAGCATGCTCCAAAGGAATGCAGCAATGACTCGTCAACACCTTCCCCTCACCATGGAGACTATGTCAACACATGGGTCGGGGGATGGGATGAGCATATATGAGATGGGGGATGGCAGTGTGTGTGATTTATTATTAGGTAGAAGATATTTGTGACCTTCCGTTCCCATAAACTTCTCTCTCGTGCTGTCACACTCTCTTTCTCCACACACACACACACACACACACAGATAGGGACTTCAGAGCAGTTAGATCATTTTCAGAGTCACTTTCATCTTCTGTGGACTTGCACTCAGTTGATTTATAAAACATTCAAAACGCAGACACGCCGAGAGAGCGACGCTCGCTTAGAGACGGATGGCGGGCTGATATGCAGCACCAGGGCCGGACTGTGATCACTTATCAGATGTGGCTCATGCAATGTTGTCCGGGCTGAAATTATGGATATGATGCAGCTTAATTGATTATTTACTGTAGTGTGAATCGCCGCCATGCCAGCTGTATGCCCGAAAGCCCTCAGCCTAATTAATGTCAGTGAGAAACTTCCAGATTCCAAGGTAAGTGCAGAAGAATAGACATTTTATTTCTTTTTTTCTTTTGTCTCACCCAGAGTTTTTCATCTGTGTGTGTCCCCAACAGAGAGAGGCGTCCAGGATGTGTTCGGACTTGCTTAACACAAAGGCTCGAGGCAGTGGGAAACCACAAAAACCATGTGTCGCTTAGGTCTGTCAAAAGTGAGAAATCCAACTTCCTGTGAGGCCGAAGCTGCTGTATTTTGTTCTTTCCGGTAGGTTAGAAACCAAACCATCCAGTCTAGTATATAAAGACTTGGCACGTTGCTCATTTTCATTATGCATCAATTCTTATTGAAAATCTTGGTTAATAAAAAGTTATGTTTCTGAATCGGCCACTCCCATTGGCTCCCAATGGGTGCCATAACAGCCAATCGTAGGCTTTGAGCTGTTCTCAAAGTGGAGCCACATGTGATTTCTGAGCTCCAATTAGAGACGTTGGTCAAAGTTTAAAGCAGTAACAAGATGCAAAGATGAAATTTAGTACAGGTTTTGAGGTTTATTTATGATTCTGGACATGAACCCCCCCCTCCCATCCAAGCCTAGTGTCATTTTAGTGAATGATACACACAATTAACTGAGCTTGTGCTGAATGGGATGATACTGCTCATACTGCTGGTGGGTTGTACTCAACTTTATTATTCTAAAAAAACCTTCAGCCTTATAAACTGGGTTGACCCATCACAGAGCTGCAGACAGCCTGATCCTCCAGCATGACTTTGTCCTTGTATGGTGCTGTGTCTTCAGCGTGGCACGGCTCCAGCTCTTCTGTAGGCACGCACCCACATAATACATACACATCTAAGTATACACAAATAACTGGTACTGTAAGTATGACTCCACATTGTCTCCCTCGCGCTCTGTGGCTCGATGCCAGCTAATATCTCTTTGAAAGACCAGGCTGCGGCGACTGCTGCACTCTCATGCTGCAAATGCTAAGCTCCCAGGTGGTAAGTAAAGCTCAGGGTTTGATGATGGCTTTACAATGAGGGAAAGGTAGAAAGTCATCTTAGGCCTCCGAGAGCCAAGGACCACTATAGAGCTTTTGTAACAAATATCAGTTAGAGGTACTGCTTAAATGTACCCCTACAGAATTGTGGATTATAGATATATTACATTATTATTGTTGATATGTTGAAACATAGGAACAGCATCTTAATGTAGCTTAATACATCTCATGTCAGATCTTTAATACACACCTATCATTGGCTCCACAGGTGTAATCAAAGCAGCCAGAAATCTAAAGAACCGTAACTTGTTGTGTAACTGCTTTTCTTCCTTTATTGATAGACAAATACTAATACTACAAGGTCATCACAGAGGAGAGGGAAGAGTCGCTTTAGGCTCCTAAAAACACCAAGTCTGCCCCTGTGGACTGGAGTGTTGAAAATGTAATGATCGCAGCTCCTAAAATAGGTACAAAATAATGAGATGAGTACTTCAGGCACACACACTAATCACTAACAATGTGTATTGACATCGTAGCTGTAATTCCGAGGCTGCAGGGATCTAAGCTAATGCTCCGTGAGGGAGCATTAAAGCGAAAGGGATAAGGAAGTCGGAATAACTTCGACATGTCTGCGTGCTTGAAGTTTGTTTGAAGCTGCCGAGATGCTTCGACTGTCATTTTCTGCAGACTTCAGTTGGTCCTGATCAGCTTTTTTTTTTTTTTTCCCCACTCATTCGACACACACTTTAGCGAGAGCGTATTTGAAGTCATGTTTTAGAGCAGACTAAGCGTTGTTAAGGCCGCAGACTTTTGCAGATTATGAAGTAAGGAAACGTTTTTAAAATATGTACAAATGAATAAAATGACTTTAAAGGAGGTAAAGGAGGAGGTAAATTTGTGTCCAGATTTGTCCACTGGATGATGGACATCTAACCTCCTGAAACTTAGCATTGATCTCAGGCAGCAATGAACCAGTGATGCACAAATCAGAATGTTGACTAAAAAATACATTTGCTCTCAAGAAAACGAATTTAAAAAGTCTGGACGTTGCATACATGACACTTTTACTTTGTCTCATTGTTTTTTTTGACACGCTTCACTAATGGAGAGTGAACGCCGCCTGCAAACGCAGCCCACAGTGCGACTTAAAGAGAATAATTCCGCATCCGAATGCAAATATAAATGTGGTTGCATCCATGTCCTCTCTGGCCCAGAGGCTCTCATGCTCCTGCTCACAATAGCCAACAAAGCCATTGCACGGAACTGTAGGGCTTGCCAATTTATTTGCAATTTGTGAGCAGGAAGTGAGACAGACGCATGGTTTAAACTAGCAATTAAATCTGTGCAAAACAAAGCCGTCGCTTTTATCATTATGTGTCATTATGTGTCACCCTTTTCTCTATTAAAATCGAGCATCAGTCCGGTAAAGCCAGTGCCAAGTTAACATTTTGCGCTTAGGTTCACACAGCGGCTGACCAACAGTTTCCGTCACTTATCGTACCACCGAGGTGAAAATGTGTGCCGTTTTGCCCATATTTAAACAACATCACATCTGTTCCTTATCTACGACAGCCTGCTTTTCGCTCCATCTTAAAGTGTGGGTGTTCAGAACTGCTTTAAACGCTTTTGATTTTCAACGTGGATGGACGTTAAGGCCGTACGAGCTCGCTCAGATCGAGTACAGTCCGAAATTCATCATTTAAAGAAGCAACAACGGTGGTGCGGTGGTTAGTGCTGTCACCTCAAAGTGAGAAGGTTCCAGGTTGGGGGAGGGCAGCCATGACCTAGAGGTTGGGAGAAGCGGCTTGTGATCGGAGGGTCGCCAGTTCGATTCCCACACTGGACGGGCAGGAAAAATTTGGGTGTGGTGGAGTGATTAATGCAAAAAATGCCCCCCCCCCCTTCCATTAGCTGGCCCTTGAGCAAGGCACTTAACCCCCAATTTGCTCCCCGGGTGCTTGATGCTGCCCACTGCATGTAATTTGCTGGGTGTTGCATGTGTGTGTTCAACTAAGGATGGGTTAAGTGCAGAAGACAAATTCAAAATATATATACTGCCAATAAAGTGATTGTTAATCTTAATCTTCAATCCCAGTCTGGGTCCTTCTGTGTGGAGTTGACTTGTGTTCTAATTAGAGTATTTGTCATTGACCACATAGCCCTCCAGCTGTTAACCCAAGCCATTAAGCAAATTATGTTGACACATGCATGTTGAGGTCCTGATTGTTGAAAGGAATCTGAACTGTAGCACCTTTTGAAAGGGGAAGTTCATTCAGATCGCAAGACAACAGTCATATCTATAAAGGTGTGCGTTTACATGCAAAGTGTGAAGTTGCCACAAAGTCCACAGAAATGAGGAGTCAACTTTACATCATATTTGTAAGTTGATATGTGTATTATAGCATTGCATCAAAAAAGGCTGTTACCGTGGCTGCAACTGTAGTAGCGTTAAGCCGAAGGAGTGTCTGTCTGTCTGTCTGTCTGTGGTACAACGGAGCTTGCCCTTAGTCTCTGTTCTGTGGATTGAGTGAAACATGACGTGCGCGACCCAGATCTTCTGTTTCTGCCATGTTTGGACAGCGGTGCGAAGACGTGGGTTGAGTCATCTTCAAAGTGCCATGCAGTGTTTGTGTGTAACCGTAGTCAACGCGCCATCAATCCCTGCATTTCACGGTCACATAAACCCTGATGGGGAGGGGGGGGGAGGGGAGCCAGGGGGTGAGCAGAAAACATGTCACACTTCAAACACAATCATCAGCCATTAAATACTGCATATCACTGAGCACAGTACACACACGCCCTGCTCAGGCGTGACAGCATAAGGGGTCTGAGCAGCAAATGTGATGTACATGCAAACACATGTAGGGGTGGATTTTGTTCTGGCAAGCAAAGTGGGTTCACAGATGTTTCGGTTTTTGAGGACTTGTTTGGATCAACGACCTTCTGAGTGGTCCGAAGATCACCATCATTTAGATTTCTTTTAAAAAAAAAAAAAACAGGTGCTTAGCTTTATGACTTTGAAGGTAATCTGATATAAGAGTGTGTTATGTCCAGATAAAATCCAGATTAGATTTGAGATTTCATCTACACTCAGCCACTGTTGGCTAGATAACAAATTTAATAGCTGGCCAGCTTCAGTTAACCAGAGTCAGCCCTCTTTTGGTCCAGAAGTTAGTGTTGATTCACCAGAAGGTGTTTGGCAACTAACAAGAACACCAGAAGAAGCACCAACAAGAACAGTTTGGTCAGCATTATCCTTTACTAAGTACAGTCGAGTGCTCAAAACAAACCCCAGGCTCAGACATTGGGTTAAAGTGTTTACAAAACACCTTTTGACTTTCGACCTTCTCATATTTTATATTATAGTAGTTCTTCTAAAAGAGTTTAAATGTCTTTAAATTAATAGTTTGGGTTATTGAAGTGTCTACCTCTTCTTCCCCCCCTTCACCCAGCCGACTATCAGCAGGATAGTTCTCCCTTGTGAGACGGGTCCTGTTCAAGGTTTCTTCCTGTTAAAAGGGAGTTTTTCCTTGCCACTGTCTGCTTGCTCAGGGGTTCAGACTCTGGGTCTCTGTAAAGCATCTAGAGACAATTTTGATTGTATAAAGTGCTATATAAATAAACTGAAATTAATTAAGTGGGGTTGCATTAGGTACTTATCAATAGTGTATTTCCTACATGGCATTGGCTGGTCTATGGTTCCCTTGATGATTTAGTTTATTTAAAAAATCCAGACTTTTCTTTTTAAGCTACACACATGATCTAGTCTGTTCTCGCATTTTGTTTTGTTTTGGGGTTTCTTTTATTTTTGCCAACTTTTGGACATCCCAGCCAAGCATAAAAACTTAAAAAAATAAATAAATAAATAAAAAAAATGTGCAAACTAAAAAGGCTAAAAACAGGTGGGTGAGAACACACTTACAGCGAGAAATATCACAGAGATCATCTGCTTTCTACCAAGCAGCTGAGTTCAGTTGGTTGGTGGTCAAACGCAGGCGGTACAGAAGAAGCAAAACTCCAAAAGGTGTTGCTTACTTTCATACTTGCTGAAAGCAACTTGTCGTCATGACATCCAAACAAAACAGTTCACATTTTTTTTATATTATTTCTTTTCCTGCAAAGACAAAGAAAAGGGGGAAAAATGCCTCAAGATATTATCTGAATACATTCCAACGATTATATTCTCCACAGAATGTTTCATGGAGTTGCTCTGCTACTTCCTTCATCCACTCCAGTTTACACCTCACAGAGCAATGTATATGTATTACCATACACATAGAGTGTCAGATCCCATCATTATCATGCTGACCCTTCATTATTCTGGCTGTTATGATGCTCTGTGGATGCTCATATCCAGCCTGAGGCCAACTTACATTAACCTCTTTTCCATGAGGAGACTCGGGCGGCCAGTGAGAGTTCGACCCAGCTTTGATTCTTTATCTAATGTAGCGAGCAGGGTCCGGGCTGTAATGGGTATGAGGGTGCCGCCCTTTTGAAAGAAATAACTCTCAGAAAATTTCATGTAGTCGTATGAAAAAAATACTGATTTGGGTTTGGTGCACAGTATTTTTTATCCCTTACATGGTCAACTCTCCAATTACATAACTCTTTAGTTGTCCAATGACTTGAATATTTACAGGTTGTTAACACAGGAATCTTTTTATTTTTACCTTCCATCCCATATGATATAGACATGCATAATTTTAGGCTGCCTGACTGAGTCCTAAAGTCCTAACTGAACAAATCGATAAGCATATTTTAGAACTCCCGGCATGCCCATTTCTTCCTGCAGAAAGGTTACTGCAGTTCAATAACGTCTGAGAAACAAAAGCTCAAGGACTAAATTAAGAATTCTAAAAACTCCCAAGTCCAACTGGAGTTCTTATTTTCTCCTCTGACAAACCAAAGTGTTGAGCAATGGTGGTTTATCTGAAAACCACGCTGAGCCTCCGTGTGACAACATTTTACAGAAGCAGCATTCAATCAGCGACGATCGAACACCATTTTTAAGGACACTATTAAGATAAGATAAGATAAGATAATCCTTTATTAGTTTCATAACTGGGAAATTACAATGTTATAGCAGCAAACAGGATATAGAGGGTGCAAAGCATCATTATTAGCATTAGCATTAGCATTAGCATTATTTAACACCGTCCACATTTTAGACATGCAGGAAAGGATGAAGTCAGTTGGCTTTTGTCAGGCGACCTTTGTCGTCTTAGTCAGCTTTGAACAACATTATAGTGCTGCTGTTGTAATTTTGTTTTTTTTTGTTTGTTATTTGGAAAAGCTATCCTTAAAATGCATCATTCAAAAAACAAAGTGTGCTACACCTTCCTCTGCACTATTTAATACTGCAGAGGCCTGTTGGCTACAAGTTATCAAATGCAGCAGCTTGGACAATTGACATGGGTAGATTTTTGGTTCACCCACACCAGAACAAAAGTCAAATTGTGCCTCAGGTTAGAAGATACGCCGACCTCCTTTCTCTCCGTAGCGTACATGCTCTGTTTGTCTGTGCTGCTTGAGCTCCTCATGTTCTCCTGGGTCATCTCCTCCAACACTGCACCAATACTGCCTACAGCCACATTTCAAATGAAAGAGCAGCTTTATTTCTTATACATCTTTCTAAATGTAGGAGTTCTATGTTTTACACTTCAGCCACAATAGGTTTTTTTTGCTCGAAATGTTAATCCAGACAACCTTAACCCTTGCCAATCTCGGTAATCGGACCATGGCTGATGAAGGGATCTTCATGTGCTCAACAATGTACAAATTCAGACATATAAAAAAGCCTGACAAAATTTGAATGCTTCTTATCCCCAGCCGAGAAATTGGAGCCAAACAGAAGCTTTAGAGATAGAAGCGGTTTTCTCTGATGGCAGAAGTGGTGGTACAACATGATAATCAAACTGTCATTTTGTTTCCCTTCATTTTTCAATATTTATACAATATTAATATTTGTCTCGACAACTGTCGAACGTTTTCAGTACAATCAAAGCAATATGCTGATTGATGGGTTTTAATTTTTATATCATTTTAGGTAACATTGACCCAGGTTTGCCCAACGGTTTCTCTGCAGTTAGCTACAGTAGCTAATCCAGACGGCTAATTTCTCTGTTTAACATCTGATTTTTTTTTTTTGAAAACCATTATTTTGAAAGCTTCAGGCGGCTGCTGCTCTCCTCGAGTTGAGTTTCCAGAATTTCAGATGTATTTCTATAGCAGATGTAGCTAGAGAATGGACACAATTCTGAGAATAAGGTGGAAAATTTCTTTCTTTTCTTGGCTATATGTTATTACTTATTTCATTTTTACTTACAACAAGCTTTTGTTGTTGTCATTTTTGTTAACTTGTGGACTTTTTTTTTTCTGCCACCAGCAAAACAAGATGACGAAGAAGATGCCCATTTTTGAAACCCGAAATCAGTGGAGGTAAGATGTCGTATCCCTCTGTTATCACAACGCTGACACCATATGATTGCTGACTGCAGTGCGAGACTTACCTGTGATGACTTCTTGAACACTGTGTCATGATGCTTTTTCTTGCTGTGATTGGTTCCTGCAGGCCTGCGGACAAGAAAGTGCAGCATTTTCACCACTGTGGACAAAGGTAGTGAGTGTGACATGTGTCCTTTAGAATAAGACACCATCTCTATATCTGTACATACCTGCTGTCTGTGGCTTGCAATACTAACAAATGCTGGTTGTATTATGGAGGACACTGAACTGTTCCCTCTTTTTAATACCTTAACCGGCTGTGAGTTTACTGCGACAGCCTGGGGAAATAAGTTCACACTTGTACATGTATCTTACATGTACATGTATCTTAAATAGTTTCCAGATGGAGGTTTTCTCCAATTTCGCTAAATGTCTGAATGACCAGAGGACATGTTCTAAACATAACCGTAACTTCAGTGATTCCCTGAGACCTTGACGTTCATTCCGAAACCCCCCCACCCCCCCAGAAGCCACAGCGTTTCACTCGATATGAATCATTCAGACAGTGTTTCCCAGTAGTGTGAATCACTAAAAGGTATTTCCTCTGGGTGCTGCACTGAAAGGTTTCTCAGGAATAAACTTCCATCTTCAAACACACTATGATATATCTGCCCCACATTATAATGCAAATCTGTAGGCAGCGGAGAAGCAGAAGTATTCATATTCTATAAATGAGTTGCAATAGAAGTACTAGCGTCTATTTGGAATGTTCCAGTACACAAAGATTATCAAAAAAAATGGAGTATGAAGTATGATTTCCCCTGTTACTTCACTTTTTTGTGCTGGTGTATACTGTGTCGCTGATGTAGAAGGGCTCATAGCTCATATTAGCTCAAATCAGTTTTAAATTGCTCAAGGTTATGTAAAACGGCATCTGACTTTTGGGGATTTTTGGTGTTAGTGCGAGCTACTTTTATTTGGAAAAGAGTCGGCAACAGTGGTTAACATATTAAACTCACTCATTGACGAGTTTGTTGCTACAGCTTTACTTGGAGTGGTATCAGTCGGTTATGGTGGCTAATGTTTGCCAATGTTTGACTTATTTTGGCCACAGGTATCCAGGATCTCAGTCTTCCAGTCGCTGCCAAGAGCTCATGACCATAGGACCATAGGTAAGGGTTAGAGCGTAGATGGACTGGTAATTTTAAAACTAATTTTTAAACCTTCTCCTTCTTTCCTTCCCTTTCACAATAATGGTCCAGCAAAAAGCTCACATCCCCAAACCACCTGGTTGTCTCACCCTCCATTTTATTGTCAGTTTTATATCTCAAGACAGCGAAACTATGTTGCTAAGGGCAACAATTCACCGCTTACACGAGCCCAGTGCACCTCACTGTGGGTGGTGGGCCCACATGGCCCAACCAAGACCATGAGTCATGGGTCAGATGCTTGCTGACAACCTCCCCTCTTAGGTCTGGCTCCGGAAGAGAGTCCCAGGGTTCCATTATCTGGAAGAGGTGATGCAGCTTCCTCTTTTTCATTAGAATCAGTGACAAATGATGTATTGATGATAGAAATTTAGAGCTGTTGCTGTTTATAGCAAAGTCAATATGTGTATGCATAGGAATAAAAACCTTGAGTCTGAGCATTAAACCTCTGGAAGAATATCTGTTCCTGAATAGTAGCTTGCAGCAGGAATAATGTTCATCATGTCCGATGTGTGCCCTTTATCTTTGACTTTATCTGTGTGTCATGAGACATTAATTAATCAATGTGACTATAACTGGTCATACAGTCCACTGAAGTCATAAGGTTATTTAAGTCCACACACTTATGGGGGTACTGAGGTCAGACTGTGTGTACACAGCAGCTGACTGTCCTTCATCACTCAGATGGTCTAAACGACTGTCTGAACACAGGACTTACTGGATTAACCACACACACACACACACACACACACACATACTTGCATTCCAGTTCCAGTCCTTCTGGGGACTGTCATCCAAAAGCAGCTATTGGTGTTTGCCAAACGGCCACTGCATGGTTCCGCACCGCATAATGCACCGAGATCTGTAGCAGGCCAGAAAACTAAAACTTCATACTTCATATAGCTGAGAAGAACTGCAGTATCTGTGTGGGTTTGTCACAATAATGTTACTTTAAATTTGTTATTTGAAATGTTATTGGCGTAGAAATATCAGTCTGTGCGGATTTAAGTTTCCGTTTTTATTTGTGTCCAGTTGCCTATGATCTAAATGTGTAACTTCAATATCAAAATTCCTTTTCTGATTTCTGTGAAACATTTAATTGTGTGCTAAATATACCTGGTAGAAGAAGAAAAAACTTTTTAATTTTAATGTTCCATTCTCTCTATTAATTCTCCTTCTGGGTGAAATTATCATCCATATATTTGAGCTGTTGTCAGTTAAAAAAAAAAAAAAAAAAAAAAGAATTTGCAGAATTTGTTTCCTGTGGTTGCACAGGAGGATGGAGCAGATCAGCCCTGCAGTGTGGGAAATGTTTTTAATTTAGAAATAGGAATGAGCCTCTTTATTTTATTTGCTCACAAAGGCTTTCATGTATAATTAAATTGCCACAGTGTGTGCTGAAGTGTCGAAGCCTAAGCATAACCACAAATTTCTAATTTGAAACCCAAGTCAGTCAGTTCGAGAATAAGATTTCGGTCAAAGAAATCGACGGTTCACTTCTCCTCATTCGTCTGTCAAGTTCTCTCGTTCTTAGAAAACGCTGAGCTAGTGTTTGGCGTCAGCATGTTTGTGTGTGTAAGTGTGTATGTGTGAGAGAGAGGATCAGATGTCCCCCCCCTACCCCCCCCAGACAACAAGAGGCCCTCATTTATAACAACCAGGAGAGAGACGGAAAGAAGACACAAGGAGAGGAGTGTGAAGGCAGAACCTTTTTTTCTCTCTTTTTCCAAATGAACTCAAGAATTTCAGAAGAAGAAGAAGAAGAATCAGCTTTATTGACAGTATATATATTTTTACATACACACACTGAATTCGTCTTCTGCATTTGACCCATCCTTAGTTGAACACACACATGCAACACCCGACAAATTACATGCAGTGAAACACACACAGGAGCAGTGCCTTGCTCAAGGGCACATCAGCCGGCTAATGGAGGAGGGGAGCATTTGTAGCGTTAATCACTCCACTACACCCAAATTTTTCCTGCCCATCCGGTGGGGTAATCGAACCGGTGACCCTCCGATCACAAGCCGCTTCTCCAACGAAGCGTTTGCTCAACATTGCTTTAACGTTTTTCTTTTTTCTCACTCACATTTCAAAATTAATTAATTAATGCGATTCTGTCCTAACTCCTGTCAGCCTTAAGAAAAAAAAGTGGCCAGCGGTAACAGGCAGGGCTAGCTGGTGAGCTACATTAGCTGGTGAGCTACCTGCTAGCATGCATAATGAGCGAGTCACAACCCCCCCTTGTTGAATTTTAAGACGAAAACTTAAAATGCAACAATTCTCAGACAGTGGTTAGCACTGTCACCTCATAGCAAAGAGGGTTCCAGGTTCGAATCCCGGTCTGGGCCCTTTTTGTGTTGACCCCGCCTCAAAGAATCAGCTTTATTGGCAGTTTATAGTTTTACATACACACATAAGCGGATCTAAATGACAAACTAATGATATTCTAGGGAAGTGTAAGTCACATTGATGGGTAAAATACATGTATCATGCCTCTGTGGTCAGATTTGACTGAGTTATGACTATGAAATATGACTTATATTGAGGCAGTCTGTGCTAATGGTTTCCGAGTACCTCAGCTGCACGAACCACAGTAGCTAACTCTGCGGCTAAGCTAAGCGTCGTCAGCGGTAACAGTGAAATTTCTCTTTTCTTTTTTTTTTGGCGCGGTACTTTCAGTCTAAGTGTCTCTGTTTTTAATTCACTGTTCTCAGACATCCTCAGTTTCTCTGTTTGCCGAGGTCACAAAGTCATGTGTGTTTCTCAAGTTTCTCATCCGCCTCCCTGTGCTCACACACACACACACACACACATATCACCATAGCAACAACCGTGAAACACATATGTATTACCATGGCACTATCAGACTGTACATACGCATTGAAATTTAAGGACCCGGTGTAGCTTAGTGGTTAATGCTGAGTCTTTGTTAAGAGCAGGTAAATTAACTTTCGTGATCTCTTGTGTTTGTTCTGTCTCTGCAAAAACTCCCCAAACTTTTATTTATACTCAGAAACATAAGATTAATTAATTAATAAACACACAAAGAGGGTGTAGCCTCTTTCTTACACCGGCTATGAGTATTATTATTAAAAGTGTTTTTCAAAATTCAACCAGATTTTTCATTAGCCCTCCCTCTCTCTCTCACACACACACACACACAAACACAGACTACACACGATTCTTGACAGTGATAAACATGTTGGAAGTGATTTTTCCATCTGCCTTTCGTTCCCTCCACCATCTGCCATTGCCAGCAACTCTGAAAGCCTCAACTCCGTTTGTGTTAGAAGAACAGCGCCCTCCTCCTCCTCCTCCTCCTCCTCCACCTCCTTCTCTGTGCTTGCAGATCGATGCCTTTTTTCCATCCTGTAGATTCACACCAAATCTGACACAGCCGCACCAGGGTTCACCCCTGTTGACCCCCCTGTTGACCCCTTATTGACCCATTTCTCCTGTTCTCAGTGCATTACGCATGTATGCTGTTAGCTGTGTGTCTTTATGTTATGGGAATTAGATTAGACATAAGTTTATTTAGGAATAACATCATATAATCATAATATCAACTGCAACGTGTTTTTAAAACTGGATATCGAGACAGTGCTTCTTAAAAGAACAGATTTGAGACATTTCAAATACACTATATAGACAGAAGTAAACAGACACAGGTCTTTATGGGGCTGTTTTTCATGGGTTGGTCTCAGCCACTGACTTCCAGTGAAGGGAAATCTTAATGCTTCAGCATACCAAGACATCAGTCGCCACTTCAGTAGTGAGTATTTGATTTCTGAAATGGTAATGCTTTCACGATTCACTCTGCAACATAAACTCTTGAGTCTCAAAATACTGTTTCAAAGCCAACACGTCATGTTTGTCTCTGTCAATCAGCTGAGCACGGGAATGCAGGAATGTCATGGACTTGTGGGGGATGCTGAGGGACGAGATTAAATATAGTCTGTAAAAACCGTCTTTTAGTCGGGATACCCGTTTGTGTGTATTTGATTGACAGTGGGGGAGCTTGAAATTTCAAGTGAGTATTTCACTATAAAAACAGTCTATTAATATTTGATGGGTAAAGAAACAAGCGTCGCCCTTCTTTCTTTGCCTTTGTGGAGAGAGATTTGGAGTTTAAAGAGAAGTGGGAAAGCAGAAAAACATTTTGGAGCAATGCCACAGGAAGCTGAGATTATAGGACTGTTGTAACAGTATGTAACGCATTGCTGTCATTTCAGTACACGAAAGCCATTTGATAGAACAAACATTTCAGAGGGCAAAGATGCAGATAAATAAGGAGAATTCAGAGGCTAGAGCAAAGTGGTGCTGTTTCTTCAGTGGAAGAGTGGCGCCATCTACAGTCAGAAGCACAAAAAACTCATCTAACTTCAGTGTCATGCTTTCTCCCTTCACATTTATGAATGTTTGATAAAATAAAGCTAAAAGCAGCTTAATGTGAGATCAAAGTTTCAATGCTCTCTGAGATAGATTCTCCAAAATCATAGTGAACACCTTTCTTCAAAAAGATATTCCCTCATTTGGTGGTAAGTAGAAGGTGGGTTAACATCTGGTTAGACCAAAGGCTCACTGCATATTCGGCGTTTTTTGGTTTTTTTTTCAGTTGTGTGATTATTTGTACCTTCATTGCGGAATGTGCAGCAATCAAGCGCAATTTTAACTTAGGTGGGGCTGGCAGCATTAGCTAAATTTGTGACTTTTCTTATAAATTGTCAGTCAGTCAGTTGACATCTGGAACAACATGGGGCATATGTTGCTGTTTGGGACTACTGCTCTATCTTTAACACCATCTTACCCAGCAGACCCCAAGATGTCCAACCTGGGTGTACAGCCTAAGATCTGCCCATGGATAAATGACTTTGACACTCAGCACAGGAACCCTATCAAGGTCCATCAAAACAGGTACCACAAGATTTATGAATAGTTTTTATGCTAAAGCCATCACCGTACTTAACTCTGAACTGGAAGCACAACCCACAGATGCAATAATGTGTTATTATTTGAATAAAATCTCTGAGCACTGTTTATTAATTTTAAACAATATTGACCTCTTTCTCACTTTTAATTGCATACACTACAAAGAGTTTGGTCTATACCCGCTCTAATTGGAAAGTGTCATGAGATAACTTTTGTTGTGAATTGGCGTTATATAAATCTTTGTGACTAACAAGTAAATAACAAGGCAGGTGTAAACAACAAAGCTACTGGAAACTCATGTGCAAGGAAATTTAAATTTGACACAAATAAGAACACACACATGTTTATAAGGGAAACCTAGCTGATGTCTGAATTATCTTCAGAGGCGTTTCTTTGACTGAATGAAACACATCTTCATCTACGTGCCCTCATCTGAGTCACAAGGATGTGGTTTGGGGTAGATGGTGAGTGTACAAAGTGCAGGATACTGACACCAGAAGCCACGGCTCAACTCCAGACTCTGGCCTTTAGTTAGGTTTAGGCAGGAAAACCACCTTGGTTAAAGTTAGACAGACATTGTGGGGGGGTTTTTTCCCCCTTTTCTCTTTATTTGGTGAAGCGGTCCTGAAAAGAAATGAAATATGCTGTCAGAGAATATTTATCTAATATGTCCTGTGTCAACATTTTTCTAACTTTCCTCTTATGTTAATTAATAACATTTCCTCATTACGCAAAGAGATTTCATTTCTCTTATAAATGTATTTACTGTTGCAATTAGTTGTGTGTAAATGTAATTTCTAGGAGGGGCTGACAAATAGCTTTAAAGGAAACATATTAGAACAGCCGCAAACACTAATTCAACGCTGCGCTCACATGATAAATGAAATTTCAGTGAACTCTGTGTTAAATTATCTGCATCCACTCATTTACATGGGCGTTTCCTTTAATTTCCATTTTTTCCATGTTTGATGGGCTCAAACATGGAAAATGGTGCTTTTAAGACAACATTATCGGGTTTAGTATTGTTTTGGTGTAATGAGCCTCAAGCCATCCTCTAGTGTGGACAACATCTTCGCTCTCTGGGTGGAAGCAATAGGCCATCACTATTAGCTCATCCATGGTGCTGTTACAACAGTAAGCTGCAGTGCAGTGAGGACCCACAGTGTCTTTGCTGTGGAAACATGGCTCTTACTGAAAGGGAACTCGTCCAATTTGAAAAACTGAATATGATCTCAGCCCTTGATCGTCTGATTAGAAGTGATGCTTTAGATGAGCTCCTTCACTATCTGTTTTATGGTATGAATGAATATTGGACCCTTTTCCTTGGCTTATTTTATTTGGGGGAAGTTTATAGTCCATCAGTCTCAGCCAAACCTGAGAAACAAGCTCATCAGTTATGCCTTGTACTTGTCTTCAAAACCTCTTCTCTTGTAAACTGTAATGCTTAAATAAACAGTGTGAGGTAATGGTTGTGTGAGAATAAATAACATTTTAATTGCATTTCTATTTACACTGATCAGTCATAACATTATGAAGAATTTCAATTCAATTTTATTTATATAGCACCTTATGCAATCAAAATTGTCTCTAGATGCTTTACAGAAACCCAGAGCCTGAACCCCCGAGCAAGCAGACAGTGGCAAGGAAAAACTCCCTTTTAACAGGAAGAAACCTTGAGCAGGACCCGGCTCACAAGGGAGAACTATCTTGACAGCAGAACAATGTAGACCTGCCTAATATTGAGTAGGTTCCCCTTTTGCTGCCAGAACAGCCCTGAGCCATCAAGACATTGACTCCAATAGACTTCTGAGACCTGTCTGTGATTATGCCTCAAATACTGTAAACTACTACTACTAAAACTGTAATGCTTTGTATGTTCCCACATATTTCTGTCAGAACCAGCATGAACTTTTTCAGCAATTTGTCCTTAAGTAGCTGATCGGTGTTCATGTTCCTTGTGCAGCCTCAACCGTCTTTCAAGTGTGCCATGGTGCTACTTAGATTGCTGCACATTAGCAATATCTGTTGGCTCAGTAGAGCAACAGCAGCAGCTTAGTGTAAAAAGCTGGGCGTTGGAAGGTTTTATTCACACACAGCATGTAGAACTCAAGTTTGCATTAAGTTTATGCTGGAAAACGCAAATGAAAAGTGCAAAATCATGGTGTGTGTGCAGAAAGCAGCGCTTTGCTGTCACGGTAGGGTCACAGTGGTCTCGGTAATGGGTAATAAGGGCACACTGTGTGTGTGTGTGTGTGTGCGTGCGTGAGCGTAGGTGTAGACACCTGCAAATAAAATATTTTGCATACATTCACGTGGCAACCAAATAAAATAAAGTCACAGAGGTATAAATGCAAAGTTGTATGCACACATGTAAAACCGCAGAAAAACAACAACACACGACAACAGACATGCATACACAGTGCCAAGTCAGGCAGTGTCCACATTCTCATGACTCACACACTGCGTGAACAGGCGGGTTTATAAGTAACAGTGCGTGTTTGCCTCACATGCATTTGTGTCTACGCTCGTATTTTTGGAAATCCTGACATAAGCTGTGTACTTGATGCACGTGAGTTCCAACAAGCTGCCCTGCGTGCTCGTCCTAATTGGAAAATGTGCAATGTCAGGTTTTTTTTTGGGGGGGGCAGCATCTAATCATTAGAAGTACTGCAGCTAAAACTTACTGCAAACTACTATTTCAGCCATTTTAAACGGTGACTTGGTGTTTGGGGGTGTAAGAAGAGCCTCTAACCTTTTGCATTTGCTTGTGATTGTAAGATTCCCAAGCTGTGGCCGTTAGCAGATTGTCATCTAATCAAACAGAATACCTTTTCCCTCCTTAATCACCCAACGGCTGTTAGCTTAAGTCCACGTTTACTAATCATGTGAGAGTCAAGTTTTATTGCCTTTTATTAATTGAGGTGATGCTTTGTTTACATAGTAACTCCTTTTATTTTAATTATTTTTTTTTTTTGTAGTTAGTTATAAAGAGGCTGGTATCACAAAGAAAAAGGGACATCAGTGAATACCCCCCCTCCACCTTGTTACCATTATATCGACAGTTCTGCCATTGGTGCATATGATTGGTTCCAGTACATCGTACCACCACTGAGTTCAGAGAAATTTCCTTCTGCCTGTAGGTAAATTTGGGTTGGTAAACCGACCGTGCTGCTGTGAAAACCACAGGTTGATGGCCCCTGTGTGTATGTATATGTATGTGTATGTATATATGTCATTTAACCATAAAATTGGAACCAAAAAAAACAAAAATAGCAAAGACAAACCTTTTTTTCTTTTCTTTCCTTTGGCAGATTAACATTCAGTTAAAATATTTTGTTAAGTATAAGTAACAGTGTGCTTATCACATTTATCATATTTTATTGGATATTCATTTAAAATATAATATCCACTTATGATAGTATCAGCAATTCTTTGTGTTTTTGGCATAAATTGATACATTTATTTGAACAAATGCGGTTAAATTAAACCAGCCAGCCCACGTGACTGAAGCAGCCTATGAGTGACTCAGCATACATAGATCCGATGAATGCCCAAACATGTAAACTACATATGTAGTACAGGCTACACGCACGAGCCCACTCACATATAGACGTGACGTCACCACACACTCATATTGCATCTTGAAGACGTTAAAAGTCGTTTTTTTCCTGTAACTAGTGAGCTATCTTGCTTCTTTTCCATATCTGTTGTGGTTTGCACCTGCGCAGTACCCATCACGCGGAATCTACCCATCGGGTATCTTTCATAAATCAATTCTGAGGTGACGCAACTCCAAAAAAAAAAATATATATATATAAATAAATAAATAAATAAATAAATAAATAAATACGCTTTTTAAAACATCTGGCTTTTAAAAAGGTCTGGGTTTCCTCAAAATGTGTTGGTTTTTAAAAATTCGAATTCGTAATTAAATAGTCCTGACATAAGACATCTGTTAGAGTGAATAAACTGCAGACACATTAACCTGCACGTTGTCGTCATCATCACCATCAGAGCGCGAGCACCCAGGTGATGATGCGGCTGCTGTGGGCGGAGTCTCTCTCTCTCTCTCTCTCTCTCTCTCTCTCTCTCTCTCTCTCTCTCCCTCCCTCTTTGATGTTAATAGGCAGAGGATCCCGCAGCTGTCACCAGTCTGAGGTCCAAGCCAGTCAGACCGGAAACCTTTAACTACACCGGGAAAGGACACGGAGGGAAAGAGCCGGGCAGCAGGTAGGCGAATACCTGCGCTATGTACTGTTTAAAGAGCGACTTTTGTTGTAAGATCTTTCTGTTCATTCATTCCCTTGCGCAGACATCAACAGTTTTGCTTTTACATGTATGGTTGGAAAAAAATGTAATTTTTTAGTTAAATTTAATTTTAACGCTGTATTTACTGCTCATGCGCACAAACAATACTTCATACCTATCATATAAAATGAAGAAGAAACCATTTAGGCTACTTTATGTCCAGCCAACTGTAGTGAATGTACAGTATGTTATTATAAGAATATCTCATAAAGTGGTTTGTTTTTAATTCACTTGCAGTGCCAAACAAAGTCCTTGTGATTTATTAAAGTAATATTGATATTGATAAATCAATGAAGTTAACCATTAAACCAGCATAAGGAATAAGGAATATTATAGAAAAATAAGTATTTATTAGAATAAATTGTTCTTGTATTGCATGCACGTTATATGGAAACCCTATCACAAATAAGACGAATATATAATAGATTTACAAGTGGAGCAGTCAGGTGCACTTATATTATTATAAGTTCACTCCAAGAAAACTATACAGAGCCACACTTACTTTACTTTAAGTGTTCATGTTTAGTTCTGAAAAAAGGCTGGGACAAACTGTGTTTACTGACAACAGTCGTACAAACTGTAGTGACTTTATATAATGACTGACTGAGCCTTTCATACCCATTTATGATACTGTCACCTGTTTCCAATGAGCCTCATGTTCCAAATTTTTATTTATTTATTTATTTTTTTTGAGCAGTAGACAACTTTCCCAGTCTTTTGTTGTTCCTGTCTCAACTTGTTTAAAACTTGTTGTTGGCATCAAATTCGGAATAGTTTGCATATGTCAAACATGATGAGCAAATTATCATGTTCTTTTTTCTTTTCTTTTTTTTTTATGTTGTCACAACTTGTTGGAATCACGGATTGCATAACTACCACTAATAAGGGGGAGTTATGTAATCCTGAGTATTCCAGCAGCAACACTTTATCTCCAGTTATATCCTGTGGAACTAAATAAGGGTCATTAATATTTTTGATATTATGAAAAGATGTTTACAAATAATTTTTCAGTCTGCACTTCAATGAAACATTGTCCGCCATTGTCTGGCTGGCATAAGCAGGAACTTCCCTGACAAAGATGTCACCTGGATGGCGGCTGATGTTGCTGCTTGGGGATGAGACTGAATTATGGGACTTCTACTGTACCAGAACTATTTGTGTTGAGCATCATTTCACAGGCTCAAAATATTTATGACCCTCACCTTTAGTGCTACTGAGTTTTGCATCCATCTGAACTTTCAAAAAAGCTTAGCGAGTGCAGTTCTAGTGAGTCCTTTTGTTTAACCGAACAGAACAGATATCTTTTAATAGCTGTGCTAAACCAAACTGTGATGAAACCTCCCTGTAGGCCCAAAACGCGCTTGACGTAGGTCTGTATAATAACCCCGGATACCGTGAAGCGGGAACGAACAAACCTCTGTTTACAAAGCATTCCCTTCCAGAAGTCAGTTAACCTTCTACTAATTATTTCAATCAATATTGACTCTACTATAAGTAGCATCAAGAGTAAAACCTGCGCTGCGAAATACAGCAGATCCAGTGTATTCTGGTGAAGAAATGTCACCAATGCTGTTGTTTCCAACTGTTTACGCTGCTGAAACATTTTCATACTGCCTTGCACAGAGTAAGAAAGTTATAGATATATTGCTGTGTGGTGAGTCCACTCCCGCCCCACTCCCACCCCAAACCGCAATGGTTTTCTGACCATTTTGAGAACAAATGACAACGTGCAATTTGCTCATGTAGACTTGTGACTTATTTTTAGGCTTGTTCTAAATGATCTGAGACCTGACTTGAGGTAAATCCCTCAAAGTGATCCCCACTTTTAATCACCTATTTTAGTAATCAGTGGTCTAACCTTTCCAATCTGAGCAACTGAGTTCCATTATAATCCATTCCCCTTTGACAGCGGCGTACCCGGTGAAAACAAACCTGCTCTGGCACCCTTAAAAAGCAGCCGAAAGGGATAAGAAAGGGTTAAGTGCTGACTGCTCCACTTCTCTTAGGCACAGCATAAACACCTGTCTGTCATTCACAAGCTATTTCACTATGTGAAAACACTGCAGAGATGAATGAACAATAGGCTTTAATAAAAGCTCTGCTGTAATTTGAAAGACAGGACAGAAAACATTTTTGTCATTATATTATATTATATTCTTTATATTATATTCTATCTACCAAAGAAGTAGTTCCCCCAGATTTGTTGGGGCTACATATACTTTAAAGAAGAATTAGAAATTGTAGCAAATGTCTTAAACTTAAAGACTAATTTTGTTTGTTTGTTGCAGGATCGGGATGACCTTTTTTTTTGTTGTTGTTGTGGCTTCCTCAGTCAAAGCCTAGTGACAATAAATGGTCATTGTAAGCTGTCAAGCCACAATCTGCACTGATTCCCAAAGCTGAAGTTAACTACAAAGGATCAAGAACTTCAAGGACTATTTAGAATATTGTCTTAGAATCAAGTGCCAAAGAAACAAGGAATCTTTATCTCTGAAATTTCCTTTGTAACTGCTTTACACTATATATATATATGACAATGCGCAGATGACTGTATATTCTGATTTCTTTTTTTTTGTTTTTTTTGATCCAGCTGACTAGCACTGAAATACTGATTGTTTGATCGTGCCAAATACTAATACGTGGATTTAAACTAGTAGAAACTAGTTACAAGTACCTCTGCACTTTACACTCACGCATTTTATATCTTGAGTCATAATTAGATATAAAGTGCAAAGATATATTGCACCTGGACAACATACTTCTCTTCCAAAAAGACCAACATAAGTGCTCAAACATGGCTACTGCCAACACTATGGAAATGGCAGACATCATCATTGTAGCAATCTACTTCATCCTGGTGCTCGTGATTGGATTCCTTGCCATGTGGAAAGCCAATCGGAGCACAGTGAGCGGCTACTTCCTCGCTGGTCGCTCCATGAATTGGGCGGCTATAGGAGCTTCTCTGTTCGTCAGCAACATAGGAAGTGAGCATTTCATTGGACTAGCTGGATCAGGTGCTGCTAGCGGGCTCAGCGTGGCTGCATGGGAATTAAATGCTTTATTACTGCTCCAGTTGTTAGGCTGGATTTTTATCCCTGTGTATGTTCAATCTGGCGTCTACACCATGCCGGAGTACCTGTCCAAGCGGTACGGCGGGAAGCGACTAAAGGTGTATTTTGCCGCTTTATCTCTCGTCCTGTACATCTTCACCAAGTTGTCTGTGGACCTGTATGCTGGAGCCCTGTTCATTCATGAATCTTTAGGGTGGAATCTCTATCTGTCAATCATCCTCCTCATTGCCATGACAGCTTTGCTGACGGTTACTGGAGGTCTGGTTGCTGTCATCTACACAGATACGGTCCAGGCATTCCTCATGATTGCTGGAGCACTCTGCCTTACAGGCATCAGCCTCTTCAAAGTGGGAGGACTTGAAGGTCTTTTGTCCTTTGTACATTGAAGTTGAACCATTTACATCATGTAATTAATTAAACTACAATTTGATCTGCATACTGCACTATACAATAAATCACGTCCTGTCTTGTTATTTTAAGGTGTGAGGACCAAGTACATGCAGGCTTCTCCAAACATCACAACCATCTTGCAGCTTTCACCCAATCTGACATATTCTGAAACATGTCTCCACCACCCGAAGCCAGATGCTCTGAAGATCCTTCGAGGTCCGAGGGATCCAGATCTCCCTTGGCCTGGTTTCTTACTGGGCCAGACTCCTGCCTCTATTTGGTACTTGTACAAGTCTTTCAGTGTAAACTGATTTATGCTATGCCTGATCCTGGCCTATAAAAATAGCCTTTCAGTCAGTACAAACCGCAGAGTTAACGGAGTCAACCAGTGTCCTTACTATATTTCTACTTGGACTGTGTGCAGGTACTGGTGTGCAGATCAAGTGATTGTACAGCGGGTTCTGGCAGCAAAGAACATTGCCCATGCCAAAGGTTCTACTCTAATGGCTGGCTTTCTGAAAATCCTTCCCATGTTCATCATTGTCATTCCAGGTAAAACCCATTAATCGCTTTTTGAATGACTTACACCTAAAATTCTATCTGTGGACTCACTGAATGACTTATTTATTTATTGCCACGAATACAGGTATGATTTCCAGAATCCTATTTGCTGATGAGTTGGCATGTATCAGCCCAGAACACTGCATGGAAGTGTGCGGTTCTGCAGCCGGCTGTAGCAACGTGGCTTACCCACGACTCGTCATGTCAGTGATGCCCGTTGGTCTTCGTGGTCTAATGATGGCTGTCATGATCGCAGCTCTAATGAGTGACTTGGATTCTATCTTCAACTCAGCGAGCACCATATTTACATTGGATATTTACAAGATGCTACGAAAGCAGGTATCATCCAGGGAGTTGGTGATAGTTGGCAGGTTGTTTGTGGTTTTCATGGTGATCATCAGCATTGCTTGGGTGCCCGTCATTATCGAAATGCAAGGAGGTCAGATGTTCTATTACATTCAAGAAGTATCAGATTACCTGACCCCACCGGTAGCAGCCCTCTTCTTGCTTGGAGTCCTGTGGCATCGCTGCAATGAGACAGGTGCCTTTTGGGGTGGCATGGTAGGGTTTGGCCTTGGAGCATTGCGTCTGATTTTGGCACTTGTGTACCGCGAGCCTCACTGCAACCAGCCTGATGAACGGCCATCTTTCATCAAAGATGTTCATTTCATGTATGTGGCAGCTGTCTTGTTTTGGGTGTCAGCTTTGGTGGCTGTAGTTGTGAGTCTCTGCACACCTCCACCCAGAAAAGAACAAATCAGAACCACTACTCTGTGGGGGTTAAACAAGAGAAAGAGGCTAAAACAGCAAGAAAAAGAGAAAACTGGAAAGGACATTAATGTTTTGAAGCCTATAAACCATGCAATCATAACTGGAAACAGTTTGCTTGTTAAAGAAAAGTGTCAAGACCACCCAAACAACCATGATGACATTGAGTCCAATCATGGAAATGCTAATCTAAGCAATGGTCATGCTATCACAGCCAGTGACATAGATACCCACTGTCCAATGCAGAATGGTTGCCACTTAACAATTTCAGACCCTAAAATGGTAGAAGAAGGAGAAGAGAGAAGAGTGAGGGATGGGGAGGAGGAAGAGGGAGGCTGCTTTGGAGGAGGAGTAGAGGGTGGGAGGTGTATGAAGGCTTTAGAGTGGTTCTGTGGCTTACAGGAGAAGCCTTCCAAATCTCAGGTCATTACAGACAAGGAGCAGGATAAGATAGTGGATGAGCTTCTTCACGAACCTCCAAGAACCAGAATCATCCTGAACGTAGGCCTGGTGGTGATTAGCTGTGTCGCGATCTTTCTCTTCATCTATTTTTCCTTATAGGTTCGTTTCATTCCAAGCAGTGGGACATATTTGTCTATAACCCACAAGCAGGAATAGATGGTAGGTAAAATATTCTTCAATCTACTTTTAACTCTTAATTTTAAAAGAACATGGTGTACGGGAAAACTCTTGTTTTCTCTCATGAGAATACTTGGTCAAAATGCAAATGGTCATATTTAAACGGCCACCTTTATACATAGTTATACATAGTGAAAGGTTTTGTTTGACTGTTTTGTCACTAACCCCCCCACAAAATTGGATCTATAACCTACACTTTACATTTAGGGGTAGAGGTGTGCTCAGGATAAGGTTTAGGAACCATCCTTAATAACGAGGTTTGTTTTAGTTTTTTGTTTTTTAAGAACAAATTAGTATTTGTATCTGAAATGTTTTTTCTATACTGTGTGGTAATAACTGTGAAGGGGCGTTCAGTATGCTTCGAGCAAACTAGATGGTACAAACTGTGGTCTGAACACATCTGAAGCAGTGTCTTTGAATGGCCACACCTGAAGGCAGGACTAAAAGCCTGCTATCATAAATATGGGTGAGGTATGGTGAATGGTATAAATTCACATTTGTTTAATGGCACATGACTGAAAAATTTGTGCCACCAGCTGTTTATTTTGATACACTTAACTTACAATATTTGCACAACTGTAGTGAACAAGAACGTACATTAAACTGCATTCTCAGTTCTGTTTTCTGGAAATTTGGTTCAAATTTGCTCTACATTTGAATGGAAATCTCGCTACTGACAATCCGTGCAAATCAGTTTCAAAGCTGCACGAACTGAGCCATCCTGTTTCAGACACTGGAAAATTGTGGGTTTGTGGGTATTGTTTGATCATTCAACAAGTAACCTAACCCCTTTAAGAAACATTAATTGTGAAAATAATCTTACTACTATTGTAGATAGTCTTGATTATTTTCATTGTATCAGAAATCAATTCATTAATTACAGTAAGAGATAAAGTATGTTCGGAACCCTTTCAAGAATTTGCAGACCCCTGTGGTTTGGGACCAAAAACTGTCCAAAGACTATCAGCAGGATAGTTCTCCCTTGCAAACCGGGTCCTGCTCAAGGTTTCTTCCTGTTAAAAGGGAGTTTTTCCTTGCCACTGTCTGCTTGCTCGGGGGTTCAGACTCTGGGTCTCTGGAAAACATCTAGAGACAATTTTAATTGTAAAGGGTGCTATTTAAATAAATTTAATTTAAATTGTATTGAATAGTAATTCATCACCCTCACCCACAAACTGGAACAACACCCAGAAATGCATGAGCACTCCACCATCCACCATCTGTTATGGTTAAACGTGCACTGTTGATATGAATAATCACATCATCATTTCAATCATTTCTTGACTTTAATTAGAAAATCCACTTGTCTGAATTGCAGCTCAAATACAAGTTACCCACAGGGTTTTGCTATTCATCCAGTATTTTGCATATTGACAGCAGGCAACATGCGATGATTTATGCCATCTCCAGAAAACTTGTTCATGCTATTTAGGATTTCCATTCCTCCTTTTTTACATTTTTTGAATTTTATTTTATTTCCTTGACAACTGCACTATTGTAATTTTTAACACTGCAATTAAACCGAATGAAGTTTTAAACTCTTTCTGTGCAAGAGAAACTGATTAAGCCAGGCCATATAACTTGAATGTTATTTCTCTGTGTTATTGTGAGGATTCTCTCAGGAAAGCAGAGGGATTGGTTCTAAGTTGTCTCTCACATCTGACCATTGTTTTATGCAATAAATATAAGGATGGAACTACTAAGATTAATGTCTTTATTCATTGTCTGCCAGTCTGCTATCTCGATATCACTGCTGATCAAGATTTTTGAGAGGTTTTACAATTTGACTGAAATATACAAAATAGCAAAATTAGAAAATGAGGCTACTTAAATACAAAAAGCAGTGGTTGAAGAGGTATTAAGATCTAAATAAAAGTTGTAGTATCAAAAGGCATAAATCCCAAGTTACATGGAAAAGTCCTGTATTCAAAATTTATTTTGTGATGTGTGAATCACTTTAATGTCGAAGTAAAGATGGAGCGAACTTTAATTACTTTTTATACAGCTGTATGTTAATACACAATAATAAATATATCTGAATTTATTAGTTGATGTGTATTTTGTATTAATGTTTCTGCATATTAACTATTGACTTAAGGTATTAAATAAATGTAGCGGGGAAAAAAAGTACAGTATTTGTCTCCAACATCTAGTGAAGTATAAGTACTGTAAGTAAATGGTATTTAATTACTTCCCCCCATTAACAAAGTAATTCCTGAAGATGTCATGAGATCAGAAAAAAGCCCTCGCTAATTGATCGTTGTAAAGTGTAATCTTTCTCGCCTTCACAGCACAACACAGCAGTATAATCACTGCTGAACTTGACATCATTTAGCAGTCACAGATCATCTCCTACTGGAAAAAAACATCTAACCAAACTGGTCATTCTGGTCCACTTAAAGTCCCCCCACTAGGATATGTAAATAAGGGATATTGTATGTTAACAGTGCAGCATTCGGAAACTACAAATTACATCTTGTTTTGGCTTTCTCTGAACTGATGGGCTCAACAGAGAGGAAAAAAAACACAGAGCTTTTGTTTATTCATTATAATGTTAGTTAATATTAGCTAAAGGCACACCCACATTCCCAGTAAGTTACCACTGACATAATTCCTGCCATTAACTGTACTGTACTGTACTGTACTGTACTCAAACTGTCTTTTTTCAGCTGGTCCCCGACTTTGATCCAGAGAGAAATATCTCAACAGCAATTGGACGGATTGCCATAAAATTTTCAGGCATTCGTGGCCTCTAAAGGATGAATTCACATCTTTTCTTCCAGCAACACTCAGTAAGCTACAATTTTCAGCTACAATTCTTAAGCCTCTATCCGAACATAGTAACGAGGAATGCCTTATGATGCAAGACTCTCCAGGAGTTCTCTCACCGTTGCTTGAGAAGCTCGTGGAATAGCTCAGGGGGAAATGTTCAAGCATATTGTCACCTGTTGTGGCAGTGATGATTTGCTTCCTTGTAACTTGGAAGTTCCATTAATCCATCCATTTTCTATACCGCTTATCCGTCAGGGTCGTGGGGGAGCTGGAGCCTATCCCAGCTGACTACGGGCGAGAGGCGGGGTACACCCTGGACTGGTCGCCAGTCAATTGCAGGGCCAACACGCAAAGTCAGACAACCACTCACGCACGCACTCACACCTAGGGGGCAATGTAGAGTAGCCAATTAACCTAATGTGCATGTCTTTGGGATTGTGGGAGGAAGCCGGAGTACCCGGAGAAAACCCACACAGGCACAGGGAGAACATGCAAACTCCACATTGAAGGGCCCAGACCGGGATTCCAACCTGAAACCCTATTGCTACGAGGCGACAGCGCTAACCACTGCACCACCGTGCCTCCCATAACTTTATAGTATTTATCTTAATACTTTTCTCACCCACCATCGAATAATGAGTCTGGGTTAGTTAGTCTTGACAAGACACACAGCATGAACAATCAAGCTCAAAAAAGGCGTTAACATGTTGACCTGAGCATTGCTGTGCCTCACATAACCACAAAACTCTTGGGTCTTGTCAAAGGGGAACTACAGTGATTTAATATGATACTTCCAAATTTCTTACAATCAAGGTAGCAGCTCAAGAAATTATGACCTTTATTCTCAACAATGGGGGAATCTCCCAAAACACAGGATCCAAATTTCCCATGATGCAACAAGCAGAGTGTACACACATTGCCTATATAGGTGCATCTTGCTATCTGAATAATGCACCCTTAAAACGGCAGGAAAAATTCTGCACCATTGACTTTAGATTAGACTTTTGTCAGTCAATGCCTCAAGATAGACACTGCACCTGACCACATCTCATTTTAGGACCAACATGTCTGTCCATGGGTACACAGATGGACCCATGTACAGTACATTTGCTGCTTAAAATGACAGTTCTGTCAGTTGGAAACTAGCGAAGATACTTGCGCTGCGCTATTTACCTCAGACAAAGCCAAAGTCCTAGATTTGTAAGAGGCTTGTGCTGTTATGTAAAAGTACAATTTTTGCTATAAAGAAAAAGGCTTGAGGCAAAAACATACCATGAACCAACAGGTTATGGCATGTGAAACAAACTTCACCTACTGTCAAATATGTGGCTGTGGAAGGCACCACAACAAGCAAACACACCAGCACTCATTCGGTTAAGATGACATTAACAACATCCCCTGTCACAGTGGAAAGTTACAGACTAGAAGTGGAAAGTTACTGGGTAGACACATCCCCACAGGCTCACTGCAGAAAATGAAAAGAAGGGTTAGAGTGTGTTTGTTTTTTTTTCTTCCTTTTCTTTCTTTGGTGTCTTCAAGTTCACATGCTGCTACATAGTTAAGCTGTTCTCAGGAAATGTTATTTTCTTTCTTAATATATAGATAAGAAGAAAACATGACAGGAAACCTTCAAAATGAATAAAAGGTGCAGAAGTGATTAAAGCAGGTTTGCTTGCGCTGAAACAAGTAATAATAGGCTAATAAGCGTTAGAAACTGACACAAACCAGACCAAGGAGCCTCATTTGATCGGATTTTGTCCAAGGGTCCTCCACCTGATGCCAATTTTGCTTTTAGATGTTTTATTGCAAAAAAAATGATTAAAAACCATGACCAAACTGCTCATATATTCTGGCACTGCGTTACTTATGGATTGGATTATAGTGAAAAAAAAAGTTCAAATAATAGGAATATATGATGTTCAAAGGTATGTTCCAGGCCTAATAGAAGCCCCCCTGTCCAGCCATGACAGCACACTGGTACTTTTGGATAACTGCAAACAGTCCAGGGGGAGTTAATTAATGAGATAAGATTGAATATTCTAATGAAAGTGCTGAACTATAACAAAGTCGTATGATATGAGCAGTGATGGAGAGGGTGGTGGGATTGCTTTGCAAAAAGTTGCGTGCTCTAGGTGTCCTTAATGTGAGATTTAATCAGGATGGATGTGACTTGCGAGATGTGGGTTGACGATATTGCAGTGGCACATCCTCTGTGGGCTAGCAAAGTGCGAATGAGGAAGGAATCTAGATTTCCCCCCCCCCCCCCCCCCCCCCCCCCCCCCCCCCCCCCCTTTGGTGATCTTTGAAACACAAACGGGCACCGTTGACCAGTAAACAGTGCTAAACGACAGTGGAGACTATTAATGGAAGCCATATTAGGTGTGTTGTACTTAAAATATCATGTATATGATGCTGTTGGATTGATTTATTGTAGACCTAATCAATATTATACAGGTTGTCTAAGGCCTTAAGCTTAAACAACTATTAAAATGGTGTGATAAACTGTACTTAGACAGGATGTTTGTGGGCACAGACAACTTATGGGAAGTTTGTAACAGCCTTTCTGACGAAGAGTGATGCTGCTCCTACCTTCAGTTTGATCAAGCCACTGACTACGCTCTGTGTGTGTGTGTGTGTGTGTGTGTGTGTGTGTGCTCATAGGGGACAGTACAAAATTAACCACCTAGCGGGAACTGATTAGTGTGTGTGGTTCACTATGTAAATCAGCAAATATACTCAGGAACTCAGTAGACACAGACAGCATGTATGTGTGTGAAGTATTTATTTGTGGGGTCTTAAATCTACAACATGCACAGAATTTTTGGTGTTTATGACAAACGTTTAATTTCGGTAGAACACCATCCCCTACCGAGATGGTGAGCCATTTATTGAGGCAAAACCCAACAGGGTACATATGTTGCACGCGTTCGAGGAAAACTGTGCGAATATGAGTCAGAGTGTGAGTTGAAAAAGAAAAAGAAAAAGAAAAAAAGCAAAAAAAACCCCCAAAAAAAAACAGCAGCATAACTTCCTCTTGAGTGAGTTGCCGAAAGTCAAAGCAACAGAGGCTGAGCTTCCTGGATTTTTAGCGCTTAATATACATAAAGCTCCTAAAAATGTTGGATTCTACAAGTCATATTATGTAACCAGTTGTATTTTGACACGCACAACTTAATTTTTTTTTAACAGACTCAACAGGCTCATACCTTTGGTAATCACTCCAACTCAAGTCAAAAACTTTAAACAGTTTCCATGAGGGCTGTTCGTAAAGCATTCAAAGTAGGGACTGCTTTTAGGGTGATGGTATTTAGCAGCCTTTGTTTCATGTCATCAACCGTTCCCTCTGGCTGTTCATATGTCACACTTTTAAATTAAGATAATACGTGGTTGTATGTCTCCACGCCCCAGTCAAATTGCGAGTTGGACAATCAGAACCAGTGAGCTTGTGGCGGACTACAAAGCGTCAAATATGAATGTCTCCGCAAAGAAGTTACAAATTCTCAAAACAATGGATTGCATGATACACATCTTCAATCTGGCAGCACAGAAGACCTACACAGAAGAGCGATACTGTCAGCACCATTTCAAGACAAGTGTAATAAGTTCTGACTAAATGTGAAATAAGGCCACAGTTTCCCCTTCTGAGTTACACTGTTGAATAATGGACAGAAAAATGTTTTTGCAGAACATATAATGTCACAATGAAATCGACCTTTGATCTTTTGAATATAAAATTCCATCACTTTACAATTTACTGCACTGGAAATTTGTGTCAACTTTTATCATAATTAGCATATGAATTCTCCAGTATCTCCTGAGTGATGCACCTAGAGACAATTTTGATTGTAAAATGTGCTATATAAATAAAATTGAATTGAAAAAGATGATTGATAGAGATGATAAATAATATTAATCAGATGAATAATATCAATCAATCAATATCAGTTGCAGTTTTCAGTTGTTGTGCACATCATTCAAATTATTCATGGTGAACATACTGTTCAGCAGTGCAATAGCCCAAGGGCTGCACTGACTAATGACAAAAGCTGCTGATTTACATTCAAGCGTCACATTGACTTTTTATCATTCATGTCAACTTCTAGCTGTTTGCCTGTCAAAATATGCTTTGGGTGTGTGTGTAGCACACCTCATGCCAATAGGGAGTGCTGTGTCCCTGTTCAAGTCTGTCCTATAAACATTCAAGCATGCAGTTGTTCATAAGACCTGAGGAATTGACTGATGTAAAGCAACTGCTAGCTAGCTATGCTGGAGGGAAACTGGCATCCTTGCGATGCCAGACCTGGCACTAGAATACCAGAAAAGGAGAAGAAAAAGAGAAAACTGGAAAGGACTTTAGACTGTTAGCTAGGAGGGTAACATTATATCTACCTTTATTAGTCAAGAGGTAGCCAGAGTCACCACCTCTTGTGAGAAAGAGGATGATGATGTTCCAGATTCGATTCAGTTCAATTCAGTTTATTTATGTCGCGCCAATTCACAACAAAAGTTATCTCATGACACTTTCCAATTAGAGCAGGTCTAGACCAAACTCTTTAATTAAATTGTAATACAGAGAACCCAACATTCCCCCTTGAGCAAGCACTTGGAGACAGTGGTGAGGAAAAACTGCCTTTTAGAAGGCAGAAACCTCGGAGCAGACCCCGGCTCAAGATGGGCGGCCATCTGCCTTGACCGGTTGGGTTGAGAGAGAGAGGGAGAGCACATTTGGATAGGGCCAACCTTTACAAGGACCCATTCATTTCTGTTGGCAGGCCTGTCTGTATTCCTATCAAGATCATCTCATTGACAATTATTGTGCCGAAGCAGTTACTTGTAAGACTCAGCAATCTTAACATCTTAACCATCAGTTATGTGTCTGCAGGAGTTGGGTGGTGACCTCTAATGTCAGGTCCTTGGTATTAGTTACATTTAATTTCTAAAAAGGCTGCTTTAGGACAGGACCACGAGGCATTTAAGCAATATTCAACAGGCCCACTTTAACTGTATTATTTGCAAAGAAGACGCAGCCTTGGGATGAGCCAGTTATAGTCACACCAAAGAGATGTTCATTTACTCTCTGAGCCCTGTTAGAGATCACACCCAGCTGTATCTCTCACAGGTCTTTGACACAGGTATGTAGACATCATAAAGGGCCCTTTAAACATGTACACACCCGCTGTCAAACATTTATGAGCACTGGCGGGTGAAGTGAATGTGAAGATGTAACGAAAAAGAGAACTACAAATAGCTTGGAAAGCAAAAAATAAATATAATATACCAGTACTGATGACATCTATGGTAATAAAAATGAAATATTGATATTGCGTTAGTAGTGCAATAATAATAATATTGTGTATAGAATCCAGCATTTGATCTTTTCTGTTCTTTTTCTGTTCTGTTCTTTCTATTTGACTAATAACAGTTTTCAAAAAATTCTATAGATGTTGTTATTGTGAATTTGTTTGGCTATGATAATTGTGCAGGGAAAATCTGATATCAAGACAGCTCTAACTGACATCACAAGTTTGGAAGCAGAAGAGCCGCTCTATCATGAGGCCAAAATGAATCCCTTCCTTGCTTCCAGCAGCATTGCCCTTGTTTCATGTTTGACATTCCCACAAAATGTTAAATGGCTAAACATGCCCTTTCTTGTAAACACCACACTGCAGTTTTAGTTAGAGATGCCCTTCTTTGCGCTGTGTTTCCTGTAATAAAACAACGTTAATTTCTATTTTGTATTAAGGTCTTAAATTCTCGTTAAAACTCGTTAATATTTCCTGTTGGTGTTGTTTCCAAATAAATTGACACCACGTTTCTGTTTGTGCCTGTGTGATATTGCTGACAATTTGACATCATACTGTATATGAGTTGATGTTCAGTACTGTGTGAGTGTCTGCAAATCAAATCTTATACAGCAGTCTTTAAAAACAAGTATGATTGCAAAGACAGCTTGTTCAGTTCATTAACTGACTTAGTCCAAGCCAGTCCTGAGATCCTGATATGAGCAGGGAGTTTGGTTCCCATTGATACACTGCGCTATGTGGAGCCAAATAGGGCTGTGGTAAAAAAAAAAGAAAAAGTTCTAGTCCTTAATTTTTATTTAAGTAAAAAAGACTAACACCCTACTGTAAAGTACTCTGCTAAAAGTAAACATCCTGCAATTGAAACCTTACTCAGGCTAGTCAGAATTATCAGAATTTAATTTACTTAAAGTATCAAAAGTAAAAGTAGTTATTGTACAGTAAAGTGGTCCTTGTCGGAGTTTTTACTATTTCATATGAAGTTTTGGATTAATATTACTGCTGCAATAATTTGTGCATTTTATTTATTAGTTTTGTGTATTGCATTTTGCTACTGTGGCGATATCGCGAGATACTACTGTGGTCTCGCGATGTCCGGATTAATAACATTTTAGATGCGTCGGTCAAGCAAACTAATGCCAGCCAGCGGCTGCCCGGAAGAAAGGCGACTGAATTGCACTTAAAATGAAAGGCTGAAACATTTTTTTTTGCTTTATATAAAGGGCCTGTTACCTGGTTATAGTTCACAATAGCCTTATATAGCTAATAGAGCTTGCACTAACGTTTAATAAATTAGATATCCCTTGAAGTTGACTTGTCTTTATGAGTTTTGCTCACTTTAAGCTGATAACGTGGAGTCACATTTGCTAATCAGGTTGCTTGGATTTTCACAGATATGAAATATATTTTCGTTTTCGTTAGATATTAGTTTTACCATACAGATTAACTTATATTTAGCGCATATAGCAAACCTATACAATCACACATTCACTCAATGACGCGTTTGTTGACTTTTATTTTGGCGCTACCGGATGTTTTTTTCTGTATTGTTCAGACTGACTTGACTAGTGGATGACGGCTTCATCGCAGCTTCAGCTGAAGAACAAGCCGACATCAGCTGAGTTTACACGAAGTACCATTCTTGTAGCTATATTATAGGAATTTATCATCACGTAAAATTCAGCAATAGCATTTTACAAAGTGACATTAACTGTTAAGCCAATGAAATAACTGCAATCTGTCGTTGCCACAGAAACAAATCGGTTAAGGAGAAATAACATTACATCAAACCCGGCAAACAAAGAGGTCCTTTTTTCAACGACAACATTTTTCCTCCATATTCTATAGTTATGAGTCATGTGGCCGTCGAAAATGTCCACGGTCTAGAGCAGCAGGTAAGCCGCGTCCGTTTAATTTGTTTTGCAGCGTCAGTTAATGAAACGAATAACGACAGGGATAAATGTTAGCCCACCGGCTAGCCTAAAAACACCGCTAACAAAATGCTATCGTGCAAGCTAGTGTTGGGTGCGCTTCAATTCAACACTTTGTTGACCAAAAGCGTTTGCGGTGAGGGGAACTAAGAATGCGACGTGGAAAATATTTTTGTTTTTTCCTGCCTCTCGGCTGTTGTGTTATTGCTATGACTGCAAAACGACTTATGTAAAATGGTTGATGAAAGCTGTGGTATAAATGCTAAATGTGGTGGTCATCGTAGACTGCGGACAAATTGGTCACTGTAACAGGGAGCCAAACGGCCAATTACGCCCGAATGGTTCCTTCGGCCTTCTCCTGTGAGCAGATGAAACGCACCCTTCAACTATTATCTTCACTGCGTTTGTCTTGCGGCTTGCTATAATAATAAAATGGAGGCATGCGGAATAGGAGCTGGTTGGACTGACACATAAACATTGCGGTGTTTGACACATAAGCTTACTGGCTTTCAGATAATACGCAGAATTGTACAGTTTTCATGCTTCTCTCGACTGCGTCCAGCTTAAAAAATTCTCATTTCTCCTGCGTCACCAGCAACGTAGTCTAGCTGAGTCTGACTGGGCAGACAATTGAATGGCAACAGAAAAGTACTGTATGTTCTCAGTAGGTGTTTTTGAAGTGTTTATGTCTTCGCGAGAGTTGTATTTACAATATTGACCTTGTATATACAAATTTTCACATCGCCTTTTCAAAGTAGGATGCAAAAGAATGCTGCACCAGCAAGGTTTCTATGTATAAATCAATCCCTCTTATGAGCCTAGTTGGCTAAATGTTGCTGCAATGTAGAAGAGGAATCCCGCTCGAGACCGAAATGAATTTGTTTTTTGTTTGTTTGTTTGTTTGTTTTTTTTAATAAAAGCAAAAGTTGTTTTCCTGAACCGGCATAGTTGTGTTATGCTGAAATTAAAAATTTTTAAAAAAATCCATTAAAACTCTTACTCTATTAAATTTGGACAGTGCCCTGGAGTGTCTATATGCAATGCGTTTCTATTGCTTATTCTGCTGGTTTAACAAGAAAAAGTTGTTTTTAAGTAGATTTTCAAGTTGCAAATAGCAGTCTTTAGCCTCAAATAGTGTGTCTAACAATTTGTCTCTTTTTCTCCAGCTCGCTGTCCTAGACTTAAATGCAGCGGATGGACAAGGCGGAGGCACTAACAGTAAGCAGCCAATATGTTTTTTGTTAGTGAGTGTGCATAAACTCTCGCAAGCTTGAATATTTTACCTCCATCCTTAATATAAGCCATGGTAATGACACTTGAGATGTCATTGAGACAGCGAGCAAGGAAGTTCTCCATAGAGAATAAATTTAGAAGGAAAGGAAAGGAAAGTTGACCATAAGGCAACCAGAGGAATGTCTTTTACCTCCCATGATTTGAAATCAAATCCTTAAATTTGTATGATTTCATTAAATTCACTGTTTCTTTCTGTCTGTAGGGCGATACATTCCTCCACATTTACGGAACAAAGATGCTTCTAAAAATGGTGTGTAGCATCAAGTAAAAGCTGTTCTGTGGTTTTCTTGTAAACGGACACAAAAGCAAAGTTATATTCACATTCAGTGTTGCTCACCAAAATGCACTGTGTTATTGTGAATCTTTCAGTATATCTCTGTTCTCATAAACCTTTGCAAAGCGGTTATTTTGGGAATATTTGACACTGTTTACATCCGTGTTAACTAGCTAGCAGTTGGCTTCTTCCCTGCCTTTGTTGGCACATTGCTATGGAATCAAGTATTGATCAAGAACAGTGTAGTAGAATAGAGTGAAACGGCAGGTTTTGAATCGGTTCGCCCTCATGCTTGTGTTCTAAGCATGCATGTATATTACCCAAGAAAATGGGGTTCCACTTGTAAACAACATATTGCTACCAGAGGGCCCCAAAACTCCCTAAGGTGTCTTTATTACCTGCAGTTGTTACTGATGAAAACCACACCTGAAAAACTGTCTTTCTGTCTAGCAGGAAATGCCTTTGTTGCTGGTCGACAGGGTGGCTACACCATTGCGCCTGCAGCAAACTGTAAGCTTCATCGCTAAGCTCATTTCGTTCTTGCTACATATTATTCCTTATCGTAG
This sequence comes from Scatophagus argus, assembly GCF_020382885.2. NCBI lineage: Eukaryota > Metazoa > Chordata > Actinopteri > Scatophagidae > Scatophagus > Scatophagus argus. The sequence goes on from NC_058516.1 coordinate 11,362,983, forward strand.
CTTCACGCATCAGTATGTTTTCCGGTTTGTTTGTATTCTCGGTGAAGAGAAGAACTGGAGCCATTTGAGCACTCTCATAGAACTAATGACTAATAATCCAACACATATGGCATTCATTGTTTAAATTTCATTATTAGCCATTTTTAATGAACTATCGCATCATGAATGGTTGAGAGAAACCTCAGTTTTGCAGAAGAGAAGCTGTTTCCTTTGTCTGTATTCTCCTGGATGTTCCCATAGGTCTCCCAGTCCCAGATTAATTCCAGACATTTCCTTGTGCATAGCTGCTTTTCTTTCTTCTTCTCTGAGGTTTTTTTTTTTTTTTGGTGGTTGGCAACTCATTTGCAGCCATGCCTAAAGTCCCCTGTACTGCCGCCTTCTGATGAAACTACTTTCTGTTTAGCTTAGCTTAGCTGTTTAGCTTTCCAGCAATTCAAAACTTCACTTCAGATTCATCTAAAGACAGTTAGATGCAAACACAGCTGTTGTCCTTTTCTCCCTCTGCAGATGGTTGGGATGGGGGGCGCAACAACTTTGTTAACGGCTACCATGACAACCGCATGAGTGGTGGGAGCTCATTTAACCGTGGCCCACCTCGCATGGAGCGGGGCCGAGGTGGTGTTGGAGGCAGTTACCGTGGCAACAAAGGCGGAGCTTTCAACCCCATCAACCCAGCTCAGCCAATGGGCTTTGCTGGCTATGAAAACAAAGGTGGGTTTTGGTTTTACTACGCGAAACTTTTATCTTCTGTAGTGTAAGATCTGCTCTGGGGATAACATGTCACATGTTCTCTTTTAAAGAACCAAAACTGTTCTTAACCTGAGAAATTTGTTGTATGTTCATTGCATCCATGTCTATGCTTCTAGCACTTAGCATGCGGTTCATCTCTGCTGACAGTCTTCTTCCAATTTTAAATTGGTCTTGCCTAAATGTATGGTCACTTCAGGCCTCTGTTCAGCAAACAGAACAAAATATAACAGAAATAATAGATTTATTTATCTAACCGTTATTGAAAGCTGTGCAATCCGGTAGTGTTTCTGCACCTGAGAAATGTCTGGATTTGGACCTGAATCAATCAGTAACACTGCTAAATATCTATTTAAAATGATTTTCAGCAGAAAAAGGGGTTTACTCATTAAATAATTTATTTAAAATGTGTGGTAAGTAAAAGGTGAGTTGTATCAGTATAAAGGGACAGGTCGAAAAGGATTCTTTACTGAAGATGCAAAAAATCAAAATTGTTTATCCAAAACCATGACAAAGATGAGGCTGAAATGTCCTCGATAGCACTTTGTGAATAGTTTCAGAGGTTTCAAATAAAAACTTTTTTTTTCATCTTCATAAGCTCCAATTAATTGTCAGAACCATTCAATTTCTCCCATATTTCTGTCTAAAGACCAGCTTCAGTTTTCTCCTTACACAGTTAAATACTGTACTAATAATACCATATCTATGACACTGTCTTCTCATAGCAGGCTTGGCCAAAGGTTTTCCCTTGGAAGGCAAAAACTGAAACTCAGACTTGTGGCCTAAGAATGAAGCCATTTCAAAGCTCTTGTCCCATGCATATGCAGATCGGCTCTTTGACTGATTATGTAGAATGTTTTAAGTCAACTTTCGTGGGAATTCTTTTTCGGGTAACTGAATCAGCGCTGTCGGAGAAAATGGACATCAGCCTACGTGCGGTCATCCTTTACCGTGGTCTTGAGGATTTATCACCCAAAGAGAATAGGCCAATTTTGTTCTGTGGACTCCAATTTGGGCAGCCCTGTCTTACGGTTTCGCTTTCATTGTGTTGTCAGATGCTGGTGGCTGGAACACTGCCAAAGATGCCTATAGCAATTTTGGTAACAATAGAGGAAAGTCTGCGTTCTTCAATGACAGAGGCAATGCTAATAGAGGAAGGTAAGGAAAATGAGACTGAATGACTGCTGTCACAGGATTCCATTGTTTGTCTTTTGTCACCATACTGAAACAGCTTTAGATTTAGACCGTTCAGTATGAAAGCAAAATGTCTGTTTATCTTTACTTCTGGATAAATATAAGCAGGTGGTGTTACTTTTATGTATGTCAGTTTATCAAAAAAAAAAAAAAAAAAGTTGTTGCCCGTCCTTATCTTTGTGTCGTGTTCAGGTTTGACCACGGTGGGTTTGGTGGCGGAGGAGGAGGAGGAAACAGTCGCTGGGTGGAGGAGTCCAGAGATGATGGCGATTGGTCTAAACCAACGCCACGAAACGAACGCCTTGAACAGTGAGTCTCTTGTGCTGTTGGTCAATGAGACATGTTCTACAGACATGGAGATAGTTTGAAAAACAATGTAGCAGTTTGTTGTTTTGTTGGTTACACAGAAAAGAACTGGAAATATGAACTGATTATCTTTAGAGTTTTGGACTGTTTGTTGGGCAAAACTAGAAATTTTAACACATAAGCATGGGCTTGAGGTAACAGTGTTTGACATTTCTCATTGCTTTTTTGATAGACTAAACAATTAATTAATCGGCATGAAAAATCACTGAACACTGAATGAATGATGCTAATAATTATACCAAATAAATACAAGATGTGCGGCTAACACATACTCCATTTGTCCTGCTTTGCTCCTCTGTAGTGAGTTGTTCTCTGGCAGTAACACTGGCATTAACTTTGAGAAATACGACGACATTCCTGTCGAGGCCACGGGACAGAACTGTCCTCACCACATCGAGAGCGTAAGTTGCTGTTGTTGACGACAGTGTGACGTTACATATCAGCTGCATAACTGCTTTCTCCTATTTTCTAAATATACTTTACTGTGTGTGCTGTGCAGTTTCAAGACGTAGACCTTGGCGAGATTGTCATGGGAAACATTGCTCTGAGTCGCTACACCAGACCGACCCCTGTCCAGAAATATGCTATCCCTATTGTCAAATCAAAGCGAGACCTCATGGCCTGTGCGCAGACAGGTAGGGCACGGCAAACACAACAGTCATGGGTTAGATAAATAAGTGATAACTCTGCTGAATGCACCTGGAGAATGAACGACTTTGTGTCCGCAGGTTCTGGGAAGACTGCAGCGTTCCTGCTGCCGATTCTTAGCCAGATCTACACTGAAGGGCCAGGAGAAGCTCTCAACGCAGCTAAGGCATCCGGACAGGTAAGCAGGAAGTAAAGGCACTTTATTTTGTTAAGGTCAGGAAACAGGCCAAAAAAAGATATGAATGGATCAAGTCAGATTCCCCTCATTAATCATAAGGATCAGATATGCAGTTCCCCCAGTTTATCTTCTAATAGGGACCATTCCCTAAGAGGGAACTATGGAGTCCTTCAAAAGAGCAGCAGAAAAAAATTCAATTCAATTCAGTTTATTTATATAGCGCCAATTCACAACAAAAGTTATCGCATGACACTTTCCAATTAGAGCAGGTCTAGACCAAACTCTTTAATTAAATTGTAATACAGAGAGCCCAACATTCCCCCTTGAGCAAGCACGTGGTGACAGTGACGAGGAAAAACTGCCTTTTAGAAGGCAGAAACCTCAGAGCAGACCCCGGCTCAAGATGGGCGGCCATCTGCCTTGACCGGTTGGGTTGAGAGAGAGAGAGAGAGAGCGAGCGAGGGAGAGAGGGAGAGGGGGTGGGGTTTGAGAGAGGGCGCACACAAGCAGAGATGCATAGCAGCAGTAATAATACCAGAAGTATTGGAAATGTAGATAATGACAATGAAGTCGAAAATCAAAATCAATTATATTAATACAGAAAATGAGCAGCAGAAAATCTATGCTATCGGATTTATTGTTATAATCAGATGTTAAACATACTTAATAACTTTACAGATTGTTTTTTTTTAATGCACGCCTAATCTGGCCTCTTGTGCACTGTGAAAGCCAGGACAAAGATACATGAATGGGAGATCCATACACCCCAAATAATAACAGGCAGAAGTTATTGCACAGGACCAATCCCCATTGAAAGAAGTCAAGAGGGTATTTTTTTTGTGTGTTAAGAGAATCTTCCCTATCCTGTTAGTTCTCTTGCCACCCCTTAAATTTTTATGGTGTGACCCCCTTCAAGGGGCCCTGCAACCCAGGTAGGGAGCCATTGGCCTTGTAATTTCTAATAACTGCTCACCTGTACAGGAAGCTCAAATTTTGAGATAAGCATCCATTCACAGCCAGCTGAAATCCTTCCTGAATTCTTGATTTCACTTAAATGAAAAAAAAAAACAACAAAAAAAACCCATCAGTTTTTGTTAGACTCAACTGTTGTGTTGTCATTGTATTACAGGAGAATGGAAAGTATGGGCGCCGTAAGCAGTACCCCATCTCGCTGGTGCTGGCTCCAACTAGAGAACTGGCGCTGCAGATATACGATGAGGCCAGAAAGGTACATAAACACATGCGCAACCACAACCATATGAAATCCTGCAAGTGGAGAAACATTTTCAACTCAGTGTACTTCTCCAACTTTTTGTTTGTTTGTTTGTTTCTGCAGTTTTCCTACCGGTCTAGAGTGCGTCCCTGTGTTGTGTATGGAGGAGCAGACATCGGCCAGCAGATCAGAGATCTGGAGAGAGGCTGCCATCTGCTGGTGGCTACACCAGGAAGACTGGTGGACATGATGGAGAGGGGCAAGATTGGACTGGACTACTGCAAGTAAGACATTGATTGATTAAATTGCGTATTTTACAGTTTATCACCGTCATTAGTATTCTGCAATGAGATTTTTTTTTTCATGTATTTGCATTTTCTAAATATTCAAGTTTTAAAGCTTCGTTTTAAAAGCTACAACCACTTCCTCTGTGTCCTCTTCGCTGCAGCTACCTGGTCCTGGATGAGGCCGATCGTATGCTGGACATGGGATTTGAACCGCAGATAAGACGCATCGTCGAACAGGACACCATGCCTCGCAAAGGCATTCGACACACTATGATGTTCAGCGCGACTTTTCCTAAAGAGATTCAGGTATGTGTGTGTTATTTACAGATACTTTGGGTAAGGTTTTGTTTTATGCAGTACAGACAACAGGTCTTCGATATATGCAGCAAGATTTCTGATTATCCTCGACATGAAAGGAATTACCTATTGACGCCATTTTTGTCTGACATCTTCTGTAAAAATAAACTCATCATGTCAGCTACAACATTTGGGGGTCCAAATTTGTACATCAAATGATGCTAATGAAAAGCTAAAATTGAAAGTATAAACTGTTTTCAGTTACACAGATGAATGCTACCAAATTAAAAAAATGAAAATAAAATTTGGGGGGGAAGAAAACAGGATAAAATTATGTCAAAATAATCTGAATTAGAAATAGAAAACTGTACATTTTTTTTATACCTAAAAATAAAAACACGCTTCAGATCTGTTAATAAGCATATTCTCGGCTCCCCTTCCAGATCCTGGCGAGGGATTTCCTGGAGGAATACATCTTCCTGGCGGTGGGCAGAGTTGGTTCCACCTCGGAGAACATCACTCAAAAAGTGGTGTGGGTGGAAGAAAGCGATAAGAGGTCTTTCCTCCTGGACCTGCTCAGTGCTACAGGTGAGACAGTCTGAACCAAAAAATGTCTCCAAATACTAAAAATATTTAGTAAACTTTAACTAATAACAAATAAACTGGGACTCTTTGTAAAACATAAGTAAAACCAGAATGCAACACTATGCAAATCTTTTTCAATCTATATTTATACGAATGCAACACAAAGACATTTAATGTTGGAACTGATAAACGTTATTGTTTTTTAGTAAATAGACAGGGGCACGTTCACCTCTGTATTTCATCACCTTGTTTTTTTTTAAGTGTTTGGGGACTGAGGACACAAATTGCTGAAGCCAAAGTTGAAATCGACAGTGAAACTCTTTCCCATTCTTGCTTTGATATACAATTTAAGTTGCTCAACAATTCAAGTTTTGTTTTGTTTTGTTTTTTTTGTGCTTTATAATGTACTGCACGTTCTCACTGTAACACAGGTGTGGACTGCAGGCATGTCAGTCCCGGTACCTGCACTTTTACTATGAAGCAGCGCTGTTATAATGTGCACAGTGTGGCTTGGCATTGTCACTTAGCAGTATTGAATAAGTAGGGACATCCTTGAAAAAGATGTCTCAATGTCTGCATGCTTTGCTCCAAATCCTGTATGTAACTTACAGTATTAATGGTGTCGTCATTCACAGATGTGCAAGGCACCCCCCCCTTCCCCCCCATATTGTCACAGCTGCTGACTTTTAAACTTTGAGCTGATAAAAATCTGGATGGTCCTTTTTTTTGTTAATCTTTAGCATTTAAGACATGACGTCCAAAAACTATTTCAAACACGGACTCGTCAGTCCGCGGCAGACTTTTCATCTCAGACGAGCTCGAGTTTGGACAAGTCAGCAGTGTTTCTGGATGTTTTCATTGGCTTTTTGCTTTGCATGGTGGAAACTTGCTTTGAACAGCATTGAACCGTGTTTACCTAAAGTGGTTTTCTGAAGTTTTCCCCGAGCCCATTTAGTAAGATCCTTTTTCGGCTTCCAGTCCAGTGCCGCCTGAGAGATTGAAGTTCGTGTTGGTTTGCGTGCCTCATTTGTCTGGATTCTCTGTCTCTTTCGATGATATGGTGGCTTGTGGATGGTGACATTCTGATTTATTAATTTTTTTACACAGCGTCCCAGCTTTCTTTGGAATCGTGGTTGTGCATCGGTTTACAGCACCTGAGAACGCACCCATGTACACACACACACACACACACACATTTTACTTCCCTAAGCCTTTAGCCATTATCACATCGTCATCCTCCCATCCCAGCCAACACATTACTGTGTGTCTCCTTGGTACATCAGAAACATTAAACATTACAGAGTTGGTTTTCTGCTGGTGTCTGAGTGCAGTTTACATGTTGGTGGTTTGGTGTGGTTTTATCCCAAGTCATCCCCAGCGAGGTACAGGACAATACTGGAGACAACATAGAGAAACCTGGTAAGATCTGCATTGGTGAAACTTGTATGTGTAATTTCATATTTTAATTTGCTAAATGTTCTACTCCATGGAGAATACTTTGTGTATTCGGTTGGTTTTTTTTTCCCATTGTGTGCACCATTTCAGTTGCTAAGCTTTCATCAAACTTGCCTGTTGTATTTTATTTCATTTTTTTTTTCCAAGAGTTTTTTTTTTTGGTGGCATCTTTATGTATAGTAGTTTGTTGTGGTGTTTTCATGTCACACTCAAAGCCTCAATAGAGGGAGTTTGGTTATGTTGTAGTCTTCATAGTAAAGTTGGGCTATCCGGCCTATCTTCTGGAAACAAAAATAAGAGGACATTAAATATCAAAATCTTACTTGACTATTATGTTGTGGACGGCTTAAAGATGGATCTCTATTTAAAATCGTCTGATTTCCCACCCCTACTCAATAGCTAACAAGTGGCGATAAATGTGGGACTATGGCCGTTATTTCATAAACAAACAGTAATGTCTATGAATCCAGAAGTTTGAACTCTTACCAAACTCTTTCCATCAGTGGCTCTGGTCACAATGCCTGCACAACAACACAGTGCTGCTGATGCTGTTATTATTTCTTGTGATTATTTTTTTTTTTGTTGTTGTTTGTTTGTTTTTATCCACACCGCACTCCCCGCTGCCTGATACATTGTTCTTGTCATTGACAGCCATTTATTGTAATATGATGTGAACATTTTAAATTAATTAAGGCGTCACACCATGGACCACATAATAGCCTGACTAATCTAACTACTGGTATGACTGAAAGAATAACTGATATGATTTGATGACACATTGAAGATTTTCCAGTTAGAGATTTGTGTACCTACGACTAAAAAAAAGAAAAAAAAGAATAGCACCAAGATGGTTAATTCGCATTCAAGGGTGACTTTTTTTTTGTCAGTACTTCTGTGTCCCATCAAATTGTATCAACATGTCACAAAGCGGACATTGATGTTTGAGATGTTTGATTCACTTACAGGTACACAGTCTTGCATTGCAGTCCATGGTACCGTAATTCATTAGTCACAACTCTATACGTCTTACCAAACAGACATCAATAAACAAATGGCAGCAGAGGCTGCATGTCGTGTTGGCCTCACGTCTTCTGTGTTTGGACCCAAAAGCTGTACTTGAACACACCAAAAAGGCTACAGTCGATAGCCAGCTAGCATGTGCATTCAGTGACTGGGTGGGAGGTAATAACTCTCCGTACCAGCAGGTGGTGGTAGTCTGTATTCCTCATTCAACAAAAGTGTGAGATTTCGCATTCGTTAAATTTTGTGTGCGTACTCATTTTCTCTTAAAAAAAAAAATAAAATAAAAAATTCCTCATGATTTTGTAACAGTGCGGACTAAATGTAAAAAAAAATAATTGAATGAAATTACCATAATTCACAAAACACAGTGCCTACAACTTCACAGTATTCAAAATCTGAGGTCTGAAAACAGGGAAAAACCTGCTTAAGATCGGCTCTTTGTGTTCATAGTGTTGCGACCACCATTATTAACTGCTCACCTTTAATGATTAACCTCAGGTTTCTTTTCTGTCGCTTCATCAGGTAAAGACTCGTTGACTCTGGTTTTTGTGGAGACCAAGAAAGGTGCCGACGCCTTGGAGGACTTCCTGTATCGAGAGGGCTATGCCTGCACCAGCATCCACGGGGACCGTTCCCAGAGAGATCGAGAGGAGGCCCTGAACCAGTTCAGATCAGGAAAATGTCCCATTCTGGTGGCCACAGCGGTCAGTAACAGTAAAATTCTGTCAAATTCACTGATCACATTTCTTAATGCTTAACCAGTGTAAATGTTTAAGTGCGCCATAATAATAATGTATACTGCATGTGAATGTGAGTGACTTAATATAATTGCTGCTCTTTTTCTACATACTCAGGTAGCAGCTCGGGGTCTGGACATCTCCAACGTGAAACATGTTATCAACTTCGACCTGCCCAGCGACATAGAGGAGTATGTCCACCGTATCGGACGTACAGGGCGAGTTGGAAACCTTGGTAGGACTACAACTAATGTCATTCAATGATTTTAACCTCACGCCATGTGTATTACATATTCGAAAATGGCTGTTGACTCTCAGCTTCCAATTGAACATTGCATTATACTTGTACTAGGGCTGGCCACATCGTTCTTCAATGATAAAAATGGGAACATCACAAAGGACCTGCTGGACATCCTGGTCGAGGCCAAACAGGAAGTTCCCTCGTGGCTTGAGAGCCTGGCCTATGAACACCAGCATAAAAGCAGCAACAGAGGGCGCTCTAAGAGGTATACATACACGCTTGTCTCCTTTTTTAGTGAATTTTTCATTTGTTATTGGGATTTATTGGTCTCACGCTGTTTAGTGTTGTTTAAAGTGTAGTGAATTTCAATGTGCAATTTCAATAAAGTATTGGACTTTACCCACAGGTTCTCTGGTGGTTTTGGAGCACGTGATTATCGCCAGACGGCCGCGGGAGGCACTGCCGGAGGGTTTGGCGGACGTGGAAGTCGCAACCAGGCAGGGCACGGAGGAAGCCGTGGCTTTGGCGGAGGTGAGGATCTGGGTTTAGGATATAACCAGTGTGTTTAATCATCGTATACTCTATCGTCATTTTGCTCGAGGCAAGAATTTTGAATTCATTTTTTGCTGATGTGGCATAGTGATCGACATTCTGTCAAATGAACTGTTCCTGGGTAATGAGCTCTGGGCATTGAGTTGCCCTTTCCAGCATGTAGTGCTCTACAAGGGTCTGATACATTCTCATCTACTGGAAATAAAGCGGTTGGTTTATGTGGTAAGTTTTCTCCGCTGTTCACTTCCTCTCAGGTGGTTTTGGCAACTTCTACACCAACGACGGCTACGGAGGCAACTACTCACACTCACAAGTTGACTGGTGGGGCAACTAGGTTCCTCCATTCCTTCTTCACTCATCTCCCTTTTCTTCTCACTCATCCTTCTTCCTTTCTCCACATTGTTGTCTGCACCCAACTCCCCTCCAAGAGCCCACATGCATGTTATTAAACTATTTATACTCATTTATATAGCCCTCCTTCCTTCCCTGTGCAGTAAGATCGTTTAATTTATCCCAAGATTTTCTTTATTCTTCACCTTTCGTCTTTAATGTCCCCATCTGTTCTTCTTTTGATTTCATAAGTCCTGGGAAATCTCACAGCTTAAAATAGGCCGCATTATAAAGGGACTCTTCAATTTGAGTTGGTTATTTTTCAACATTAGTCTCAGATTTACTTGTTAGCATCTAGCTAGCAACCAAAGGTGTTGTTAGCAACCAAATGTGTTGCTAGCTAGAAACTGTTTAAAATAATAATCCCTCTGTGGCACCACCTGTGTGCTTGAAGAAAAATAACCAATTAAATTCAAAGTTCTGTTAACCCTTTAGGATTAGATAGACACTTAGACACACATTAACAGTGAGTTAAGTCCTACAAAATGGCTACAGAAGACCAGGAGGAAATCCAGTTTTGGTTTCATTGTGTTCACCCAAACCCAGCCAGGCATCCTGTATATCTTCACATTTCATCTTGGTATGTAACGCATGGCCATGTTGTAAATCACCGGCCAAAAACCTTTTCTAAAATATAATGCAGAGATGGTCAAGATGTCGAATCTGAACAAAATCCAATATGTCTGCATATAAATTCAAAAATGGCAACAGGCTGAAGCTTCTTCACTTGCTGACATGACAGACACTTATAAGCGGCCACAGAAACAGAAAAATGTCCTTTGTTTTTTTTTTTTCTTTCTTTTTTCTTCCATCTTTTCAGAACATATTGAAGTTGTGAGTTACTGATATCTGACAAAGATGTCTAAGAAGGGACAAAGGGACTGGACAAAGTGAAAGATCCAGTCAGTGGGACACCAGCAGATGTTGTCACCCATAGCAATGATGCTAGCAAACAGTGTGGTTGTTTATATCACAACTACAAACAGCATTTTGTTTGTTTTGAACAAAACATAATGGAGGATCATTTGTTTCTGTACTGTGCCTTTAATAATTTGAACTTCATCCCTTATTTGCATTGTTTTTATCGCCATATGTAACTGGCTACAAGCACTGGCCAACTGTGACTAAAAAAAAAACAATTGTATTTAATGTCATGTATGGGTTTAAACATGATTTTCTTTTATTTCTATTTGGAAGGAAACAAACTAGGCTTGAACTAAATCAAACCTTGGCAAAAAAAAAAAACATATACAAAAACTATGATGAGGAAACTCAAAGCAATTCCTTATCTGTTTATTGGAGTTCAAATTTGTCTGAAGGTCTCTTATGAGCTAATTCCAAAAAGCATATAACCACTGACCATATTTATAGATTCTTTAAACATACTTTGATCCAAAGTTACTAAAACAAGTCAAAAAAAGATGTTACATTTGTCAAAAAAAAAAATGTATTGTTTACAAAAAGACCTTTTTGCTTCTTTAGTCTGTGGACAGAGATAACAGCTGTGGTTTTATGCTTTTGGGAAAACGAGCCCTACTAATTGTCCTATATGTCACATCTGCAGCTCTGGTTTGAGCTTGAGTTTGGGTTTCTCAAAGCCTTTTGTCACTAATTGTTGTTGACACATAATGTCAGTTGCAGAGCCACTGAGGAAAAAATTTGGCGTAGCTGTGCAGCAGCAGTCATGTTACCCCCCCCCCACTTACCACTCAGATACATGGTTGTATATATAGATATGTTAACCCTGGCAGAAGCTGAAGCCTTGGTACCAGTGAGCTTTGGGGGCGACTTAAATGGCACATGGGTTGCAAGCATAGCGGCAATTACAGATTCAGTTCTAAAGAATAATATTAGCAAAAGCTTTACATTCTTAAAATTAAATAAATTCTTTAAAAAAAAACACTTATGAGCACATCCAGCAGTGATGTAAAAGTAATGCTACAGCATATTTGGGATGTAAAACAAATCAAAACCGCTACTTGACTGCTGCTGAAACGTTAGCACGTCCAATCAGTGCCAATCAGTGGCTGATGAGCTGACTCTTAGTGCCATCACGCTATTGGGAAACTGGCTCCTCTTCCACCACAAACATCAAAACCCCCTTGTTTGCCAAAAGCGCCTTTCAAGGGGGACGCACAAAAGAAAAAAAAAAAAACAAAAGAAAAAAAAAAATTTAAAGAGTTCAAAATTTTCTTGCTCACTCTATCCTGGAGAGTTACATGAAGAGTCTTCTCTAAAATAAGTCATTCCAGTCTATTCGTTGGGTCTTAAAGATCTGCTGAGGTCAGGGATAATTGGATAATTTAGTCTAATGTATTTCACAGCCAGGACAGCAGGGGCTGTCGAGAGGATTTTTAATGCCACACCTCCCATATAGCACATTTTAGCCATGTCCTGTCTTACTGTACTATGAGTAAATGTGATCAGGCGCAATCCCATGTGCACCATTTGTTCCCTTGTGACTGCGTTTTATCCCTACTGTTACATACACATTCAACTGTGCTTTTTTTTTTTGTGAGACGAAATCCATTATTCCATTTTCGAGGTTTTGAAGAGTGACAAAGAAAGCACAGAAATCTAACTTTTAAGGGAAACACACACCACTTGTTTCCTATGAAAGACCTCACACCTGTGGGCATCTTGGCACACACATTATTTACTTTCATATATATTATTTTATTTTCTAGATCTACACATAGCTCAGCATAGCGCAGTAAGATACAGGACAGAGTCACAGTGTGCTGGTGTTGAAGTGGCATAACAGAACTTAAGATCACGTGATTTTCTTTTTTGTGATGTAATCCTATTTATTAGTTAACTCGGCTTGGTCCTGCTCTGGAACCAGGCTACAAGGGGGCAGCTGACTGCACCCAGATTGTCCCATGTTTCATCCATGACTGAAGTTCTAAAAGGAGCTCCACTGTGCATTTGGGGAGTTCAGTGGTAGAGGTCCAATGCCCTACTCTGTTATCCAGCAGCAGAATATATATATATATATATATATATATATATATATATATATATATATATATATATATATATATATATATATATATATATATATATATATATGCTCTGTTGCTGCCTGGTGGGGAAAGACTCATAATTTGTCTTGTTTACATGAACAACTTTAGTGAAATAAAAATCTAGATGTAAATAGCTCAACAAAAAAGATAAGAATCTCCAGTGAAAAGAACGTGAATTCTAAATGAGATCAACTCAGTCTGAATCAACACTCAACACCGGACCAGGCAGTGTCTGGTAGAGCTTAGTTCAGTGGGCAATTCGAACACAGCTGGCATTAATTCTTTAGCTATATTATTTATGGAGAAGACGTGTTTTACGCATACATAACCCAATCAACACTCACAAGGCTGATTCCCTCAAATTGCCCACTGGCTTTGACAAATGACAAGGCTGGACCAAGACAATAAAACATATGCAAGTGTTGTTGTTTTTTGGTCAAGGAGTTAAAAATGCCAAGCAAATAAATACAACTCAACAGCAGGCATTAGTTATGTTTAGAGAACTCTGATATTTCTTCTATGGTTTTTAGACTACTTTCTTATCACAGCTTATGTTTTGGGGTCAGTGTTGCGCTGTATTTCCCTTCAGGGAAATAGAGTTGGTATGGAGGTTTTAGGAAAGTAGTTAGCTTAATCATCATTTTTGGTGAGTTTCAGGGTGAGTAATGCTGGAGGACTCCCAAGCAAGACAGCAGGTCACAAACAAACCAGCTTCTTGGTGTTTTGGTGAAAAAGACACCAACTTCTTGTGTTGGTTCACCTTCTAGTGGTTAAAATGAGGGGCCAGTAAAAGGGATCTAAAAGGATAATGTTGTATTCAAGGACAGTTCTTATAGGGGGAAAAGACAAAGACACAGTATGCTGCATCATGTCCAACTGCTTGCCGTGACCACCTCAAAACACCTAAAACAACATTTGTTTTTTTACTGCTGTTGAAGTGTGGTTCAATATTGTACTGTTGCTATGGTTAAACTTACAGTCTAATTCGGGGCTAAACTACAATGATAACCAGTTTAAGCACTGATTAAATTGATGTGTAACAGATTTTTAGCACCTGTTAACCAATCAAAAGAATTTTTTTTTCCTGTGGCCATGCAGCAGTGGTGGATGGTCTCCATCTTAGATGTCTGCTGCTAAGTATGAAGGGATTACTAGCAGGAAGCTAGAAATCAGCAGCAGACGATAAGATGAAGATGACAGTGCAAATGACAATCAGTTATGAAGGATTTGTTTAGTTTAAAAGCGTTACACATCAACAGAACTCTTAACAGTGTTGAGACACCTTCACATGTACGGCTTTTCTTAACCAGCTGTCTTGTCTTAACTGTCGATACGCTCTTGATTTTGTTACAGCATACTTCAGTCCCAAAGTTTCCACCCAGATAGTTTTTTTTTTCTTTCAACACAGTTGATTAAATTTGCACTATGAAGCAGAGGGTACACTTGTACAATGTTGACTGAATAACACAACTTTAATGCCTGATTTTTCAAACCTAGCCTGCAGATAGCACATGCTAAAATGCAACTCTTATAGTCCAAATTGAAAGGCATACTTTTTATGAAGGATATACAGCGAAGCTGCTTGAATGAATCCGGTTCGGTGTGTAGACATTGCTTCTAAAGGCCACTAGTGGTTGACAGAATAATTCTAAATAAATGAAGGAGCAACTGAGCATTGCACATGTGGTGAAACAGGCGCTAGGAGTTGCTCATGTAATACGAAATGTGAGCTGATTGTTTACTGCTGATGGTGCAAAGAGGAATTAGTGCAGCAGGGAATCGTGGAAGGTAAAACTTCAATTTCCCTCACTTTTCATATTGTTCATAGAGGCTAGGGCTGGGTATTTTTACACATAAAAATAAAATATATACATATATATATATATATATATATAATAAGGGGTGAAAGTGACAACACAGTTTGTGGATGTCATTTGCCAGAGACCCGCAAACAAATAAGCATTGAAAAACACAGTTTAAAAACATTGTGTCAGTGTTTAAGAGCTGTTGTGCAATCAGTGGCAAAAATTGATTCTGAGACAATTGAGACAGAATTTTTTTTTTATTTTATTTTATTTTTTTTTATTTTTTTTTCAAGGACTTTTAAAGGCTAAAGGTAGCGATGACAGTTGGATTCTTGGTGCTGATACTTGGATATGTAGTTTGTGTCATTGTTACATTTTCGGGTATGTTTGAATCCTCCATCTGGACTCTTTAGCAATGTAGCAGTGGATGGTAATGTAGGTCATTCGTTTAGTCTGAAGACTGAAATTTGTACAAGCATGAACCCTAATGACCTCTGATGTTTATTCTGGCGCCATCGTTAGGCACGGTTTAAATTTATGGAAATTTGCTTTCGTTTATGGCCAAACAACTGCACAACTGATGCCATTACAATTAGCTTCTTCTGTACTTTGTTTTGTTTTTGGTTTTTTTTCGAGCTAGTTTGCAAATGTTAGCATGCTAACATGCGAAATTACGATAGCGGCCATGGTCAAACATTTCATATTAAACCTCAAAATGTTTAACGATTTTTAGAATATGTCAGCAGGGTTCAGTGTTTTTTGTTGTTTTTTTTTCTTTTTTCCTCTCGCCTTAGTGGGCAAATGGGTCAGAAATCTAAAAAAAAATTCCTTATTCATTAGCAGTTATCATCAAGTCAGAGTTAACATTTGATACTTAATTCCTCATTAGATGCTGTCATCTCTTGTAATGGCATTCCTGCGTTGTTTTTTGGAAACTTGACGTGCCTTTAAAAAAAAAAAATACAAACAAAAAAAAAAATAAAAAACAACCCTATTTTTTTTTTCTGCCTCACTCTCAAACTTGTTTCAAACATGTGCAATACATAGTTGGTGTTTCGCCCACGTCCACTAACGCCGCCCAGCTACTGTTTCCTGTTTGCTTGCGCTTCAGCTCATAGCCGCCATCTTCTCATGAATGTGCGACTCTTTAACAGAGATGGGAAGGAAGCGACATGGCTCGCTCCTCAGCTATTTCCATTATCGGCTCCAGAAAAATTTTCATTCATTTTTACCAAGAGTTGCTAGATTTACTAGCCATACATAGCATTTTACTTGCCCCAGGCAATGCGTAATGTTGAGCCCTGATGTTAGCCTACATATAGCCTCACAGAGCTGCTAGCATGGCTGTAGATGCTCTTTGCTGTTATTCTTAGCTCAATTTTTTTTTTTTCCCCTACAGTATTGCAACTATTCCTTTTCATCAAAGCCATAGCCGGTCTATTTTTTGCCACTCTGTAGCATCACATAAATAAATACATAGCCTCTACAGTAAATGAGTTTAAATGTAATATTTGTTTGAACCATCAGCTTTTACTGT
Organism: Scatophagus argus; assembly: GCF_020382885.2. Taxonomy (NCBI): domain Eukaryota; kingdom Metazoa; phylum Chordata; class Actinopteri; family Scatophagidae; genus Scatophagus; species Scatophagus argus. The sequence goes on from NC_058516.1 coordinate 11,379,264, forward strand.
AGTTTCTCATTTAGAAATAGCACTTTAGTTCCTGGTTTTTGAATATATTCAAAACCTTTTGATGCCTTAAATTCAAGGGTGATGCCCAGCCCTAACGGAGCTGATAGAGCAGTTGGTTACCCTGTATACACTGACAGTTTGACCGTGGAAAAAATATTTTGCATCACTACAGTAACTTATATGTCAGCAGGAGTGCTTCAGTTGTCGGTGAACAATTCATGGTGCTATGCTCCCATTGCTGCGGCCTGCAGGCCCCCCCTCTGTTGTAGAAACACTTCAGATCCCACAGAGTTTCAAGAAAATATTTCAGTTACTTAGTTTTAATGTTCAGCTAATGTCTACACGTGTCCTTCGAAAACCTCTGAGAGGTACGAAGGAGTGCGAGGGAGAGCATTTGAAGTGTAGCGTAGCCAGGTATAAAAAAAAAAAAAAAAAGAGAGGTTTCTCCACAGTTTAGTACATGTGAGCGCATGCGTGTGTGTGTGTGTGTGTACGTGTGCGCGCATGTGTATGGAAAGGTTCTTCCAGATTTGAAACCTTTTTTTTTTTTTTTCTTCTTTTTTTTCTTTTTTTTTAGGGACCAGGTGGAGTTGTAGTTCACAGCAACTGTAAAATTCAGCTGTTTGCACACAGAGTTCTTGAGTATACTTTCACTGCTAGTTTGTGTAATTTATCAAGCCTTTTTGGGGAAATATTTATTTTTATAAGCTTAATACGAAAGTTGATATTTTACAAAGTGACTTGACCAAAAGACAGTAAACAAAAACACTGGCACTTGAATGTTGAATGTCCTTGGTATGAGTGAAAATTTCTATTTTTTTTCTGGGGTAGTGTGAGCTTTTTAATGTTGAAGTTGAAACGTGTAGGGATCTCTCTTAAAATATGTCACTGTAACAAGCTGTGATGACGTATAAATTGTTTTTAAAATCCATAAATAACTCAACTGTCGCTGGTCATGCTGCACGCGCATCTTTTCGTGTTCGGTCAGGCTGTTTTTGCTGACAGAGCCCCCCAGAGCAGTGTAGGAGTTCTCTTATAAGTTGGCAGTGCTCCTCCTATTGCTTCCTAGTCCTTATGATGCACACCAGTGGCATCGCTGTAATGATGGCATAGTTGGTTCAACACCGGCCCAGACATTCAAGTTCCCCTCAGGAATGATTTGAATCTTTTCATTTAGGACCATTTCCATCAAAATTAAGTTTATGCAAACCTTTGGTTCTTGACCCAGTACCTACCTACTTCTTGGTAAATCTGAGCATGCTAGTACTTTGAATAAAATGGCGACCACGGTAAGCATCTACACTGATCAGCCATAGCATGAAAACCACTGCTAGGTGAAATAAATGACATTGATCACCTTGTAACCGTGCAATGTTGTGGTTCGACTGCCATCGCAAGGCAGTCGCTACAATATGTGCAAGTTGTGTCACATGAGGAAGCACGGACAGTTGTATTACAGTTGACTGTGACATATTAAGAGAAGCATCCTACACGGGTTACTTTCAAAGTCACATTGGACTCAGTATCAGATCCATAAACCTGTTTGTGCAACAGGTTCCATTGCCAATAGTAATGATAATAAACCATAAACAGCCATATTTTTTTTAATTGGCGGACAAAATTTGAGACAACACCATCATATATGCCAAGGTTTGGATTAAAAGAAAATTAACAAAATGTTACGATCAAAGACCATTTTGTAAAAAAAAAAATACCAACAAAAAAAAAAAAAAAAAGAACAGCAACAACATGCAGTACAAAAAACAAGTGTCCAGATTCTCTCCAAGTCAGATGTTGTTTTTTATTTTTGTTTTGTTCTGTTTTGGTTTTTTTTTTGTTTGTTTGTTTGTTTTTTTTAGTCTGTACACTTTTCCTTCCTGTTAATACCCTTGTTGTGAATGTCTGGCAAGTGGTGATCTTTAAAGTCTTCATAACACAGAATTAACTGTGGTTCTAGTTGTTGTGATTTGCATATGTTCAGGCGTCAGTGTGTTGATGCTCATTTGCGGGAGCCTCTGGCCAATCAGAAATGGGGAGGGGGGAAAAAAAAAAAAGACGACCTGGTGACGTCCATGCAGGCGTCATTTACTTGAAGGAGTTTTTAGTGCAACTTAAACCTGATTCAGGTCCTCATCTGCCTCTTGTATGAGCATATGATATTTGCAGCTGTTTGTAATGTTACTATAGGTTTATAGCACAGGCATTCTGCACCTTTTCCGGGACAAATCCATGTGTCCAACAATAGCAACCTCAACGGACCAGAATGCAGCCCCAGCAAGGTCCACTATTTCAGTGACAGATCAAACCGATGGTACACCACATTTTTCTGCCTTTTTTGTACGCAGAAAAACAATCGTGTAAGTTTTAAGCTGCTGACAAAAGGCATTCTGGGAAACAAAGTGAGGACACCAAACGAATACAACACTTGCAGCTTAATTTAACTTTCAGTTCAATAAACATAGGATGGTTATTGCAAAAAAAACAAAACAAAAAAAAAAAAAAAACAACAACTGTGTAGTCATGTTTAGGAATGATTGCATTTTAGAGACTGAACTGAAATTAAATAAAGCCCAGTGTTGTCGCCGTTACTGACTGGCCAGACCCCTCAGCGTGGACACATAACACCTCTGGCCTGCTAGTTAGTATTTGCTTTGTGTATTAGTTTTAGCAGTTGTGCACGAAGAGGAGCACTGCACGAAGAAGAAAACTGTGCATCTATTCTGATTTTACCACAAATAAAAGTTTGGATTTGCAAATGTAATCGGCGTTTTCATTCTCCTTCCTCTTCATATGTGTGTCTTTAAAAAGTGTGGGAGTTTAGATGATTGGGCAAAGCAAAAAACGGTGTACAATACCTTTAAATGAATATTATTTATTTGCAATTAAATACATTCTACAAATGATATAAAAAAAATATTTCTTTAGAATGTGCATAAAACACAACTGACCGATAGACAGTTCGCTGCACTTCAACTTCCTTTCCTTCCGTTTTAACGCTACTCAAAAGCTAGCCGACTGACACCGGCGTATATTTGATCATCAGATTTACAAACTACCTACTGAATATGAACTTCAAAGGAAACCTGGCGTTGGAAATGAGACAAAGACATCAGGTACATAGCTTCACATAAATCCTGAAACATACCTCGTGGAATTACTGTCTACATATTCCGCAGGGTATGTTTCAGCAAAATAACACCTCTTGTCAACATCAGTCATTAATATCAAGATAAAGTGCTTTGATTTCCAGGTGAAACTTTGGTTTGAAGGGAGGCACTGCCTTCCTGTTGTCTGGCACTTGGGGAGCCAATTGGTCCAACAATCATCCATCCATTTTCTATACCGCATGCTAATGCTAATATGGCTGTAAATCAGCCATATTAGCATCTGTGCTACACAGATATGTGAAATAATTCGAGTCGCTGCTCCGTCTGTCTGCGAAGAACAACCGAGTCCACTTATTTGTTGATAGCTTGTTCAGGCTCGCCTCTGATTGGTCCACGATCCTTGCTTGTGTCTGACCAAAAGTCCGGGTTGTCTAGGTACCATTTGACTAAACACACACACAGACACAAGAAAGAATTAATAAGATACATTACCATGGAGGGAACCTTTGTATACATTTCTCTTCCTTTGCTTTTATCAATATTTTAACAGCTTGGGCTGCAGCCTACACCTTTTTTTAGCTTTAATATACTGACCCTGTCTTGCTTTACTTCTGTAGAGATCTGTGTGTGTGTGTTACTGTACCGGTGTGTCTGATGCCTTCAGCCCAGGACACCTGAGCTCTCCAGCCTAGCTGCTGCAGCTTCTCACACTTGATGGGGTAGCGCAGGTCGACACGTGGCCTACAGAACAGAGGTGAAAGGTCGGCGCTTGACGTTTTGGACGTGCATAACTTTTCACGAGGACAAGACACCAAGTCCTCCAAGATTTTAATATTTGCGCTGAGTGACTTTGGAACATTTTTCACTCACCTGTCAGGCACAAACTCGAGCCAGTCGGTCACCTCAGAGTCTGGCACGTTCTTGACCTAAAAAAAAAAAACAACAAAAAAACAGAACAACTTTAATAAGTGTTTAACTTTCTTCTTTCCAGTCAAGATATTCGATTTTATGTATTTCTGTCTTCTGTGCTACCAGGTGACAACAGTTTCTAAACCCACCATCTGAACAAGCTCCCGAGCCAGTTGTATGATGGGAATCTCGCAGTTTGTTCCCATGTTGTAGATTTCTCCCACAATCCCTTCCTCCAGAACCAACAAGAAGGCGTTGATGGCGTCGTCGACAAACAGGAAGTGGCGGGATTTAGGGAGGGTTCCCTGGATTGTGCTGCAGGACAGAAGCAGAAACCCGAGTTAGAAACTGTACTATTATGTTGCTTTAATTTTCTAAAACAACTACTGCATCTGGATTATAACTACAAGGTTTGTCAGCCTTTCCAAAATCAAACACACTTACCATTTCTTGTCCATTTGCAAGAGGGAGAGAAACCTTGGAATGACCTGAAAGATCAAGAAGACGACTGTCGGCCTCACAGCTCAGAGAAATTCTGTAAGATTACGCAGCGCTGAGTTTCAAATTGAAAATCTGCATTCCACTTCAACTTCAATTTCAATTTATTTATATAGCACCTTATACAATCAAAATTGTCTCTAGATACTTTACAGAAACCCAGAGCCTGAACCCCCGAGCAAGCAGACAGTGGCAAGGAAAAACTCCCTTTTAACAGGAAGAAACCTTGAGCAGAACCCTGCTCGCAAGGGAGAACTATCCTGCTGATAGTCGGGAAGGTGAAGGGGGGGAAAGAAGAGGTAGACAGGACAGAGAGGATGAAAAAGAGAGAGAGAGAGAAACATACATGCAATAAACATCATAATTTACAAGGACAGACATGACAGGTTGTTATAATTGGAATTCTGAAGACACTTGAAGTTTAAATTAACGGATAAGATTAACGGTCCGGGTTCTGTACCTTCTCAGTGTACTGCCTGGGCCCGTAGATGTTGTTGCTCCTGGTGATGATGATGGGAAACTGGTAATAGATCAACAGAGCACAGAGCAGAATTACTATAGTCAAAGTGTGATCCTGAAACTAAAATTGAATGAAGCAACTTTTGTCATGCCGTTCTGTGTGATTCCAAGTATTCTCAACTATTCTGCCTGTGTGTCTACCTTATATTTGTCCCAGTATGACCTGACCAGGTACTCAGCAGCTGCTTTAGTGGCGGAGTACGGATTGGAGGGCCTCACCGGACTGTTCTCGTCAAACACCTTCAGAGAACAAAACAGCCAATATCCAAGTCACCAAATGACTTCAAAACAAAAAAAATAAAACCCTGCAATCCATCAGCCGAACCGCCGCTCACTGACTTCATCCAGACTGGCTCCGTAAACTTCATCAGTGCTGACGTAGATGAAACGCCTCGGCTGGTGTCGCGCCCGATGGGCTGCTGCCAGTAAAACCCTGGTTCCGTCGATGTTAACGCGCCGGAAGGTAGACGGGGATTCAAATGATGACTCTGAGGAGAGGGGGAAAGGTGAAAAAAGAATCACGATATCGGAACTGTTCCGATATCGTGACATCGTACTAACCCTAGGGTTAGGGTTAACCCTAACCAAAAAAACAAGTGGTTGACAAAAGCCCCCAGAAAAGCAGCTTCCCCAAATAAGCCTACTGTTTGAACAACTTGTGCTCACCGACGTGCGTTTTGGCTGCCAGGTGAAAGACAACATCGATGTTTTCCGTTGTGAAAATGTGATTCACCAGCCGTGAGTTGCACACATCTCCCTGGTGAAGAGAGGAAGATTTAAATAACTTTACTACTAGTTATTAAATGTCACTGTTAACCTGCCTGCTTTAGGTTCATGAGTTTTTTAATTTCTTCTTTATGATTCATTTATTAGTGTTCTAACTGATCTAACACTGAGGTCTCACTCTGATAAAGGTGTAGTTTGCTCTGTCTTCAACGCTCTCCAGACTCTTGGGACTGCAGCAGTAATCCAACTGGAAGAGATCAGACAGTGACAGATGCTAATGCTACATTACATACAGTATACTTAATGGTCAACCCACTTTGGGTTGGAAACCGGGAGGGAAGGGTGACATCACACTTACATTATCCAGGTTAACAATTCTCCAGTCAGGGTGTGCGTAGACCAGTGTACACACAAGATGAGAACCACTGGAGAGATATGTGAGACAGGACAAAACACCTCTGCTGTTTATGGCAACACATATTAAAAATCAGTCTGTTATGTATGGTCTTGCTCACTAATGCACATCGCTCGTACATTAGACACGGAATTAATCGAATGAATCGAACGCGCACGCACAAGAAAGCCGTTCCTGCGTTTCTTTGCGCTTCTTACGTCAAAAACGCAGTGTCAGTACCAGGCTGACTGTATCAAGGAAATTAGGCAAAATTGTGATTAACTGTTTGGTTTTAGGTGCGTTGGTGTGACATTAGTAAGGGAAGCTTGAGAGAAAAGTGTCATTGCCTAATGAAAATGAACGGCTAACCAGTAGTGGACAATTCATATTTTTCTCTTCAGTATGAATTCACTACATGAACTCACATAAATCCAGAACCCCCAGTCACTAGAATAGTCCTGTTGAAGTCCATCCTCTGCTCATCGACACTCAATATGAGTAGCTGTCAATTCACATTAAGCTCTTCAACTGATATAATAAACGTATGTTAATCGTTTTATTACGTTTTATTATTGAATACTCCGTTATTGAGCTTGCGAGCTAACTGGCAGTACGAGTAGGTTAGTACGGAAGTTATCTATTTTCGCATTTTGTGTCGTGTGCGACAGTCGCCAACTGTTTTACGGCAGTGTTGACACGTTGAAAATGGGCGGAACATTAAACGCATGCAGACTGGTTACTACGCTCTCATTGGTTGTTTTTTTGTGACGACATGAAAGAGCAGCTGTTTGATTGTTTGAATCCTAAGTCAATCAAACTGTCGGTACTGCACTCTAGACAAGGCAACATGTCAAGATCCTAAAATAAACAAGTGTACGTCCGGAAGTTATTTTCAAAATTGAAGTGTTTAGTCAAACCTGGTTGGTTTAAACTTAATTCACACGTCTTTTTCCGAAGGTTTACGTGGATTTTAATTGGTCATGAAACATATTAAAGTTTGTAACCTTAGATATGCAACAGGAAAGCGTACTCAGGAAATATGCTGTCGTAACTCAATTCAGTCTTGTGCTTTTTAAAATATATTATAGCTTCTTTAAATCCCTAATTTAATAGAAAAATTCCCATGAGCGAGTCTTAATGATTTGTCACTTTGATATTTTTTCCCCCTCGATGTTGTTCTAGCATTCCCCAAAGTTAAACACGCAGAGCTTTTATTTAAGGACGGGAAACACCCATTTTCCGGTGTTATCCTGCATAATTGAGGATGACTTGCCGTAGCTGGGTTTACTTCTGGCTTCGTGGCTCATTGAATTCGTTTGCTAACGTTTATTTGCCAATAACGTTAAAACGCAACAGGGGGAAAATGTCTTATTTATTAGCCGCATTTCTAGCTGTTGTGCTGCTCAGCTCGGAGGCTTTTGGGAAGACTGTAACGGGACTTTTTAAGAGCGAAGTAGCGAGACAGCAGAACGGCCAGTTCATCACTAAATTCATGTACCAAGGTAACGTTAACGATGCTGATGTGTTGCTGCTAACGTGTCATTTCAGCAGTGGCGGGGTTAGCTTATATTTATTATAAATTTCGACGTGGCGTGATGGCGATGTGTTGATTCAACTGATTTTTATCTTCTTTTTTCCTCTCCTGCTTTTGTATAACTAGCATGTCATCATCACTTTATCCGTTAATGTTTGCACTATTGATTAACACACTTTTGACAACCATATTTTATCTCTCTTTTTTCTCTTTCTTTGTTCCATTCAAAACCGGAAAACATCCTCAGGGTTTTTCTGTCATTTTTAAATATTTTCATTTTGAAATTGAATCTACAGTTAGAAATGGGCCTCTTTAACTATAGAGCAAGGGTGTCTTATTTGCAAATCAAGTAACTGCCATGGATCCCCAGAATTCCAGCGGCCCCTGAAAGCAACACACTCTCTGTCCTTCAACTGTGGATATGTTTTGATCAAAATATATTTGAGAATATGCACTTGGGATACAGTTTATCATCCATTATTTAAACAAAGCAGCCAAAAATGCATGTAATGTGGCAGAGATGTAACTTTCTTGAGCAAAAATAAATATAATTTATTCAATGGCTCGTCCATTCAACATTCTCTTCCTGTCTCTTGTGTAGGTGATAGTGGTCTGTTGGTGTGCAGGCTGGACAACTCTGCTCTGGCTACAGAGAAGGAGTCCAGGTTGCTGCTGTATCAGGACATGGACTCAGACCTGGACAACCTCAGCTGCCCCGAGAGGCTCGCCAAAGCCCATTTCACCAGTAAGGACCAGAGAGTGCTGATCTCCAGCATAGATAGATGAGATGCAACCGTGTTGATTTATTCTTCTTATTCCTCTGCTCTCGTTCTCCCACGCTGTGTGTTCGTCCTCTTCCCTGCTTCAGTTTTCCTCAGTGAAGAAGAACACAATCAGACGATCCCTCGTCAGTCCTCACCCACAGCCTGGATGGCCCTGTATGCTGACAGATATACATGTCAGGTAACAGCAAAATCATTACGACATAAACCCACTGAAAAACATGGTGGGCAGGGATCATATTAGCTTTAGCTAGCTGCATTATCTACATTCCATTTGTTACATTGCATTGGCCTCAAAACGCGTTCTAACGAGCCACAGAGGCAGCTGTAAATAGTTTAGTTTAGGGGATGATTCTCAAAACTAGTTATTTTTACATGTAAAAATAACTCACATAAATAGAAAAGCATCAGATGTAAATACATAATGTCAGTGACTAATTACTTTTGAGTATAAACATGGCAGTCCCCTCACAGGTAGGCTAGAGAGTAACAAATGCTGTTGGCTAGCTAACGTTCCCAGGGATAAAGTGACACAAAACAGGACAGTTTTTGAAACGACTATAGCGCCAATTCAATTTTATTTATATAGCGCCTTTTACAATCAAGAGACCCAGAGCCTGAACCCCCAAGCAAGCAGACAGTGGCAAGGAAAAACTCCCTTTTAACAGGAAGAAACCTTGAGCAGGACCCGGCAATTCACAACAAAAGTTATCTCATTACACTTTCCAATTAGAGCAGGTCTAGACCGTACTCTTTAATTAAATTTCGTAATACTTAGCCTTGTCTCTCTCTCTCTCTCTGTTTCCCATCTGTCTCTTCAGGGCAACGCAGTCATTCCTTCTCATGCTGATCTCAGTTTTACTGTCCTGCTGTTCAACGCGGACTCGGCTGGAAATCCTCTGGAGCACTTCAGCGCTGAGGAGGCGGGTCAGTCGTCGTCACTACTCCCACCCCACCACTGTCAAATATCAGGTTTTTCAGCTAAACTCTGTGGTGAAAACATGAGATTTAAGAAAGGGTACACAACTTCTAACTACGATTCTCTGGGTTCATTGTATTTGATCATTAACAGATGAAAATTTGGAATCCAAAGTGCTTGAAACTGCCATGTTTTGTCAACCTATAGAGGCACACCCGGTGCGTTATGCTTGTGAGGAAGCTTTGTGTTAAATCTTCAAATGATAGAAAGTGTTTGATACCCACACCCTGCACAGAATTGTATCAAAACTGTCTGGTTATGATTTGTAGAATCTGAGAGAAGAGCTTGGTCCTCAGAGAGCTACATCTTTCATGTTTCCTGCATTTATTCTCTTTCTTACTTTCTCCCAGGTCTCCAGAGTTTTTACTTCCTCCTGCTTCTGGCCTACTTTATAGCCTGCTGTATCTATATCCAACCCCTATACCAGGCTCTGAGGAAAGGAGGTCCCATGCACACCGTCCTCAAAGTGCTCACCACTGTGCTTGCATTTCAGGGATGCTCCGCTCTTTGCAACTACATCCACTTGGCCAGGTAGATCCTGGAGAATCTGACATATGATTTCAATATTAACACTCATGTTTCTGAACTTTTTTGGCTTGTGATTCTTAGCTGTGGGAAGTTCTACCAAACAGTTCTCTTATCAGACTTCTTGAAGTAATAATTAATGAGATTTTTTGGGCTTTTTTTTTTTTTTTTTGCCCAACTACCAGTTCAAAACCCCAACACTCACGTTGACATCATAAATTACAAAGAAAAGCAACAAATACTTACTGTGAAGCTGGAGGCAGCAAATGTTTAATATTTCTCCTTAATAAATGAACCAATCAATCGATTATATAAAGTTTTCGCTGAGATTTGTACAGCATGCAGTAATGTGTTTTCTGTTCTGTTCTGTCCCCTTGTGTTCTGCAGGTATTCCAGAGATGGCATTGGTATTCCTCTGATTGGCAGCTTGGCAGAGTGTATGTTCATCTTTCTTAAATATGCCCTTTTTTTATATCTGCTTCTGGCTTGGATTTAGTTTAAAAAAAGAAGGGAACTTAAGTGTCTAATTGTTTCGGGCCCTTTTCTTTTCCACTTCCTTTGCAGTCTGGGATATGGTGTCCCAGGTGTCCATGCTGTACATGCTACTGAGTCTGTGTATGGGCTGGACTCTGAGCCGAGGCAGGAAACCTCAGTCCAGACCTCTGCAGTGGGAACAGTCTCCAGCTTCCACAGCAGTTGCCGTCGGCGGAGTCATTACGCAGGTTAGATTTGAGGCGTATGGTCAAATCTACCTTTCATTAGAAATACATCAGCATCATACCAGAGCTATACAGGCTGAATCTATCATTTTCAGGGAGTGTTGCTGCTGTGGGAGCAGTATTCAGAATCCGAGAGCGAACATCACAGCTACCACGCCCAGCAGAGTCTGGCAGGACTCCTCCTCATGGCTCTGAGAGTGGCCCTGGCCTTGCTGTTGGCCTCCGTCCTCTACCAGATCATCTCCACTGAGAGGAGCACCCTGAAGAGAGACTTCTACCTCTGCTTCGCCAAGGTAAGCCCGCGCGGCGTGCTAATACGCCCTCGAACAAAGAAATATTTCCGTGCAGCTGCTCCAGCTTCTTCTGTGGTCTTTCCTTTGTGTTCTCTGCAGGGGTGCTTCCTGTGGTTCCTCTGCCACCCTGTCCTCTTCCTCATGTCCGTTATCTTCAACGAGCACCAGAGGGAGAAGGTCTGAACACGCAAACAGATCACAGTTTAGAAGATTAGATTTGTGCTTTATTGTTTCAGTAAAAAGTGCAAAAGTCAACATCCGTCAAATTGCTCTGATGGATTTATGCAGTATATTTGATTTATTTTGGAGATAGATGACCTCAATTTTGGCCTATTTGTCTGACTTTTGCAACATTCTTGTATTATAGCACCAGTTGGTTCTATATATATTTTCTGGAGCATACATCTTTACAGCTTAACAGAGAAGCTAAGGAGCAGTGATATAAATATATATATATATTTTTAGGGGGAACATCCATAAAAACTCACAGTTAGAGACTAGCTGGTGAACACAGTGGAGCTTTTAGCACCCGAGGAGACGCCCCAATCAGGAGGTGTTGGAGACCAAACCAGAGCTAAAAGGAGAATGAATATTATCCACATGCCATCTCTAAGTCTCTACCTCATCTTCCCTCTCTGTAGGTGGTGACTATCGGTGTGATCCTCTGCCAGTCCATCTCCATGGTGATCCTCTACCAGCTCTTCCTGTCTCGTTCTCTCTACTGGGAGGTCTCCTCTCTCTCCTCTGTGTCTCTGCCGCTTACCATGTCCAGGACGAACCACAGGGGGCGCTACTGAGAACACATCCACGGTCGCGCTTTACCTGAACGCGTCACGGGGCGAGGGGAGAACATGCTACGACACTAGGGCCTCCCCCTAAGCTCCTGCAGTGTCAGGGGAAGGGAGATGAAATGGAGGATGCAAGAAGTGCAGTAACACTGCAGGGGCTGTTCTGTTTTTTTGCTGGTGCTGCCTCTTTGGAGAACAGTAATAGCCACTAGTAAGCAAAGGAACTATAGGTGAGGTCACAGAATGACCAGAAGAAGATATTTACAGCAACAAACTACCTCTAGTTTCAAATGACTTTAGACTGGAATATCTAATGCAGGATCTCCTGGAATAGGGACACTTTCTTGCGCTCTCCAACATTTTAGGACGTGTCTGCTTCTGAGGTAGGTTTCAAGAGTGGAGAAATGATAGGTTGAATCATCCACACAGTACAGATGGTTCTTTGGACCTTGAGGGCGCAATCCCAACATCAGCATACCTGAGAAGGTTGTGTCTGAGGAAACTTCTCCTGTGCCCTTGGCTTTGATAATCATTCACTCGGTGGAATCCACAGATTTACTGTGAAGGAAAAGACAAAGCACAGGGACGCATTACACCAACCGCTTAGCTATGGTGTAAGACTTAGCATCCATATTCTGCTCAATAAACTAGACTTCAAATTGCCAAAGAGATGATAGAAGTTTTTTGTGTTAAAGGATAGAGCTGGCGTTGTTCCGCATTTCATTTTCCTTGTCAACAAATCCCATGAAATGACAACACCGACAATTGTTGAAGGAAGGAACACATCGTCCAGTGCAACAGCGTGGGCCACAGTATGTCAGGTTTTAGATTTTAGTCTTGTCATAGAAATTATTTACTGTAAGAGAATAGAGTAATAAATGGGTAAGTCAATGGTTCAGTATGTGGTAGGATTGATGTGTCACTCTGGAGAAACAGATGGAGGTCGAGAGGTAATTGACTAGAATGAAGAATGGTCAGGCGCAAGGGTGGGTAAAGTCTGGACTGACGGATTCAGTATGAGGCCAGGTACAAAGATTTGGATTTTCAGTTAGCCAAGTAAGGATTGGTGAACTTTGTCTGTTCAGAGTGATTAATGTGAGCCAAAACTGTGCGCTCCCTGTACATCACAGAGTAAGCTGTACTCGTTACCGTTTTATGCTAATTTCTTCACCGTCAGCATGAATCTATGAGCTGATAGCAGGGATGCGCAACAATATCTGCATGTCATAAGCATTGGCTGCTAGGTGCTTTACAGAGACCCAGAGCCTGAACACCCCTCTGAGCAAGCAGACGGTGGCAAGGAAAAACTCCCTTTTAACAGGAAGAAACCTTGAGCGGGACCCGGCTCACAAGGGAGAACTATTGTGCTGATAGTTGACTGGGTAAAGGAGGAAATAATCAAATACTTGTAAAATCCAATATTGTGAGTCTGTGGCTGAAAAGCTTAAGTCACAGTCACATAAATTGTATGTAGCTGGAGATACACTGCATGAGCTTTGTTTTTTTGTTTTTAAGTTTCATTTTCCATGCCTTGTACCATGAGCTTGAGCACACCACCTAGGCTGTGTTTTAAAGTCGAACAAAAAGCCAAAGTCTACTAAAAAAGCTACAGCCACAGCCCCTTTGTAGCTTCCAATGAATTCCGTGGTGTGAATACTTTCCGATGAAATTCACCAAGTCCACTCATGAGTTCTTACTCTCTCCAGTTATGCAGCTCTGGTCTGGGCACACTGTGACTTCCTGTCCTCTTTCCTTGTCTTAAAGAGACTCTCATGGCAGGTAGTAGTTTAATTTAGGGATTTTCATATGGTGGAGAAAGACAGTCCACTTGAACTGACAGCTGACATGGAGTGTTGATATATTTATTCATTCTTTATTTATTTTTCTAAACGAATAACTGACAAACAGCATATTGTAAAGAAGCTAAATCACTTAGTGCACAAGTTTAGTGTTTGATTTCACTGTTTTATTGAGCCGCGTTTTTTTTTTCTTTCCTTATTGATTTAAAGATAACCTCAGCCGTTCTAGTTCAGATTGTTTTACTTCAGAAATATTCAGCGGATACCACAAAAATACATAAAGTAACCGATGATCACAGCTTTTCGAGGCTGTTTCCCTTGAAATATTTTTAAACTTATGCCATAAACCTTTGAAATAATGTCATAAGATATCCATATTGTATACGTATTGACCCCCCCCCCTCAGCTGGAATGTCTCTAACAAATGCATGACAGAAAAATTAATAGCCACCTGTGTTATGACATTAAACTTTAATATCTTTGGTAATGGTTCGGTTATCACAAAACGTGCAATCTGATTTTTTTTTTTTGTTTTTTCTTGTTATGTAGGTGTAGATTAAAGCAGTGTGTGTGTTTGTGTTATCTGAGCAGCATGTACTGTATGTACACCTTGTATGGGTGCAAGAAAAAATCCAATCTGTTTTGCAGCAGATTACAACAAAATAAATACGAGACTTCCGTTTGTACGTTGTACTTGGTTTGGTTACAGTTACACAAAACAAGTGTCCAGTTTTGTTATTTTTGTTCCCCTCCTTGTTTTATTTATACATAAATAACACAATCTGTGGAATTATGGAACCTGTGATTATTACAGCTGTAATAAAGTAAATAAATACAAGTTAAAGTCACCCAGCTAATCCTAAACACATAATACCTTCATGCTGTACATTGGTTTCATTATTAGAACATAAACTCTATAGTTTTGGGGCTATTTACAATCTGATGGATCTGATGGTCTCTTAATACAAAGCAGTGTGTTGTAACCTTGACCTACATTAACACTGCCTGCTTTTGGATTTGTGTGATGAAACACATGGAATCTGATACATTCAGGTCTGTTTCATTATTTTAAAATAAATCTTGAGGGAATTCTTTATCTATCGGTATGATCATGGTGCTCCAAGGATTGCAATAAAACCTAGGGATCTGTTCAGTAACTGTGCAGTAGTTAATAGTAATTTTTGTGCAATAAAAGCCTTTATGACAGATGATGGTTTTAATTTAGGCTTCTTTGCTTTAAGAAATGCTGTAATTGATCTACATATCCCATTCTCCTAGTGAATAAACTCGTATTCCTCTCATCTGAATCGGTAGCTCTAATAGCATTTCACGAAATCAAATACTGGTTTTTGTCGGTCAAAAAACATTGGCAAAAGCTTTAGCAAAAAAAAGGCAAAAATGTATACAATCGTCACGAACAGGATTCGAACCTGTGCGGGGAAACCCCATTGGATTTCGAGTCCAACGCCTTAACCTCTCGGCCACCGTGACTACGCATGTCACTGTCGGGCCTACGTCTTATATAGCTAATACAGAACGGAATATGAATTTAAGTGTGTAAATATTATGCATAGGGTGAAACATGCATTATAATAATTTTATGAGCCTTTAGGAGTATTTATAGGTTTCCGGTGACCATGTATAAAAAAAAAATATATATCATGCACGTCCTAACCAAACCTAGCTAAACTTACGTTAGCAAACATCGTGTTTTGTTAACCTTGTTTTAGGTCAGTTATTGGTATATTATGCTAAATTTCGATCCTATTAATAATCAAGTGATCTGTTCGGTCATGTGTAATTTGTAATTGCGTGCCAGGAGATCTGTTGCTTGACTAATGTATTTCTTTTCCTTGCTTGGTGTGATTATCTTGAATGATTGACTTGGGAAAGAACACTGGATGGATATACCTAGTAGTGCTAAAAATTTGGTTCAGGGATCTAAAACTATCTCAGTTCCAAAAATCTTTTTTGGGGTGAATGGTAACTGAGTGATGCCAGTTTATTCGAATGCTAGAAACTTCAAGCATGTGCTATACTAGGCAACAGTCAAGTCTAGTGACGCATTAAAAACAGTGGGATAATCAAAATACTTTACATAATTAATTAATAAGACCCTTTAAACGTCATTAAATTATATACACTTCATCGCTTCTTACAGACTTATATATATCAACCATAAGTGCATGAATATTTGCTCAACAGGTATTCTGTAAGCTAAAACTAAAACCGCAAGTATTTGCGTTCACTCCCTGGATCCTTTAAGAGAAAAATGGCCTATTCGCTGCTTTTCCTGATGAGCTCTGAATGCATCACAGGTTACGTCAAATTTAGATTGCAATCCAATTGGCTGATCATTACAAGTACCGCCTTCTTCGGTAGAGCATTAATAACACTGTGGCTGTCGCAGCTCCTTAGGATCTGAAAGACAACGGAGGTTAAAATGATCAACTGGAAGGTAAATAAGCGCAAATTTATCATTTTACACATACTGTGTGCGTATGTTATTATCAGTTCAATAGCTTTCGTATTTTATTTTTTTTAATATAAGGTCTCAATTGTCACTAGCATAATGCTAACGTTGCTATAGCTGAGCAAGTTGTTAGCAAGTTATCTGTCACAGCTGAGAAAGTTGTAGCAGTGAAAAGTATATTAAAACAAATTTGGTTCGTGATTGGACGTATGCCGAATCAAAACAGTGTTCCGGGGTTTACTTAAAGTTTCTTGAAACACACTCACGCTAAGTTGTATTTGCGCTGCAATTTGAGAAGTGAGGGATTTGTGACTGGAGTTTGGTTAAACGACATCTGTGGGATGACCTGTAACAGCTAGAAGCCCAGAATACACGTGGTTTCCAGCTGCTTCTCTCTTTCACACTTGCAACACCTCCCACCTTGCCTTGAGCAGCTGAGGCTTCTGGTGGATAAGAGAGGGGGTGGGGATGGGGGACCTTCTCCAGGGTCCCTGACTTTTCCAGAGCTTTCTTTCCAGTCCTTCTTGAATGGTATTGGTCCACTCAAGCTAAGGCAAAAAAAAAAATGTCCCAACTACTGGGACTTAAATGTGCTTCTGGAGGCAGAAAAAATATAAAAGTTCTCCACAAAACAAACTGTCTTTCTGCAGGCTTTGGACAATGTCCCCGTGCTCTTGTATATCTTGGCACTGAAGACGCTCCTGCTGTGTTTGGCCTTTGCTGGGGTGAAGATCTACCAGAGTAAGAAAGCGGAGGAGGCCCTGAAAAAGCAGCAGGCTGAGAAGAGGAGGTTGGCCCAGCAGACTCAAGAGCTCATTGACAACAAGAAGGAAGACTGAGAAGAGGCTGATGTACACGGGTACTGAACTGGAACTACTCTTAAAATGTGTGTTAAATAGGCGTGCCTACAAAGATGCTTAAAAATTGGCTGTTTTACCAGAAAATATATGCAGTTACCACATCCTTCAAATTAGGGTTGCAAATAAACATAATTTTTATTCTCAATTAACCTGGCAGTTATTTTCACGATGGGCAAGTGTGTTGTGTATCTAAAGTCAGTCATTACTTATGATCTTTTGGATTTCTAAAATCTATCATCACACCACTGATTTGTAAAAGGGATAATCACCCAAAAAACAATTTAATGGGGTTTTAATTTGGCTCTAACAATCAATTGCAATGGGCATCCATTCCATTTTGTGTGTGTGTTCGACTAATTGATTGTGATCCATCACAGTAACTTCTTCTGTCCCCTGCAGGGAAATATATTACCCAGCCTTCTCCGAATATGAGCCAGACGTCATGTGACCGTCAGCAGAACGAGGACCTTCCTGTACCGGAACCATTCACCGTTGCCGCTTTTTTATATTCAGCTTTTGTTGTGTAACTGTTGAAATTCCATGTGGACTCGTGAGATGTGAGGCTGTTTCGACCTCAGTGGCAGCATGAAAACAGGTTCGGCATCTTAAACGCCCAGTCATTTCTAGGCTTCTTGGCTTCCCGCAACATCTTTTTGCCTTTTTTTTATATGCTCATGCGTGCAGTTCAGCACTTCATCTTAATCAACTGAGTGCAGTACTTGAGCTTCTCTTTTGTACATGTGAACAGACAGATACAGACTTGACTTATATATTAAATATACCCTGATATTAATTTTGTAATATTCTTTTGTCGGCAACCAGTCCGAGGTACCGCCCCTCCCCACTGGATTTCTGAGTAATATTTCTATGTTTACTAAATTTTATCCCTTAATTTTTCACCACACCACTACATAAGGGAAACACAAACATTGTTTTCACTTCTCAGTCCCAATACACAGCTGTCCGTGGCAATCTGTTTATATCCAAACTCAAGTTTTATATATTTATTTGTTTATTGATGAATAAAAGTATTTTTATTCAGTCTCTTTTGAAGTGATTAATAATATCTCCACGAATGGTGTTATGGTCCAAAGGTGTTCACTTGATCAGTGCTCTGTTTTTGCTGTAGAAGTGGTGGATATAATCAATTTAAAGATGTTTTGGCATCACGTTTGGCTTTTCTACTGAAGACCAAACAATTCTTCTGATTAGAATGAAGAAGATCCCCCTGTCTCTATGGCGTTATCATGTCACATGCATGCAGAGCATACATAGGTATGCTAACCCTAACCCTAGCATGGGTTAGGGTTAGGGTTAGGGGTTCCTCAGCTGTACTAGAAGGTTTTTATGATTCAAATCTGCTCAAGGAATTTTGACATTTGTGTTGAAGCAATGGTGCTGTACATCCAGCAGAGGGAGCGTTGGTATCTTTAAATAGTACGACTTTCCACCATGACGCGCAAGATGTTCACAAACTTATTCATGACGCCGATTGTCTGAAAATCCAAGCAATCGAATATAATCCGTTTGATGGATTGGCATTTATTTTTGAATACATTTTCATGGTCCAGTGATAAAGGCGTACTACTGGGTTTGTAACTGTAGCCTTTCTCTGTTGGGTTTTGTGGTTGCGTGCCGTCTGTAAGGCTCATTGATCCATCCAGATCTTCTGTCGTGGTCATAGGACGCAAGAACTCTCAAAAGCCCTCAATGAATGTTTTTTTTTACAAACCATTAATAAAACATTTTGCACCTTTAGTAAAGTTAATGCACATATATTACACACAGCTCCCATCAATATTCCTACCCAGCCCAGCCAACAAAGATCTCCACTGGTCAGTTCAAAGCTAATTTTCAAGTAAGTATTTGTAGTAAAATGGAATCTTGCCTTTTTTTCCACCATAGTTTCTCCCCACCATCTTCTGTCCCCTGCTTTTCTTCCGTATTTTCCCTTTTAATCTGTCCTCCATCTCTCCTCCCCTTTTCCTCCATCCCCTCCTTTTCCACATCCTCTCCCCCTTACCCTCTTCTCCTCCTCCTCCTCCTCCTCTCTTCCCGAAGAGCAACTTCTTTTCACATTGCAGAATGGAGGAGAGGAGCGAGGAACCACCGGCGTTCTCCGTCAGGGTCTTCGCTCTGCAGGAGGAGGAGGACGGGGCTGAGAAGGAACACACGGGGACGCATGGGGAGGTAAAATGGAGGTTTGCAGAAGGCACGCTATATATTACTCTTCTTATCTGGACTATGATTCCATGAGATGTATTTTAAGAAAATGAATCTGGATTAAGATTTTTGTGTTTTAACTATCAAGCTCTGTTCTTATTGATCTACTTTATGCTGTTCTAATCTGTCCAGCTAAATTCTAAGCCAAAGACAGCATATGTGCACTATGTTTAAATACATGTATTTAAGAAGTGAAATTATTCCCTCTGATTACATTATTATGATTATATTGATTAAGTTATTAACGTAAGCTTAGATTTCTGGTGGAGTGACCTGTACGGGTCAAAAGATATTTTTTTTATTTGTTTGTTTTGTAAATGAAATCTGCCAAAGCCTAATTGACTCTGAAATGAAAACGCCATCTCGTTTTCAATTCATCGTCTTTGGCGACAACATTGGCAATATATATCCAATCGATAGAGAACATTTCAGACATCAGAGAAGAGTTTGTGAGGAGCATTTAGCTTTTAAGTCAATAAAAGCGTGGTACCTACTGGTGTGGTTTTAGATAGCAACTAACTGAGCACCCCTTGTCTCAATCAAAAGGTCCTCTCTAGAACCTATGTTTGGTTTGTTCACCCTGGGCTACTTTAGAACAACATGGTGGACTCCATGGAAGAGAACCTGCTCTCCTTGTAGATCCAAAAGGCTCATTTTGAAATAAAGAAACCGCAGTGATTCTTAGTTTGAGGTGATCGTATTCCAGCAACCCCAATCGTTTGCTGTGGTTTTGGTTTTATCTGAAAGACTCTTGTGTGTTGCGTTCTGAAGGGGATGCAGGTCCAGGAGGAGGAGGAGGAGGACAAGGAGCAGCAGGTCAGTGTGTGCAGAAAGACATCAGAGCAGGAGCTTACTCTGTTTGTCACCACAGGACAGGAGGCTCAGCAGCTCACTATGCAGGATGGTGAGTGTACTCAGATACTGTGGCCCCACCACTTATACCCCTGGCAGTACAAAAATAAACAACAATAAAAACAATATGCTTTCAGCCAACAAAGCATCTGTCTTCAAATTCACAATGTCCAAGGAAATGGACTGCTGCCAGGTTGGGGGACAGTCCTTCCTGGTCACCGTCGATAACCTGAGTCTTATGCTGCAGTTCAAAACTCCAACTGGTATGTACAGTATAGATGCTTAAATGTATACTGGTTATCATGCTGGGCTTTTCGTAAGTCTGTCAGGAGTTCAAAGATGTACAGTTCAGAAAATGTCTTATCCTCTTTGGCTCTCCAGATATGAAGAACTTCCAGCAGTTACTGAAAAGAGAAAAATCAAGCAAAGGTTGCTCAGAAGGAGATGAGGGAAGAGACAAGGGAGCAGAGAGAAACCAAACACCTTCTGGGAAACATCCTAATATGTTTGAAACAATTACTGAAAATGTCCCGATGCAGGGCTACCAGGTAATCCACTGGCAGACTACCCAATAACTCTAACTTTGCCTGTTCTTTTTAAATAAATTACTTTGAAACATAACTTAAAACACAAATTGTTCAGTGTTGTGTGTGCAGTTCCACAGCTGTTTGTCCCAGCAGCAGAGCCTGCTTCAGGACTACCTGAGGATCAGCACCTACCAGAGAGCCATCTTAGTCAATGAGATGGACTTCAGAGACAAGGTGACAGCACGTGTCCTCACAAGCACCTCGACACATGACTGTCAGTGAACACGGCGGTTTCAGTCATTTTATTTGACAAAATGCTAATAGCAGCCGGTAACTTTTTACAGCCTCAACCACAGGCTGAATCACTTAATAGAAGTCCAGTCCATCAAGGCAGACGGCTGCCCATCTTGAGCTGGGGTCTGCTCCGAGGTTTCTGCCTTCTAAAAGGCAGTTTTTCCTCGCCACTGTCGCCAAGTGCTTGCTCAAGGGGGAATGTTGGGCTCTCTGTATTACAATTTAATTAAAGAGTTTGGTCTAGACCTGCTCTAATTGGAAAGTGTCATGAGATAACTTTTGTTGTGAATTGGCGCTATATAAATAAACTGAATTGAAAATTGAACAGTTGGTCAAGACACACAGTCAAGACAAGTGAGACAGGTTGGAAACGTAAATATTACTGATAATAATATAATAATAATTATATACTTGTAAATGTTATGTTTTGTGATACTGTAGTGATTTTCAAAAGCACTGTGTCACACACACACATTCATGCACACTCATACCTAGAGGAAATATAGAGTACTACTATAGTAGTAGAATAAATATATAAGTACTGTATATATTTATTCTCCCTTTATTTTTCTGTCTTTGTAGGTGGTTCTGGATGTGTGTTGTGGTTCTGCTATTCTGTCTTTCTTTGCAGTCCAGGCAGGAGCCACTAGAGTGTATGCTGTTGAGTCCAGCCCCATGGCCAAGTATACACAAGTCAGTAGATTTGCAAACATCCATTTTTTTTTTTTTGTCATTATATGGTCAACTTTATGTAAGTTCTGATGTTGATTTGTTGTAAAACTGGTCTTATTCTCTACCGTAATTACAACATTGTTTGAGTCTAACTAACCTACATGAGTGATTTGAATTTCCAGACAGTGAGTTAACATGCAGAGTTCAGAGAGTTATGTGTGTGTTGGCCTCGATACAGGCTAAAAAGAAACCACAGTAATACACTACACAGTGCGTATACACACGCACGCACACACACAGAGTACATACATCACATGCAGAGCATGGCATTCTGGGGAGTTAATGGATTGCGGCAACATCTGGCCCAGAGTTCAGCAGGATGGGGGCTGCAGAGAGATGCTATACTGGGTTTAGACCGATATATGGGGATAATATCTGCCTTTGGTGAAGACTGAATATAAACATGGTGTCAGATTTACTTGCTCTACCTGTTCTGAAGAGCCCAACATACCACAAACGTGGTCCAAAAAGGTGAGAAATTTGCAATGATTCAAAATGGAATTTTATACTTCTGATTAGAGATACCTCTTTCCAAAAACAATGTCCCTGTTATTATGGAGAATTGACAGAATACACTGTCTGTAGTTTTTATTGGACATTCAGCCCCTATAAAAACTGCGTACAGTGTACGGACTATCCTAAGCAACCACAACATTGTTCCTGGAAAGACATGTGACTGTTAATTTGAATTTTTCCTTCGTATCAAATTCCATTTGTGGAAATCTTTTAGACAGATATCCCAAAACCTGCATGTACTCCATGGAGAAACACTTTTTGTTTCTTGCAATCTCTCTCTCTCTCTCATATATATATATATGAATGTGTGTATGTCTACTGCCTTTACCACTTCTCTAGCAGTGGCAACTGAAGTACTTGGGTTTTGTAGTTCTCTGAGCTGTCCACTACAGTGCTCAACAAGGACAAATGCGCTAGAATACCCCCCCAAAAAAATATTTCCATTTGGAGACATGTGCTGCAGCTTCAGAATACTAATTCAAATTACCCATATAAAAGACCAAAATAAATGCAATATCAGAAACATGCTGCAGAGAGCCGAAACAAACACATAAACAGCAAACTCTTTGTAAATGCAGAAACAATGCAAACAATGCAAACCCCAAAACAATTCATAACAGCACTGAAAATCCAAAATAACTCTTTTTCTCCAGATGTTGTCCAGTAGATATGCCTGGTTGTACCTGTCCTCTTTAAAATAAGGAGACATTTACAGCCTTCTCTATACGCCATGGCCCAGTGTACTGTACAGGAAATGGATATTCTTATGCAGTTTTTACAGTGTGTTATTTAATGCAGCGCATGTTGACTGTCACCCGTTGCAGATCCTGGTCCACAGTAACTATCTGTCTGAGCGGATCAGGGTCCTAGAGGGGGAGGTGGAGGCGGTCGGCTGTCCAGACATGGTGGACGTTATTGTCTCTGAGCCGATGGGATACATGCTGCTCAATGACAGACTCATGGAGAGCTTCTTGCGTGCCAGGAAATGGCTCAAACCCAATGGTAGGAGTACCTTCTGGTACTTCGGCTAAGTCTTGCATTATTTCCTAATCTTGTTGATGCTGTCCTCAAACTGTTTTGACTCGTAACATGTGACTTTTTATTTGGGTTAACTCATTTGTTCCCCCCAAGGCCTTCATAGGTGTTACTCAAGCTATTTGCCTCCCAGTTTAAAAGCCCGTCTGTGGCTCTAGCATTATTTCTGTCTTATTTTCATTGTCTCTCTCTCTAGGTCTGATGTTTCCCTCCTATGGTGATATTCATCTGGCTCCCTTCAGCGATGAGCAGCTCTACTTCGAACACTACGCGCGAGCTAGTTTCTGGTCTCACACACACGTACAAGAATGCACCTCCTTAAAACCATGCATGAGGACACAAACACACTGACTCCTTTTTCTTCCTTTCTTTTCCCTTTATTCCCCCCCTCCCCAATGTCTTTCTCACACAGACACACACGTTCGCGGCGCTTGATCTCAATCAGGCATGTTTCCTGTTGGGTGTAAAACGCTCGGGTTCAGTCCAGTCTTGACTCATACAGACCGACCAGGGGTTTGACTGATATAATCATTTGTAGGCCGATAAGTTTCCTGTCAGGAAATTGGTCCATTACCAGACACTAAACATAAATGTTGTAACCCAGGACAATATTTGGTCAAACAGGTTCAGGAAACCCCCCCAAAAAAGAAAGAAAACTGCATTATTATTATTTCATCTTAAAATTGACTTATTTTCAGATTGATAATCATCTATCCATCCATTTTCTATACCGCTTATCCATCACGATTGCAGGGGGCTGGAGCCTATCCCAGCTAAGAGGCGGGGTACACCCTGGATTGGTTACCAGGGCTGACACACAAAGCTGGACAACCACTCATGCACACACTCACACCTAGGGGGCGATGTAGAGTAGCCAATTAACCTAATGTGCATGTTTTTGGTATTGTGGGAGGAAGCCGGAGTACCCGGAGAAAACCCACGCAGGCACAGGGAGAACATGCAAACTCCACATAGAAGGGCCCAGACCGGGATTCGAACCTGGAACCCTCTTGCTACGAGGGCGACAGCGCTAACCACCATGCCGTCCAGGCCCGGCGCTGTTCACGTATTTCTGGAAATTTTGTGCAAACAATAGAACCTCTGTTGTAACGTTTGTTTGCGCACATGTGTATGCAAGCATACCAGGGTGTATATGTGTGTGTGTGTGTGTGTGTGTGTGTGTTGCCATGGTCTGTGCCCTTCACTGCTCTACCGCTATTGTGGAGGTCAGGCTCAGTCAGCTTTGAGGAATGAAGGTAAACTATAAAGTGATTTTGTTCAGTATTTTAGCAGCGACACCGTGGGGAAAGACTCTATTAACTTACTTGTTCAATACAGAGTTCAATAAAGCTTGAGATTACATAACCTTCCCAGTTCTGCCTACCTTATAACAACCATTGTGACATATTTAACTTCTTGTTCCTTATTTCCAAAGTGTGAAGTAATAGAGCTCAAGATCAACCGACTGTATAAATGGCTTAAATGCTCACCCTTCGCTTGATTTTCTTCAGGCAGCAGAGAAGCTTCTATGGTGTTGACCTGAGTGCTCTGCACAGTCCTGCAGTGGATGAGTTTTTCAAGCAACCCATAGTGGTACGTATAGCAAAACTTATTTCACTTTAACACAAAATCGGTATGTTATGATGGCATGGCGTTGCTCCAACAAAAAAAAAAAAAATCTTTTATTTATTCTCGTTGGGTTCTTAACATTTCTAAAGGTACAAAATCCAGAATATAATTGTATATAAATGCATGTAAGCTAATGCAGAAGGTATCTAAAATACTTCACATTGTATTTGGTGTAATATGGGCCTGGTTTTACAGCATGTCACATGTGTTCTTCATCGTGGCTTTCTGATTGGTTGATTGCAGAAAGATGCATACCAATGACTGAACGCTGCTGCTTGACAGGCATTTCCTGTCCTCTGCCAGTCACAGTTACAGCAGGAATCTATATTGTTAATAATATCATTATATATATATATATTTTTTTTTTTTTTTCAGGACACATTTGATGTGCAGATCCTGATGGCTCGGTCTGTCAAGCACTGCATCAACTTCATGGAGGTTAAAGAAGAAGATCTGCACAGGTTAGATTCATACAGTAATCATGGTTGATGATATTGGTCTCGCTTTATTTTTTTAAATTAAATATTTAATTACCGTACTATAACCCTAACCCTAACCCCAGCCTATAATGAATTATAAATGCCTTAAAACTAATGTGTTTCATCCAGAATGGAGATTCCCTTTGTGTTTACATTGCTGCAGTCTGGTCTGGTCCATGGACTTGCCTTCTGGTTTGATGTGGCCTATTTAGGATCCAAGTAAGAAATCTCTGACTCTCTCTGGCTGAATGTCTTGGATGGCAGTAGGTAACTTTATGCCCTACCTAACAGCCAAGCTAGGTACTGCAATTTGGCGCCATTCCCGTAGAGCAGTGCAGATGTTTTAATAGTTCAATAGTTAGTAGTGTTATATTTTATTATATTATTCGAAATGTGGGCTGATGCATGCATTTGCGATGTACAGATTGTAGTTATATGATATATGTGATACGTGGCCTAGAGGTTGGAGAAGCGGCTTGTGATCGGAAGGTTGCTGGTTCGATTCCCCCACCGGATGGGCAGGAAAAATTTGAGTGTCTCTCCCCGTCCTTTTCTGTAGATCAACAGTGTGGCTGTCCACAGCTCCCACTGAGCCTCTGACTCGCTGGTATCAGGTCAGGTGTTTGCTTCAGACGCCGCTCTTCGCCAAACTTGGACAAACCCTGTCTGGGACTGTCCTGCTGTCCGCTAACAACAGGTACACCTGTGCTTTCATGGAGCCTGCTCTTCCGAATGTGTTATCTGTCTATAACCTGTGTGTATGACAAGTAATCATGAACGTTTACATTCCAGGCAGAGCTACGACATCCACATCACAGCCACAGTTGACCAATCAGGGTTCAGATCTGGAAACATCCTGGACCTCAAGAACCCTTTCTTCAGGTTACACCTTATTCATCTGTGATACATTAATAATATTATGTGAATAAATGTTATTTTTGTTTACAGTTCCATATCATTTACAGGAAATTTGTATTTAGTCCTTTGTTTACTTATTATGCCTTTAAGACCAGAGGGGTGTTTCATAAAGCCGCATTAGCAGATAAACCAGACTTATTTCTGTAAGTCAAGATCATCTTAGTAACCATGGAAACTTACCCCTCCAGACCTGGTCCTTATACTATATCTGCCTAGTTATACTGATGGATGTAGGGCTAATGCAGTGTGAATATGAGTCAGGCCACATAAAGCTATTTGGCTAATGTGTACAAAATTAGGTTACATCGATATTACGTTAATGTAACATAATGGTTACATCATTATGTTACATCATTATGTAAATTGTTACCAATCCCATGTTATCCCTTATTTGCTGCACCAAGTTCATTAAGATGTGTCACTTTATTGAGATGAGTATTTATCTAAATTATTAACCCACTATTCCCATCTATGTTACTTCAAATTACAATTATTTTTTATTTTTTTAAAAAAGCAACCATGCATCTTACTTTAAAAACACATTTCTTGGTTGGTAACCTATGCTGGTTACTCCAGAGTTATTTAAATGTCATGTGGAATCTTACCCACCTTGTACATTCATTTTCAAATATGATGCAAAAAAAAACACGTATCCTGTTTGTCAACAACATCATGACTAAAAGCGGAGTGTTGCAAACTGTAATGTTTTTATTCTCAGTGTTATGTTTAATATACACAAATCACAGTTGTTTTATTCCGCCACTGTAAACTAATGGGATTATTATATATTAATTAGATTGATCTTAACAGCCCTGAGGTGCTTTATGAAAAATATTGGTTCATATACACTTTTCATAATAAGGCATGATTATTCTGTACCACCTTCACGAAACACTCCTATGCTGAGGAAAAAACACTGAAATGACAAGTGAAACAGTGACTCTGTGTGCAGGACTCCATCTTGGTTCCACAGCTAGGGATCTCTGGACAGTTGGTGACTAGAGCTCCATTGTGGGTGACCTCGCTTCTCCTGGATGAAGGATGAGGAGAGCAGAGGTAAACCTTGACCTGTGGCATTGGAAACATAACCCATATGCATTAATCAAGCATCAAAACACTGCTTCCATACCGTAGTCAGATAAAACAACGTCTCGAAAGATCTGATCTCATAACCAAAATAATGAGCAGTTGGTGTAAATTATTTTCTTGCTACATTTTCAAAAACGAATTAAGTATTAATTAATTAAGTATTAACGGGTCTGCTCCGAGGTTTCTGCCTTCTAAAAGGCAGTTTTTCCTCGCCACTGTCACCAAGTGCTTGCTCAAGGGGGAATGTTGGGCTCTCTGTATTGCAATTTAATTAAAGAGTTTGGTCTAGACCTGCTCTAATTGGAAAGTGTCATGAGATAACTTTTGTCATGAATTGGCGCTATATAAATAAACTGAATTGAATTGAATTGAACTGAACTGAATTAAACATCAGAGAACACTTTGGCTGACAACATTATTTGAATTTTATGTTTGTTTTTACATCTTCTGATCAAATTCCATGTCACAATCGCAATCTGTTTTTCTGTCTTACTGTTGAAAGTTCATATTTTTGTTCCACCCTTTGTTCCTAACCTTTAGAGACCATAGCATTTTCTCCTTTTAGAGCCAACTAACAAGGGCTGTTCACTTTGTTTTGTGAAAAAAACACTGGCTGAACTGAAGAGAGACTGTTAAACAATGAATTTATAAATGTAATCAGTTTATTTACCCCTATTTCATGCAACCCTTCA
This sequence comes from Scatophagus argus, assembly GCF_020382885.2. Taxonomy (NCBI): domain Eukaryota; kingdom Metazoa; phylum Chordata; class Actinopteri; family Scatophagidae; genus Scatophagus; species Scatophagus argus. The sequence continues at coordinate 11,407,155 of NC_058516.1, forward strand.
TACACTTTATTTGCTTTATTCTATTTTTCCTGTGGACAATTGAATGGTTTGTTGTATTTCTTCTTATTATTATTATTATAAATTTAACATTTTTTTTTAATATTATAACATTCTTTTTTTATCTGATCTTTTTTATCATGTCTTTTTCATCGCAAAATGAACCTCATAAGAAATTATGAAATGTCTTACCTCCATATTCTAGAACTTTGACAGATTTTTTTTTTTTTTTGTTCTGTTTTGCATTTTGTCAACAAACATCGGTGCTGAATGTAAAATATGAGACATCTCTTTAGCATAAACTCCACGCCGATTTTGTATCTGTGTATTCTGTTTTTATGCAAATACACATTCATACACATAAATCACAGTGTGATAGGGAATAATGTTTTGCATTTCACAGTCAAGGGTGTACAAGGAAAGTGATTACTGTAATTTCTGTGCCAGCAGTTTGCTGAAATAAAATGTTTCCTTGCAGAAATAAAATGTTCCTTTTGCAAACTATAATTAACATATTAATATGTTTTGCCCTGAGTGATGAATGCAGTTTTGTGAAGGTTTAATCCACAAAGTGTTAATAGGTCTACACTGCCATGTACTGAAGCCTTCACATTTATAAAAAAACATATAAAATGATGTATTTACTGCTTGAGACAGAAAATTGCTTGGCTGTGTGGAGCTATGATTGAAAATGAAAAATTGCTGCATTAAATTCTATCAAAATAAAATACATAGATTTAACTAGACATTCTTTAACATTTCTCGTTTCCCACAGTGGTTAATAGTTAAGTTAATTTCACATGCAGTATTTCCTCAGCTCAAAAGGTAGGTGCTGACGCAACTATGTTGGAACGACCAAGAAACACAAACAATTCCTTGAGAAAGAACTAACGAAGAACTGATGTTTACATTCATGTTAGTTCAGTATCGATATCGAACAGTACTTTCCGGTGTACGTTACAATCGCATGCACTATGCTTTTAATTTGAAAATAGTAACCCGGATATGGTGCAGCAGCTAGGAGATCATGGAAGTCAATGTAGCCCAATAATTTAGTTTCAGAATAATGATTCTGTTTTAGCTCTCTTTAAGACTTAAAACTTGTGATACCAGGTTTTAAAGGGCTTTATTGAATTAAATACAATCGCTGCACAGAATGTTGGCCACCGGGGCAGTGAGTACATCTGATTGTTAACTTTCAAAATTAGCTAGCATAGCTGTTATGTTAGCCTATGTTAGCCTGGCTGTCTTATGTTTTTAACAATATTGATATTGCCAAGCCAGAAATTCAGTTTCTCTTGCTAATTACTTAAGTGAGATAAACTATAAAGTGTTAAATTCTCCTGAGTCACGAGTCAGTAACAGTACTTTCGTAATACCAGCATTCACATCCAGTTAAGCTGACTTCCTTTTAATTTTTTTGTTAATAGCCGCAATACAAAATGTACTCCGATTTCAATCCGAAAATCTGTCATTTTGATGACGTTTCGTTTTTTTCCAGTCCTGTGCATTCATGAAATTAGGCAATAACAGTTGCAGAAATACCTGCTTGAGTTACTCTTTAATTCGGCTTATGTCTAATGCACTTCATCGCATACTTCGCAAGAAAAACAGGCATTTTTAGTTAAATCTTCCCACTGATACGAGCCAGACTGCTACACGCTGTTGGATTTTAAATGGAGCTATTGTCTCTTTTCAAGAGAAAACAGGCTGTATTGGTGCTACATTTTTTATACATATATTGCTACTACATCTACTGTCAACATCTGTCCATGTTGTTCTTCTATGTAGTGCTATTATAACTAATTTAAACAACATATCAGCTAAAAAACAAATGCATAGAATGTATATAGTCTTCAGAATTCCAATTATAACAACCTGACATGTCTGTCCTTGTAATTTATGATGTTTACTGCATGTATGTTTCTCTCTCTCTCTCTCTCTCTCGCTCTTTTCCATCCTCTCTGTCCTGTCTACCTCTTCTTCCCCCCCTTCACCCAGCCGACTATCAGCAGGATAGTTCTCCCTTGCAAGCCGGGTCCTGCTCAAGGTTTCTTCCTGTTAAAAGGGAGTTTTTCCTTGCCACTGTCTGCTTGCTCGGGGGTTCAGGCTCTGGGTCTCTGTAAAGCATCTAGAGACAATCTTGATTGTATAAGGTGCTATATAAATAAATTGAAAAACTGAATTGAAATTGAAATTGCTTTTAGGCTGTAACCACAGCACTGGCGCAAGTGGACAGAGAAAAGATCTACCAGTGGATCAATGAACTGTCCAGTCCAGAGACCAGGGAAAATGCCCTCCTGGAACTCAGCAAGAAGAGGGAGTCTGTGCCTGACCTGGCTCCCATGCTGTGGCACTCATGCGGCACCATAGCGGCCCTGCTTCAGGTGAGTCAGGCCAGTGTGTTCCACATATGGGCATGAGAAGCGCAGAGACTGCTTCGGACACCTTAGCTCTTGACGTAGTATTCTCTTGAAGGAACTACCGTAATTTCCCGACTATTGAGCGCACCTGAATATAAGCCTCACCCACTAAATTTAAAAAGAAAAAAAAATTTGTACATATATAGGCCGCAGTCGTCCACTCTTTTGTCTTGAGGCAAAATCCATAAATTAGCTGCATCATTGTTTAAGCCGCAGTTAAAAGCGTGTGAAAAAAGTAGCGGCTTATAGTCCAGAAATTACGGTAATTTGTATGAAGAGCGAATCCCCGTCGTGCTTTATCTGTATTTTTTGTCCTTCTCTTTGCTAGGAAATCGTCAACATCTACCCATCAATCAACCCCCCCACACTAACAGCACACCAGTCCAACCGAGTATGTAATGCGCTTGCACTCCTTCAGTGCGTGGCCTCTCATCCAGAGACAAGGTAGCTGAATTTCATGTCTTGAACGCACCAACATATGTGTCATTGTTCCCTTCTGTTGCTCGTGAGCAGAGTCGGTGCATGTTGACGGCGTGGCCAAACTTGAAAACGAGACGGTCAGAAAACGTGCGGCGCCGAAGTCGGAACTCGATCCACGACAAATATGAGAATGAGTGAGTTTTGTCCTTCGCAGGTCAGCTTTCCTGGCTGCACACATCCCGCTCTTCCTCTACCCGTTTTTACATACCGTGAGCAAGACGCGGCCATTTGAGTACCTCCGTCTCACCAGCTTAGGAGTCATTGGTAAGTGAAAGTAGACACTATAACACCTGATGTCAGGATTCCATTAATTTCCCTCCCTCAGCCTCTGTTGTAAGATGTATTTTTAACTGTAGAACTTGAGCTTGATGATGCTAATGGCCAATGTCACTGTGGTCACATTACCATCACTTAAACCACAGACCTGAATAATTCTACACGCGCATTACAACGTTAAGTGCTAAAGCTAAAATGATTCAATAAGCTAAAATGAATTAATCAGTACTGTTCTTGTCTTTTAATATCTTTAGTCTCACTGGGTCCTTGTGTCAACACTGTCTAGGTGCTTTGGTGAAAACCGACGAACAGGAAGTAATCAACTTCCTGCTGACTACAGAGATCATTCCCTTGTGCCTTCGCATCATGGAATCTGGCAGCGAGCTCTCCAAAACGGTACTCTTGACAGGATTTTATTCTGATCAATATATCCAGTTGTATGATTTTAATGATCTTCAGGGCTAGGGGCCATTAACCTCTTCCTTTTTTTTTTGCATGTTATTGCTATATGAACTGATGAAAAATTCAGTCAGTAATGGCCGGCTTCAACATGAGGTATAATTGTTTGTTAGGTCGCAACCTTCATACTACAGAAGATTTTACTGGATGACACAGGGCTGGCATATATTTGTCAAACTTATGAGCGCTTCTCCCACGTTGCAATGATTCTTGTAAGTTCATACCTTGATTATTTTCATTCTTAAAATTGAGTGTACAGTTCTTTTTTTTTTTTGTGGGTCCAAATATCTATTTCTTTGCTGTTTTAGGGGAAAATGGTACTGCAGCTTTCCAAAGAGCCATCAGCCCGCCTGTTGAAGCATGTAGTACGCTGTTACTTACGTCTGTCTGACAACTCCAGGTACCTTTTTATCGCAGGAAACAACAAAAAAAAACAAATTTTGTTTTCTTGTTTCTGGAACTGCTGCAGCGTGTGTGGAGTGTATCCATGCCGTGTTTTGCTTCCTGTTTTGCAGAGCCAGAGAGGCTCTCCGTCAGTGCCTCCCCGACCAACTTAAAGACACCACCTTCGCCCAAGTTCTGAAGGATGACACCACCACCAAGCGATGGCTGGCCCAGCTGGTGAAGAACCTGCAGGAGGGTCAAGTCACTGATCCCCGGGGCATCCCTTTGGCCCCGCAGTGACTCCTCGCCGACCCTGAGGAATACCAGCGAAGAACTGCCTAACAACCGATCATTCAATCACGGATGCACGGAGCTGGTGCTGTTTTTTTTTTTTTAATTTTTATGAAAGACATTCAGAGGAAAAGGGTGCAGCCTGGTTTATTTTCGTGATGAGACTGTGCACTTCTGTTCCCATGGATCCATGCTTTTAAAGACATTCACATTTGTTGCCTCGCCACGTGTTCTGCAACTGATTTACAGATCTCCAATAAACCGTTGAATAGCAAATAACAGCTTCAGTGTATTCATTCTGTTGCGCTAAAACTACCAGATTGAATACTATTACTAGGTAGAGTAAATTTCTAAGTCACTGATAAGATATCTTGATGGAGTATACCAGTCATATACTATAACGTTCTACAGAATGGAAGCTTGTTTTTTTTTGCAGATGAATGTTATCACCTTCTCCAGCAGCCAGAGGTAAGTAAAATCTATTTAGAACCAAATGTGTGTGGCACTCACACATTTGGGATTCAATCGGCCTTCGAGACTCGAGCCAAAGTTCATTAATATTATGTGCAATAAAAGTCCAAGATGCTTTTATGTAATGTAATACTCTTGTTTGGAGTTGTCCAAAAAGCCACAATTAAAATAAAAAAAAAACCCAACAAACCTTGTAACGTGAAACAGCAATGATGTTGCATTCAATCAATGCATTGATGCATTTGTAAGAATGAAAGAATCTCATCCATCCATCCATCCATCTCCGTCAAAGGGATGTTTCGGTGATTTAGCACTGCTCTTCCATGAAGTTGACTCATAAGAGATGGATCTCTTCATATTGGCTTGTACAATATGCCAACACACGCAGATAAATAAAGAGCAGATGAAACATTACAGCTAATTTTTTAAAAGACAATCCTGCCTTGAAGGGAATAAACACACCGTGCTTAGACTACTGTATAACATGGCGCTTGCCATTCACTTACATTATCTTCTACTACAGCTATTGTCCACCAATTATCTATTTATATTTTGTGTATGGCCTTCTATTTGTATACGATTTGTTGGTGTTGTTTTTAAATGGTTGCTAAGCACTTTGGAAAAGGTGGCACATAAATAAAGTTATTCTTTCTTCCAAAACTCCTCAGTTTGTTGTTTTTGTGGTTGAGTGCTGGCTTAACACTTCACTTCAAAAAAGTATTTATTATGTTTCTTAGCAGTTGTTGTTCACATTTTCCTTTCATTTGTGTTGGACTAGCACATCAACTATTCAACAAGCTAACCACTGTGGTACTAGTCATCTATTGTACAGGTTGCTGCTGGGTACTGTAGTTTGTTTTTTCCTTTCCTTAGAAGAGGTCATTGTGAGGGAGCCCCTCCATTTTACTCTTGGCTTAGTTTGTGTAATTTGAGCTGGAAAGCTGAGCTGAAGCTGTATATTATTAATGCATCAGAACCTGAGCAGGGAACACAGATGAAGACCAAAGAGCGAGTCTAAATACTCTTAAAAACTTCACAAACCGATGTCTTTGAGCTCTCAGGTGCATAAGCGATGTTAGTAATAACTCCAGGGGTAAGTTGGGAGCAGTGTGTTCATTTAATGGCGAATCTCTCCCATGTCCTTATGGCCTGCAAGCTAAACTGGCCTAATCAATGTTTGATGAGCAACATTAGATGAGACAGAAAACACACTTGTGTGGTGGAACTCTGCTGGTCCTCCTCCTTCTCCTGGCATGATGGGATCGAGGTGGTCCAGGGCCAGATCTGTTGCTGACTGTAATCCCCTGCCAATGAGTGTCATGAACGACACCAGACAAGCTTCGAGACTCTGTTGTGGAGCTTAATGTGGCCAACATTACAGCCATAACGGGTCTTTTAATTAGATGCGGTAAGTAAGCAATTGAGTAATTGGGTTTCATTGAGTTGGAGAAATAAGAAAGACACAGTTTTTTATTTAAAATCCTGTGTTTTTACCTCTATCTCCTTCACACAATAACCTATGAACATCTCCACAATGTCGATTGTGTGTGTTTACCCTGTTTTAACCCTAACCCTAACCCTCCTTATGCTGTTATTCTTATTTTTTAACAGTTAAAAAATGCTAAATGGCAAACAGATGATCAAGCAGCAAAGGCGAAAAGGATTCGGAGAGAGAGGGGAATGATGATGAGGAGGAGGAGGAGGGGCAAGGTGAGTGTCACAGTAAGTTGACTCTGGCTTTCAGTTGTTGTTGGCTTTCATCACTGCAGCGTGGCAGGGACAGCATGAGCTCCCAGGCCATATGATCTGTTCCAGGGCCGCAAAATCCAGCAGCACCAATCGGGACTCAGGGATGATCCTGCACCAGGTCAGACTCATCTTCTACATCCTCACAGTTTGACAAATAGTTTTGCTTTTTCTTACTTTTTACTCGTTTTACTTGAATTATAAATGCTTCAAAGGAGGTTCAAAACAGGAAAAGACAGTACGGAACTTCTTTCCTTTTGTGCAGCTTTTGCTTTCATAATAGAATTCCACTTATCAACGCTTACACTCGCTTGAAAAGTTTGTCCAATAGCACACAGAAAGATAAAAGTCTTCCTAGATATCATACTGTCAACATTTTTGGCAGATTTTCACAAGTACTGTCCTTGAATACAGGTGAAGTACAATTTTACTTATTGTACTTTATTTCTATTTTCTGATTATACTTCCACTCCACTACATTTTGGAGGCAAATATTGTTACTAGTTATTTTGCAGGTTGCATGCGGCATCATTTTTGTATATTTTTACTTAAGTATGATTTTGGGTACTTTTTACAGCAAAGTTTTTTGTATACTTTGTTTATTATATTTAATAATATCCTTTTTTCTTTTTTTTGTATTTTTGATATAGTTGGTGCATAATGGATTTTCTGCAATGCATGTATTAAATTGGCCTTTATTTATTTATTTTGTTTTTACACGACCTAGGATAGCGACCCAGTGGAAGCTTAGCCAATTAAAACAGCATTACTACAGGCTGAGAAGAAGTGTTTTTGCCAAAAAAAACCCTCAAATTCTGTACAAAAGAATTACATTTTGTCAATGAAATAAATGACAAATGTTTTCAGCATGAATTGGACCAACACCGAGTGAGGTGAGATCATGAGTGAAAGGAATGCCGAGACCATGACAGGGATTTGGAGAGATTAGTTGGCTTAGTGAGCTCAGCATAGAGACAGAACAAAAAGTGCAGAACAGCACAGAATGCGATGAAAACACAATAGAACTGCAAAAAAGAGTATCTAGATGAGTTTGCTGAGCTTCCTGTGACACAGGGATGAAGTCTGAAAAAGCTGCAAGTGTTCCCTGTGCAGACCGTAACCCTAACCCTAACCCAAGGAAAACATTTGTTGGTCCTTGGTTAGGGGGATGATTCTTTACAAGAGCCACAATCTGATATATATTGTTGTTATATTGCTGCCTGAGCATTTTAATAATTCCTAAGTGGTTCTTTAGAACAGAATGCAGATAAACAATATTTGATGTAAGGTTCTGTTACAGTGAAGCAAAATGTTCTGTTAGGGCTTACACTGTTTGCTATATTCATATATTGGCTTTATTGGAGAATGTGTGAATCTACCATACTCATAAAAACTGAGGTTTATTTATTACTTTTACTGACTAGGTCTAATGCTCTTACGGGAGTTTCTCCAATGCTAAAGTCAAAAGTCAATAAAGCTAAATAGCAGGTAGGTCTAGAGTACAGAGGTAACATCAGACTGGTGTATATGCATAAGTAAATTTAATCTGAATCCCTGCAAATCAATAATTATTGCGTAGCAAATTTGTTGTTTGTGATGAAAAAAGTGCTTGGAATCAAAGCTTACAGAAAACAGGGGTTTATCTACTGATAAGGTTTTGTAAAATAAAGACCATGTTTGTTTTTACATTCATTTACATGAATAACTAGTCCATGGTCTAGTGAAAGTAGTAATTCTTATTCAAGTATGGCTTTCCTTGTTCTGCTCTTTTCTTTAGATGGCAAAAGTGTAAGACAACAACGAATGGCTTCCATAGGGAGCAGCCTCCGTAAGTCTGCTTTTATATCCTGTTGGGCTTGCTCACTTTATAGAGTATTCATACATATGACAACATTCATTCTCCTTTGAACTAATTGTAATGGGTTTGAAATTCTCTCTTATGTTAATATACGTGTGTGTTAGTGTCGACAAAACCTGACTGATTCAAACTGTTCAGTATCAGAAACCTTACAAAAGAAAATGAAATTAAGATATTAAAATACTGTATGATTCACGGCTTATATTAATGGTACTAATTATAGAATTCTTCAAATTTAAGACCCAAAGAGTTGCTTTGCTATGGTCTTTTCAAAGTTCAGGGCTACAGTAGTAAGATAGAATCATTTGAATTGAATTTTAAAATTTAAATTTAAATCAATCAACTTTCATTTTCATGTTTGAAATGGCCTGAAATGGTATTACCAAATTAGAAATAAGAAGAAGTGGAAAACTGATATTATTACACAAGCGTTCATGTTTGAATTAAAACCCAATCTTTTGAGCCAATATGTAGGTTATATTTTAAATATAATAACCTTCCCTCTCCAGGCATCCAAGGGGATGACAACATCCAGTCCATGCTGGTAGGGACGATAATGAGGAAAATCAAGTCTCGCACGTGGAAGAAACAACGCTACTTCAAACTCCAGGATGACTGCATGACCATCTGGTACAAGTCCAAGAAGGCTGGCAACACCCACTCCACGTGTAAGAATGCATCTCTTTCCTCTGTTTTCTGGTACCTGGTTTATACTCCCATGATATGATATTTGTAGCTTTCATTCATAAGTTGCAGTTAGTGTACAGAAAACCAGTTTTGTTCCTGTGGCAAAGATTCAAAGCATGAAATGAATGTTTGTTCATTTGTCGCTGTTTATCGTTAATCGTAACGTAATCGTTAATTACGTTAATCACCACCTGGAGATTGTACAATGTCTGCCTTCTGTCGGTCTTTGTGCACAGTTTCAGTGAGTGATGTGGAGGCCATTCGAGAGGGACACCAGTCTGAGGTGCTGCTCAGCATTGCAGATGAGTTCCCACCTGATAGATGCTTCACGCTGGTCTTCCGTGGTCGGAGGGGCAACCTGGACCTGGTGGCTGAGTCGGCTGAAGAAGCACAGTCCTGGATCACAGGCATGAGGAAGCTGATTGAGAACCTAGAGAACATGGGGGAGCGAGAGAAACTAGACCAGTATCTTTCACTTAGTGTTTTCGATCATATGCCATTAATGCCTTCAAAATGTTTTCAGTCCAACCAAACTCTACATAAGGCTGATAATTTTCTTACTCTTTGGTTGGAGTTGTGCTCATTAGTGAAATAATACAAAAAGACTACAAAGCCAATTAAGCCCTATCATAAAGTCACTGATTTTATCGAAGAGAGAATGGATGTTGCCGCCCCTTATATACTGATGTGTTCAGTCCAGTAATTTGACTTGTCTGTGGTATTAGAAAATACAAATTCACCAAGCCACTAGACACTAATACCCAGCCGACTATCAGCAGGATGGTTCTCCCTTGCAAGCCGGGTCCTGCTCAAGGTTTCTTCCTGTTAAAAGGGAGTTGTTCCTTGCCACTGTGTGCTTGCTTGGGGGTTCAGGCTCTGGGTCTCTGTATAGCATCTGGAGACAATTTTGATTGAATAATTATTAACTATGTAGATACATTGAAATTGAAATTGAATCACTCTCGGCCCATGAAGCTCCATAGCAAATTTGAAAGCAGTCTGACCAGAAGTAGTCCAATGTCTTGCTCCTGATCATCAGACTGGATCTCCTGGAATGATGTTTAATTTCTCTGAATCAAATTAGTGAATCTGTAGTAAGAAATTCCCTAGGCACCTTACTGGAAAATGAACCTTATACACGGTGGACTTTCACTATTTGAAAGGTGAGTAAATATACAGGAGTGTTTATTGTGCTGTGTATCTTAGCAGTCATTGAGTATCTCTTTAAAAGCTTTTAGAAACACGGTCAAGTGTTTCATCCACTACTGAATGTGACACTTTCCTTAAATGGCATATCCCAGATGGATTAGTGACTGGTTCAAGAAGGCAGATAAGAACAATGATGGTAGGATGAACTTCAAGGAAGTGCGAGATTTACTGAAAATGATGAACGTGGACATGAACGAGCACCATGCTCATCGGCTTTTCACAGTAAGAGCTAAATATGTAATCTTTGGCCATTCTTCCGATTTAAGCATTCAATAGATTGTTTTGTGACCAGCTAGTGTTTGCTGTCAGACCTCTTGGATTTTGGTACATCTGTATGTAGAGACACAGAATGTTCCCTTCTTTTCTCTCAGATGGCTGATAAGTCCCAGTCGGGTACATTGGAAGATGACGAGTTTGTCCTCTTCTATAAGATGTTGACTCAGCGGGAGGATGTACTGAGAGTTTTCCAGGAGTACTCAGCTGATGGCCAGAAGTTATCCCAGAAAGACTTGGAAGACTTCCTGAGGGAGGAGCAGCTGGAGGGGGGTGACATCCAGCAGCATGCCAAGCAGCTCATTCAGCGTTATGAGCCCTCTGACACAGGTACATGGACAATGAAGAACATTTCAATTCAATTCAATTCAGTTTATTTATATAGCGCCAATTCACAACAAAAGTTATCTCATGACACTTTCCAATTTGAGTAGGTCTAGACCAAACTCTTTAATTAAATTGTAAATAGAGAGAGCCCAACATTCCCCCTTGAGCAAGCACTTGGCGACAGTGGCGAGGAAAAACTGCCTTTTAGAAGGCAGAAACCTCAGAGCAGACCCCGGCTCAAGATGGGCGGCCATCTGCCTTGACAACATACTGTATCATGGTGCTTGTTTGATTCTATAGGAAAATAGTGGCCTGTTGTCCCTTGATTGTTGATAATGTACCACTAAAGGTTTGATTTCATCACCATGTGAGAAGGTCCTGATGTTATCCTGCTGTATTTCCAGCCAAGCTGCTGAATGCCATGACATTTGACGGCTTCTTGATGTACCTTGGCTCAGCTGAGGGCTCCATCTTCAACCCACAGCGGCGGGGCATCTTCCAGGACATGAGCCAGCCTCTGTGCCATTACTTTATCTCCTCCTCTCATAACACCTACCTGATGGAGGATCAGCTGAGAGGACCCAGTAGTGTGGAGGGATACATCAGGTAATTGTGCTTGGTTAATGTTAATTAAGCTCACTCTTGGAAATGTCTTTGTGTGACCAAATACTCAAACAATAGACCTTTTAAACCAACCACTGGTAAAACAAAGAGAAACCAAAATAAACCGAAATGCTAGGTGCTCCCCTTGCAGCTCTTCTTCTCAGAGCCATAACTCAGAACTATAGCAGAGTCAAATCTGAACACGCATACATGATAGAGTCCAGGGGTTGGCACAACTTCGACCATCCTCATTGCACATGAACATCTACAAATCTGCTCAGAAGTCATATGCTTGTGACATCCAGGACTGCCACCTCAACAATCATCAATCATTTCAAGTCATTTAAAAGATGATTCTATCTAAATCTACTTCCAAACCATTTTACAGATTTACGGGTTTCCTTCAGTGGAAATCCCTTCCCTAATGTGCTCTCTGCTTCATTGAGCCTCACAGAGGTAATGAGATTTACTGTGACGTTGTTCTGAATTAATCCTCCGCCATTCATCGGTTTTACAAAATTTATTAATAAAATGAAGTTCCTGACGTCAAATTCCTTTTAAGTGATTGGTTTGATTTGATCAAATTTTTAAACTCAAAATCTGATAACAGCATTAATAAAATACATTAACTTATGGCCAGTTTATGGTCTACCTTCCTGTGACCCTGAATGAATGTATGAATGGAAGATCAAATTTGTCTTTGGTACTCAGGGCTCTGAGTCGTGGCTGCCGGTGTGTTGAAGTGGACTGCTGGGATGGTGCCAATGGAGAGCCCATCGTCTACCATGGACACACTTTCACCTCCAAGATACTCTTCAAGGATGTGGTCAACGCAGTGGGCAACTATGCCTTCAAGGTAGCATCATCTTTCTGGTAGTTTTGCTTTGATTAATGCTAGTGTAAAAGTAAATTAAATAAAAAAAATTAGAACTTGATTCAATCTAGCTAGACCAGGTCCATCCTTGCCATCAACTCATGAGCCTTGAGCACAGAATTCTTTCACTTCTTACGGACTAAGGTGGCGTTCGGATGTGCCTGTCTTTCAAGTTCAAGTTTCAAGTTATTCCTTTTTCTGAAGGCAGCTGTATTTGGAAATGAACAGGTCACACACTCACTGCCCCACTGGAAAGATGATCACACTGCTCTGAATGTGGCTTTCCGACTAGATCAAGCATGTTTGTAATCCCCTCACGCTGGCATTGCAATTGTTTTTGCTTTCATTGTCCTGTAAAGCTGTATCAACAAATCGCTCAGCATCTCATTGTAAATTTATGAGTGAGTACAACTGTGCAATGATATCCAAGACATAGCCTAAAAGGCCTATAAAATGAGTTAGCCAGGCATCTGTCACATAGTGCCAGCCTCACGCCAAAGTGAACAGCTGCCAGGTTCATGTGCATGTAAGAGCCCGCTGTGTATGAGCATCTGTCCGCAACTGAATATTGCGGCCTCGTGACCCCTTGTCCATCCATCTGCTGGTCTTTCAGCCAGCCAAGCACAACCCACAGGTATATGGCAGCAGGTGTATTAGCTTTCACCTATGATAATGCTCTCCAGTGTTAAATTACAAACTCACTCACTCCCTTTTTCTCTCCGCCTCCTCCTTTACCCCATCCAGGTATCAGAATATCCAGTCATCCTGTCCATGGAGAACCACTGCAGTATTGAGCAACAGAGAGTCATGGCCCAACACCTCAACCACATCCTGGGTGACAAGCTGTTGAAAAGCACACTGGATGGCAAGGCCCCCATCAGGTTGCCATCTCCAGAGGTAAGCAGTGCAGTCTGATGTCCTTATCCTACCCCACTCTATGTGGTACACGGTGGCTTAAAAAGGTTTAGTCAGGCTCTATACTCTCTGTGGACATAAATCTGTATTAATCCTATTTAAGGCCAAGTTCAGGCAGACAATGACTGCATGAAAAAACATAGTACATTCAATGATTTCAAGAAGGCTGCTGGCATATCTGGGGTGCCAGTGCGCAGGGCTGTGGCAAAAAGGCGAAATGTAGGGTCTCCCAACAAAAAACGTCTTGTCCAACTTTACCTTCCCCAGCTTTAAAATAATTGTTTTCTAGGATTATCATGCCTCAAGGTATTAAAAAAAACACTGCTATCGGTCATGGGTCATGTTTTGCTTGTCTCACCACTGACATTAGTAATTAAAGAAGTTACGAGGGGGGACATCATCCGTCTTGTTAAGCGAAATGACATAAACGCGTCTCCGCTTGTTGATCCTCTCTATTTAAAGATAACCGTCGTTATGTTAAGGATAACCGTGGGATTTTGTTTGCCCTTCCTGTTAGGATCTCAGAGGGAAAATTCTGCTGAAGGCGAAGAAAATTGGAGGTCTGGAGGACAGTTTCAATGGGATGGTGGAAGACTCTCAGACCGGAGAGGTCAGCGATGAAGACGAGGTAGCTGAAATAGATGAGGATAACCTCCACCATGAAAATGTCCGTCGCAGGATTAAGGTAGGTCAGGTTGTTCTATGCACAGCGGCGCACGTCTTTGGCCGCCGACCTAGACAGCCTTTTTCGCATAGTCTGATCAGCCAGCCTGATATAGAATCAGGATCATCTGTTTCAGTCATTTCTAACCTGATGATGCAACACTGAGTCAAATCAGGAAGTGGATTTCAACATAAGAATGGAACAATTAATAAATTAAGCAGACTAATCCAACATAGCAGCACTCCCTTTGATTAAACTGATCTTGTTAATTACAGTTGGTAGTTATTATAGACTTCCGTTTGCTGTGCAGGCCAGGTTATTTACTGAAATTCTTCTTAGTGTGAATGCATGCTTGAATAAGAAGCAGGATTTTTGGTCTTTTCACAGTATATTTCTTTTGTACTCTATATTGAAAAAAAACCCCAAAATATCCAGTTCACCCTCTCTCTCGCTCAAGCTTTTCCTTAAAACTATGCAAGCTCCTTTAATCTGCTACTTATGTGCTCTTAAAAACAATCCATTTGTTGTAACACTTCCCGGCTTTGGTTTACAGCACTGTTAGCACAATACTTTTCTCCTTAGGCGTGTGTTGCGATAGTTTATCTGGCAAAAAAAAAAAAAAAAAAAAAGGATTGCATAAACTTCTGTCATCCCTCATGAAAAATACAAAGGATTGAAGGGCAGGGAGCAGACACTGGGTGTTAGATAAGATGATCTGTTTACGCTGTGATAGCAGAGAAAGACACAGTGGTAGGCAGCGAAAAAAGAGAGAACGATGCTTCAGCAATGCGTGACCACTCGTGACACTGGTGTCCTCTACTGCCCCAGCCACATAAAGTTCACTGAACTAAAATCCTTTTAAATCTTAAAAACACAGGTCCTATATACACATCAGAAGGGACAAGAGGATCCCATGGTGGCTGTCCTCAATTTCAATTTCAATTTATTTATTTATATAGCACCAGAGTCTGAACCCCCAAGCAAGCAGACAGTGGCAAGGAAAAACTCCCTTTTAACAGGAAGAAACCTTGAGCAGGACCCGGCTTGCAAGGGAGAACTATCCTGCTGATAGTCGGCTGGGTATCATAAATTACAAAGGACAAACATCCATCCATCCATCTTCTTCCGCGGAAGAAGACAAAGGACAAACATAACATATTTTGTCATGTTATACCAATCCAAGCCATGCCACGCCAGGCTATAAGCCTAAAGCTCGTACAGCCTTCTGTAAAATGGGATATTTGACACCCCGAACAGCACTAATTGCAGTCACTAATCACCTCTGTGGGTAAATACTGAAGTGTAGAGTCTCTAGGTAGGGCTGGAAAGCAATACTGAGTGTGGTGTTTTTGGATACATTTCGGAACACATTCAAATTTATCACTTCAATTATTGTCTTTTGGAATGGTGACATAACTTGCTAGCTGTGGTCCTTCTATAACACTCAAATCCTAATCATTTTTGTAAGCAAATTGATTTAATTCGACAAAGAACTTTTAACTCAAGGTCCACCACTTTTCCCAAAGCTTATATCTTTAGTGACATTTCAGAAATAAATAAATACACATAACATCGTAGAGCAGAAAGGATGGGCGGAAAGGACTTACTTTAACCCACAGTTAAAGTAAAATAAAGTTTCAAAATCGAGTAATAAACTGAGATTTTGTGTTATTTCTGGCAATAAAACCATCTCTTGGAAGGTTCCTGCCACTTATATAATTATAGAGAAATTACTCATTAAATCCTTTGGTGTCTGACCAACCAACTGAACTTCCTGAATTATATTTAATTGTCTCTCTGGTACTGTAAACAACATGCCTCCTCCAATGCACCCTCCTTTGCCGTTTTAGAGTCCTGTCGGCTGTTTTCAGTCAAAATCTTGCTTATTACCATATACCCAGTAGTTGTCTACTGTCCCCAACTTTGATTTAAACCTCTCGAAAAGCAAGCAAGCACACAAAAGTAATGCCTTCCAAATTTTTAATCACATGTGCTTTAAATTCAATTGTCCGTCTTGCCGTAGTTGAAGCTGTTTGGAACATTCCTGCTCTCCGTTTTGAGAGATCTGGAGATGGAGTGCAACTGTCCTAATGAATCACAATATTCATCGACTTTTTACATGCCTGATTGCCTTGTTTTTGTATTAATATCGCAGACTTTAGAGGACACGTTTGATCTTGAGTGGACATCTATTTCTAGCTGAGTGTGTAAAGTAGTCATTGGGCACTTAGAGTCATGTTTATTGATAAGCACTTGAGAAGCATGAAATGCCACACTGGGACTCCTGTCAACACGGTCAGCAGAGGTGAGACAAGCATCGAGTTTGGCAGTGCCTCTGCTGATGGCTTAGGTGTCTGGAGAGATGACTGTCATGCTGTCTGGTAGACTAGGAAAGGTGGATGGTGGGTGACCCTCTGAAGCCCGGGTGAACCAGTCAGATCAGCTTTCATGTATGCAGGTTCTGGGCAGGTTTCACTTAGTGTTTGGGCCCATCGAAGCTATGATCTCTACAGTCATGGAAGCAACCCAGGCAGCACACCTGCCTTTGATTGGCATTGCTGTCCAGGATCACTTACACAATTCAAAAGGTAGTGTCTCAAGGTTTCGATATGCCCGGTGCTTTCACCCATGACAGGATTCCTTCGCATCACAAGGGTTTACCCTATCATATGATAGCGATTGACATAACAGTCAGCTCGCTTTAACACACTAACTAACAGCTCATGGGTCAACCTAAATGAGCCTCATCTGACTTCAATGTGTTAATAGCCCAGAGAGGTTTAATTACCTCTTTGGGCCATTTGGTTTGGACTTCTTTATACTGCTCGGCAGAAATGATGAAACCTTTTGGATGAGTGATTCAATATCTTCCGATCTAACAAAATCTTCCAGTCTTAGTTACTTTTGACTTGCTAAAAATCCTATGACCTGGTATCCTCATTCCAGGCCCTCGCCCTTGAATCTTGCCCTCATCTCAGATTTGTTCAGCAATTCTATTTGAATTTGGTCTGGTGTTGTACTTATTAACAGCATCCCAGGTTATAAAATCGACAGTTTTGTGAAAGGATTAACAATGGGGGAGTCATCTTCCTCTTCCAAAGCTAGCAAAGCAGTCACAGTAAAATAGCCACTTAATGGCCACAAATGCTTTCATGACACTTGCCCTTTGCCTTTATCCCCCACAAAAGGATCTCTCCAGAACTTATCATTCCAAATCAGTCCGCCAGTTGCTGTCATAACGTTTTCAGCCTTAGCCATGAGCTGACACTGTTCATCCCAGCACACCAACCCATCTTTATCCCGGTAGCCTCACAGTTTATATACCTGTGGTTACTGCAGCCAGTTGCCATGCAATTATATTCCATCCATTTCTGCCCAGACAGTTTGGACTGTATTCTCATCGCAGACTATTGACACCACAGTGCAACAGTAGCCAGTGGTATGGCACTAATGTCTTTAGTAGCAAACTCAAATTCTGAGTCCTCCTTTCTACAGGACTTCATGGACTTGACAGCCTTAACATCATCTGGCAGTTGTGCATTCACAGCTTAAAGCTGCACGGTACAATCACAACCTGGTCTGCTGACCACTGACCATTGGAGTAACTGGGGTAAAGGGGCTTGCTGGCAGCTCAGTGGTGGGAATGAGGGATGAGTAAGGATGGCCATTTTCCTCCTGCTTGTCTGATGGAGCTGAAGTTATGATCTTTCTGTCACAAGCTTGCTTATCTAATCTTTAGGCCACCATCGACCTACTATGTGTCACCACAATAGAGGTATCAGTAAGACTTGGCATATAGTGTAAGCATTTGACATTACTGTTCATATGAAACATCTGAGAAAAACATTCCCTATCTCTGTGTTGCTTTTTTTTTTGCAGTGTTTAATGTTGTTTAATGAATTTGGGTCCTCTGTCATTTTGGTTTTATACCTGAACTTTGAAAAATTCTACCCTTTTATGTTTCCTGTGCTTTCTTTTTTTATTGTGAAAATATAATTTATTCTACTACATAGTGTTCCCCTCATAGTCACAACAGAAGCTTCTACAACGTGGTTATATTTTAATTTGTTTGCAAAAGTTGCTGCACATTTACAAATCACCCTCTTATATTAACCTCTGTATTTAATAATCTTATCTTTTTTTTTTTGTGGTCTTATCTCCATAGAGGTCAAAGCAGCGTTTATCCAAGGAGCTGTCAGACTGCGTGGTTTACTGCAAAAGCGTTCACTTCAGTAGCTTTAAACACTCCCGCATCCACTCCAAGTTCTATGAGGTAGCCTCTTTCACAGAGTCCAAGGCCCGAAAACATCTGAGAGAAGCTGGTTAGTTCTGATTTTAAATGCATGATGCACACACAATAACATGTATCAGGCACTTTAGTCACACTGTATTTGCCAACTTTATCTGACTCTAACTACATTTCTGATATTATATCCATTTCAGGGGCTGAGTTCGTGTTCCATAACTCACGGCAGCTGACCAGGGTTTATCCCAGTGGCTTCCGAACTGACTCCTCCAATTTCAATCCTCAGGAAATGTGGAACGCCGGGTGCCAAATCGGTGATTGCAACTCAAGCAGGCGTTTCTGTTAAAGCTGCGCTGGGCTGCTGTTTGCATAAGGATTTTTCTTATCAAATTAAAGGCCATTTGAAGACCACTTCACTACCACAATGTAGTGTGATGTATATCCATTTAAAGAACTGTATATTTACTACCTCACAAATCTATTTCACCTTCACCTCTTAAATTAGCTACTCCACTTTTCACCATTAGCTTTATATTAATGCGAGTTTTTAAGCATTTCTGTTCACTCACTTTGATAATCACAGCATCCTTGAATGGTGAGGTTAACTGGTCAGATAGCTTAACTGGCTAATAAAATGAAGGGCAGTCAGTTTGCTCTTCATCAGCTAAGTTCTCCTCCATGAGCTTTCAGTCGTTTCTGATGCTGAACTGCTGAACTCAAAATAAGTCCGACACTCAAAAGGGTTGTACGTCTCTTAATTATTCATAGGTGTGCTTCAAGCATGAAATGAATGAAACCAGTCGGAGTGTCGTCTCCCAGTCCCTTTAAAAGCACATGGTGCATTATTAAAACATTAAAACAGCGACACCCAGCTTCTCTAAGGGACAGGTGTGTGGTCTTTGAGTTGTTTACCCTCTGCTACTCTGCTTCCACTGTCTCCAAGGCAACAACTCCATTCGACAGCATATGAGCAAATGTCAATATTTAATGTGGGAAGGGTGATTTATATGAAAAATATTAATTACGTGCAGCTGGAGCCTATCCCAGCTGACTACGGGCAAGAGGCGGGGTACACCCTGGACTGGTCGCCAGTCAATCGCAGGGCCAACACACAAAGACAAACAACCACACACTCTCACACTCTCACCTAGGGGGCAATGTAGAGTAGCCAATTAACCTAATGTGCATGTTTTTGGTATTGTGGGAGGAAGCCGGAGTACCCGGAGAAAACCCACGCAGGCACAGGGAGAACATTTTTATTGTTAGATTTTTAAAATGCTAAAAAAAAAAAAAGTAAATGTTGTTTCTTTTCCCTTTCGTTCAGTCGCTTTGAATTTCCAGACTGCCGGCGAGGGGATGGATCTGAATGACGGACTTTTTCGTCAGAACGGCAACTGTGGCTATGTCCTAAAGCCCAGTTTCATGAGAGAGTCTGAGAAAAGATTTGACCCTGAGATGCCCCAAAATCGGGTTGACTACCATCCTGTTTTCCTCACCATACAGGTACAAATCACAAAGGAAGTAAGGAAACATGTATCCCTCTAGTTTATTAGCTATTTTGATTACTGTTGTATTATATGTTTGTGTATTATAGGTTATCAGTGGTCAACAGCTGCCCAAAGTCAACATCAAAAAGGATTCTATAGTGGATCCTCTTGTCAGAGTGGAGATCCATGGTGTTCCTATGGACCAGGCCAAGCAGGAGACCAGATACATTGATAACAATGGTACAGGCCATGCATTTACACCTGTTAGGAAAAGATAAAGGGAGGGAATGATTGAATGGCGAATTCAACAGGAAAGGTTTCTTTTAATATGTCACATTTGCCACATTTGAAACTGAAGGACTTGTCCTTTCTGCAGGTTTCAATCCCGTGTGGTATGACACTCTGCGCTTCACCATCCACTCTCCGGAGCTGGCCATGGTGAGATTTGTAGTGGATGACTATGACAAGACATCTAAAAACGACTTTGTGGGGCAGTATATACTCCCTCTGAGCTGCATGCAGCAAGGTAAGTTTGAAGAAATTAAATCAAGTTACACTATACTGACAAAAGTATTGGGACACCTGACCATTACACCAATAGGGACTTTAATGACATTGGCTTTTGCAGTTTTAACAGCTTCTACTGTTCTGGGAATGCTTTCCACAAGATTTTGAAGTGTTTCTGTGGGAATTTTTGTCCATTCATACAGTAGAGCATTTGTGGGGTCAGACATCCACTTAGTAAACACTTACGCTAGAACTAAGCTTAGTTTGAACTCCAAAGAGCAGATGCAGCCAGCTCCAGTTCCACGTGTTCAACTTGCGTATCACATTAGTCTTGCATAAATATGCCAGATTCTCTTTAGCTTGAATCAATAATGAACTAAACCATGTTCACCTAAATCCTGTGGTTTTGTTTTATGTTCTCAGGTTATCGTCATATTCACTTATTGTCCAAAGATGGAACCAGTATTCCACCCTCCTCCTTATTCGTACACATCAGGATCACAGACCTGGAATAAACCCTCTTAATTTCCTAATACACCGTAGGTATTGGGAACAACCTTCTCAGCACATACTTTTTGGTGATGAGAGTAGAAAGCTTCCTTTCCATAGAAAATTATTACAATTCCTAAAACACCAGTAGTATTTAATATTATTCTTATTTGATGTGGAAAAAAATACTACGCCAAATGTTTAGTGGTTCTTAGGCAGCCGATGTATAATTAGATACGCATGGTTTTCGCTTTGTTCATCATAGTGTGCGTAAGTCGTTCCTGTGATTGACTTGAACTTCGCTGCTCATGTTTGGTGTACTGTGTCTGTAGCACAAATATTTGTCTCTGCTGAAAAATGTCATAGAAAAGAATGTGCCACCAATATGTTTAGATCAGGATGTGTGTTTTTCTGTCAGTATTTTCCTTTAACAAACAGCACTTCACAGGACACCGTCAATTGTCAATATGCAAAACTTGAAATGCAGTTCCGCTCCAGCTACACGGCACAGTAGTTACCTGCTTGGATAATGGCGTGGGCGATATTTGTGGCAAGAGCTAAAGTATTAAATTTGATAAACAGCAATTGAGTTGAATTTGTGTTATATATTCTGAATATGTGTTGAAACTGACAAAATTCAGCTAAAGAAGAAAAAATATTATGAGGACAAAAAAGAAGCTCCAAATTCTGCTAATTATGTATATTTATTATTCATTTATTTATTTTTTTGTTTTTATTTGGCCAACAAATTGAAATGAAAATCTGGAAATAGGGAATAAAAAAAATGATTGAAATGATTAATTGATTAGAAAAATATTTGGTTATATTTTTGTCAATTGACTAATCAATAGTCATTTTCACTCCACTCTGCTCATTATAGCGTTATTGTAAAATTTGAGGGGAAAAAAATGTATAAACATGCATAATAGCATACATTTCATAGTCTTTGGCTCAGTAGAATCAAGAGATACTTTTTAAAGAACTGAATCTAAAATATGTTGCCCCAACAACAATTGTTATTAACATGATTTTCAATAACATGACTTTCTTATGAAATCTCATGCTAGAGAGTGACAGGCTGAAATCAGAATTTAATACTCATGAGTAGTTGTGTCATCTGATATTATTTTTGTGGTATGTACATATTACCCATTTGTGTAAATGTGTTTTGATATGTCTATTTTTGTATACTTGCAAATATTCAAACGTACTGTACCTGCAAATAAATATGATTTTCACTTAAATACGACTGTTTTTCCTACATTATTGAGGCTAGTACTCTTATTGAGGTGAGCTTCAAATAAAAGTGTTCCAAGGCAAAATACTTTGTAAGTATTATGTTGTTGTGGAAATCTGTATACATACACAGAGTGAAGAATACTTCACTATGGGTTACTAAATTCCAGTTCTGTTGCCTTTGGCCCATATATTTAGACTTTTGCCATTTCTATGGCACAGCTGTGCCTAATTTAATCAAATCTACTGTGGCAGAAGTAATGTGATCATTTATTATACCAGGATATACTGTAATCATGCCCTTGGGTCTAAACAACATTACTACTGCATTTAACCTTATCTTATCTTAACCTCTGAAATGTCTTTATATTTTACATAGTGTTTACTCTTTTGATTTCAACTTTAAAAAAAAAAAAAGTTATAAATTTGAATAGCAAATTTAAGTACACAACATAAGCTACACAGTACACAACATAAGGATAAAGTTTGCACACCATGCCAGGATCTGGCAACCCTGTTGACATCTATCCATGTGATTAAAATTAAGATATTTTTCATACTCTTTATACCAACTGAGACAAAACACAGACCCCAGTTTCAGCATTTTATCAATTAAAGAAATAATCATTTTGAATAAGAAACTTAATATCTGACAGTCATTTGGTGATGTTATTAAACTTTTATAATAAAACTAATTAAACTTTTGTAATAAAAGCGGTAATTGTGACAGCGAAAATAACATGCGGAACTTGCGTTCTTCGTTTCGTTTCCACCGACCCTAATACCGGGGACACCAGTCACGTTCTTTGTCAGCTTGTCAACAGTAGTC
Organism: Scatophagus argus; assembly: GCF_020382885.2. NCBI lineage: Eukaryota > Metazoa > Chordata > Actinopteri > Scatophagidae > Scatophagus > Scatophagus argus. The sequence continues at coordinate 11,429,886 of NC_058516.1, forward strand.
AAGGTACCCGAAATATAATAATGTACTTCTGGGTTTACCTTCATAATAAAAGTTTTTAAACCTTTTTAGTAATCTGTTCCGTACAGCTGTTTAAAGAAATAGAAAATTCAACATTGAAAAATAAATTGAGTACACGAGTGGGAAAGTATATGGTTTAAAAAAAATGGAAATTTGCCAAGTAATTTTCCCCAAAAGTCATATTTCTCAAAATACCGTCAAGTTAGGTCATGTACAGTCAGTGTAGACATAACATGCCATACACGTAGAGCTGATAAAAGTGCGTAAAGAAAGACATAAATTAATAGAGAGATGACTTCTCGTGCGAATGTATATATTAAATCACGACAGAAGTGACTTGACGAAGCAATTTATTTTGAAAGCAAAATACATTCACTTCCTTTGACAGAATAGCTGACTTGTTAACGTCGCATGCTGTCGACACCGGGGAGGGGGGGAAAGCAGAAACACGGCTGCTTGTGTGTAACACAAGATTGAGTTTAACGTTAACTTTGCTAGGCTACATTAACATGGTTGGAAAAATAAAACATATCCGTCAGAAGATTCACCAGAAGGCCGTGAAGCTTGACAGGCCGAGCGGCCTGACACAGCTCCCCGATACTGTGTCGCCTCAGAGTTTAGAGAAGCCTCCTGCCTCCTTCGGACGACACACAATAAGACCTCCACTTCTGGAAAATGAGAAGAGTGACACCTCGAAAAGTGTTAAACAGGTCTGTAATAAGAACCGATCGAATAAACGACATGTGATTGAATACATGCTAGCAAGAGTTAAATGAACTACCGAATTTCGTTCGGTTTAGCTGTTTCATAGTGGCGTTCCACTATGAGAAAAGCGGTATTTAACCCAGTAAAATCAGAGCTTTATTTCGATTTCTTCTTTTAGGGAAGACTTCGAAAACTGAAATAACACATACACGATTTAGAGGTGGTGAATATTTACTTATTTATGTTCTTAAAACCTCACAGGTTCTGGCAGAGAGCTCCTTCCCCACTGGGATCTTTGCTGGCACTAAAATTGCTCCAGAGGCTCTGGTACAAACATTAAAGTTTGAGGAACCTCCGGATGTACCCATACCTGCTAAGAGAGGTAAGAGTCACCGAGCTCAGTCTGTCTATTAGAAATATATGTTCAGCTAGTTCATCATTTTGTCTAAAGGGGCAACAAAAACCCCGCTCAGAGTCTCCACTGTCTGATGCAGAGGGTGAGAGGTGTTGTCCATGATGGATGTCAGCTTGGCTAACGTCCTCCTCTGGGCAGCCCAGGACAGAGCTGGCCCTCCTGACCAGCTTATTCAGTCTCTTCCTGTCCCCAATAGACCACAGTGTTGGCAAAGGCTACCACATAGTCATAAAATGTCCTTAGGAGGGACCTGTACACTCCAGAGGACCTCGGTCTCCTCAGAAGGTGGAGGCGACGTTGGCCCTTCTTGTACAGAAGTCCAATATATGGTTGAGGTGGACACCCAGATACTTAAAACTGTCCACCATCTCAATGTCCAAGCCAATCACCATTTCCTTCGTTTTAGAGATGTTTAAGCACAACTAACTCACTAATAACTAGGGACCAGTCTAGGCCAGCCCTAACTATAAGCTTTACCAAAAAGGCTCTTAGCCTCCCGGACTGAAACCGGAAGATGGTTCTACAGTAGCTTCATAACTAAAGGCTCTGGTTCCAGATCTACTTTTGAAGACACTGGGAACCACAAGTAACCCAGTGGCATCTTGGGAACGTAAAAGCTCTAAAGCCCCATGAAGAACGCTTGTTGTGATTGGCTGTAAGAAAAAAAAAATATTTAGAAATTGTACTTTCTTTCTGGGCATCTGGGTATAGACAATTAAAAAATGTTTGGCTGGAGAGGTACTGAATGGTTTTGAACAATATTTTCCTTTAAACCATTATCATTATCTGACAAGATGGCAAATGTGAAAAATTGTCAATTGAAATAATGATTTTTTTTATTCAGAATTAGTGATTTTTTTTTTTTTTTGTTGCTGTTATTCCTCAAGAAACTGACTTATTTATTATACTGTTGTCACAGGAAATGATCTGTGCTTTCATCAAATTTTGAATACAATACTTTCTGATTAATTAATATGTGCTGTATAGTGGAATTGGGACAGTGGCATTACATTCTCTTGCCACTAGATGGCGCGTAAGCGTTGAGATTGTAAACAGTGAGACTGCAGTGAAGGATTTGAGGGAGGAGAAGGAGGAGGTGGGGGGGATTTCTGTGGCACTAATTAAGGCTGCTGGAACATCTCCTTCCAGGTTTGGGAAACAGCAGCTTAAAAGAAAAAAGGCTGGCACAGAAATCTAGTTGTTGAAGAACCAAATAAAAGATAATGAAAGGGATGGAGGGTAGTGGTAGCATCTCCCTGTGGCTGAAGATGCATCTGAAGAAGGGAATGATGGATGTGGGTCTAGTTGCTAAGCACGCTGTGCTGCATGAAGCCTCGCCAGACAACGGCCTGCCCTCTATTTATAGACACAGGCACGGTATAAATTTAGCTCATGCATGAAATCAAGGTTTAGCTGCATCAGTGTTTCCTTGCTTCGACTGGAAGACACCGAGGCTGGTTGCTGTCTCGGTTAAAGGACGCTCTTGTAATCTCTTATGAGACTCCAGACAGCTAAAACCAGATTAGCTTTAAATGCTAAAGGATTTTTTTTTTCATCATTTTATTATATATATATATATATATATATATATATATATATATATATATATATATATATATATATATATATATATATATATATATATACATATATATGTGTGTATGTGTGTGTGTGTGTAGATATATATATATGTAGATGTGTATATATATATATATGTGTGTATGTATGTAGATGTATATATATATATATATAGAGAGAGAGATATAGATATTGATAAATATATAAACAAAAAAAACACAGCTCATGTTTTTAACCGTGATTCAGTTTCCGCAACAGTTGGCGAGCGACTGCACTCAAAAGCTTAAAAACATAGCACAGGTAGGCTAGGCAGGCCTCTACTGTTCTCTGAAAATGATTGCAGACACCATACCTAGTTACACTCACGTAAAACATTTAAAAATTATTTTTTTTTTTTTAAATAAATGCCTTAATCTCTTGAGTTTCATGTGAAAAATAGAGAATTTTATCCAGGGCGCACTGGATGGATGCTGCAAATGCAATTAGTGGTTATTATACAGCAAAGTATACAAATACGTTCTTACATGAGACCCAATGTTTCTCACCTCTGACGATGGCACAGCACTCTCCAGGTAAAGGAAGTATAGCCATAGCCATACATTCCATGCTGATGTAGACTTACTTTTCAGTTTTCCCCCAAAGACAAACCTGTGTAATCAAACGATGCAATATCCATTTTCTCGGAGGTCACATTTATAATAAAAAGCCAGTATGTGTTGCTCTGCAGCCTTTAGTGTCCTCAAATGGACCCCATGGCCTTTTGACAAAGTGCTCTGTCTGCAGCCTAATTAGAGGTATCATATCACTACCAGACCCTGGAGGGAAGTTGTTGGACAGGCTATCGATGACAACTTTATTATAGAATTCTATTATTAATATTATCATTATTATTTCTGTTATAATGAAATAATTTAACCTGCTAATATTCCCCGTGTTCTTTTAAGCGTTTCTCTATGTTTTGTGTTTTTACCCGTCTCTGTTATTTTTCTCCCTTTTGGTACAAAGCTGATAGGCCAATTTGCCCGTCGCAGAGCCGTCGAGTTTACTCGCATCATTATGGCATCAGAGCATGCAGTGGAAGTAATGGTTATCTGCATGCGAAACTCAGTGATGCTGTGAAGATGAAAATGCTTTCTGGGTGATTTTTGGATAAAAGAGTTTGGTCTGGTCGAGTGGTGGATCTGTCTAGAACTGAAACACACTCGTATGTAAAAGACCCTTTCGGACATGCATGAAGTCGAGTATAAAATAGGCAACACAGTTCTGTGTTTTATCTAATAATTAAATGTTATCTTTGGGGGTCTAACAACACCATAGTTTGGTCAATGCACGCTTTAAAAAGCTGATGCAGTATTAATCTGTGTCACGGAGTGAACTTTGCGAACATCCGGTCAAGGCAGATGGCCGCCCATCTTGAGCCGGGGTCTGCTCCGAGGTTTCTGCCTTCTAAAAGGCAGTTTTTCCTCGCCACTGTTGCCAAGTGCTTGCTTAAGGGGGAATGTTGGGCTCTCTGTATTTACAATTTAATTAAAGAGTTTGGTCTAAACCTGCTCAAATTGGAAAGTGTCATGAGATAACTTTTGTTGTGAATTGGCGCTATATAAATAAACTGAATTGAATCTTAACAGTCATATCGTTTGTGCTTTCTGGCGCGTTCGTTTGACCATAAAAATATATATTCAGACAGAAGGCTTGGCTTCAAACCTTCCTGAAATAGAAAAGTCATGACATTCACGCCTCATTGGGAAACGACTGTAGTCATATTTCATTGTCAGAGAAACTGGTCCTTGCTGAGGTCCAAAGTGATGGATTATTCTCGAATTATTGCCGATGATGAAACTCAAGCCATTTAAGTGACAAATACATTCTGAGAGAGTACAAAGGGGTAATATTAACGCAATAATGTGTATTTTAGTTTACATCAGTTACACTTTGATATCCATCCATGTTTGCAGATTGATATGATTTATGTACCAACCAAGACAGGAAACAGCAAATCTTTTCTGTCACCTGAAAAGTTACCATCACACCAATCGCATAGTTATATTTTTTTTTCAAGCCATGTTTACATGTTTATATGTTTACAATATTTTATGTTTTATGTGATTAAAGCATATTTTAAAGTTTAACTAATGAACCCAGTGGTTTCTTCAGGTTTCGGTCATGATCAGGACACTTTGATGCTTCTTGTGTGTATATTTACTGTATGTTCCTTGGCATGGCAAACAGCTCACAAAGATATAACTGATTATGAGCATAGTTATAGACTGTACTCTTGTTGAAAATATAGTTGTATGTAAAAGACTGTTGTAACGCTCCATCTCTTAGAGACAAGCTGTCAATCCGGTCCCTGAAGGTGCAGAAAGGTGAGGAGTTTGAGCAGGATGTACAGTCTGGGTGGAGGGGGGGTAGGTGAGAGGGGGGGGTTGCCTCCAGCCAGCCGTAATCACAGCTATCCATTTCATCTAACAGGAGGAAGATGATTCCCCCAGTGGGATCAGAGTGGTGGTAAAGCACCCTCCCCATTTTCCCTCTCCACAAACACAATAGACGCCCCCCACCCACTAACGAGAGATTAAATTTCTCCACCTCTACCCGCATTTGTAGTCAGCAGCAGATGCCTATCTTTGCCTGTCCTCTTACTGCAAACAGCAGCAAAAACACTTCTGTTGTTTAGCACTGCGGTGGCAGATAAAGGCCTGCCAGGATCTCTGGAGTGTGTAGACTCTGGGAGATAATGTGCCGGTCTGAACGGCATCCAATGACAAACCAGCAGATGGAATATGTACATAGCACATTTCACACACTAAATACAACTCCCAGTGTTAGGATTTTAATTAAATATTTGCCCAAATACTGTTTAAACTTTGAAAGTTGAATATCATTAAAGAAACTTTCAGTTTCTAACAAACCTGGGAGGTTTCATTAATCATTTCTAATGATTAGAGTTAACACGTACCTCACCAGCTTGATGTCTAAAAGCCTGCCAGCCAAACTGGCTGGTGGCAACGTTGGTTGGTTCGCCACTTTGTCAGATTAAAATGTCTCAACAACTACTAGATGGGTATCTAAGATTTTTTATATAGACATTCACACACAATGGTGAACATACCTGCATGTTCACATTGTCATTACTGGCATTTTTGCATGCTGATGTTAGCTTTTATCTCAAACAACCACTGAGCTTAAGTATATTCTCACAAAGCTGCTAACACGCCTGAATACAATACTTTCTGATTAATTAATATGTGCTGTATTCATATTAATACATGTTGTATACTTAAGGGTATTAGTGTAGAAGTGAGATATAACCGTAAGCAGCATGAGCCAAATCAACTTATCTGTAACACAAGTTCACAAAATTTGAAGATTAAATAAATTTTATCTCACTGGCTCTACAGTGAATTGTGCATTATATTATTCTTTAACTGTAATGTATGTTCTTTTCACAGCGAGGTGGTGTATTATGGTTACATCATGTACTTTTACTGTACATCAAGTATGTAAACGGTATTCAAACATTCAAGAGTTATTTTGCAGAATGTGAAGAAAGATAAAAGCACACACCAAGCCTCAATATATATAAAAAAAAAATACATTAACAATGTTGAGGGACAAAATGGCTCACCAGACACAAATGTGTCAATTTCTATTTCAGGAAGGTTTGAAGCCAATTACAAGTGACAGCTGACATGATACATATATAGTATTTAAAGAACTTTAAAATCTCTCTCTTTATATATATATATAAATACATATATATATATATGTGTGTGTGTGTGTGTGTGTGTATATGTATAATGTATACACACACCAGGAAAAGAAAAACATGCACGATGCATGCATGGGGGGACCCTAAAGGATGTTGTGTATCGCAGGAAACTGACTACATTGGTGGCCCTTAGACGAGTTTGAACATGCACATGCAGCAATCCCATTGGAGTAGTTCACTGTACACAAAAATGCCTGGAAGCCAATGGCCTCCACGTTCCATGTATGTACACACACACATATATATATGTGTATACACGTATATATGTATATCCACTTTTGTCCTTGATTTGCTCTACTTACAGCAGAACTCTTTTCTTTTATAATAATTCTTTGTATATCAAGATTTTTGTCCCTTTCAGGTCTCCTCTTAGGGAGACAGATCTCTCTTTTGTTTCCCTTAAACTAGCGTCTACTGTCTATCCTATTATTGTGTTTGAATAAAGTTGTTGTGGACACTGTACGTTTTTGATGTCTATATGGACGAGCAGGACAATATAGACTAAAACAGCCTGCAGACTCACCAGATCCCAACCTGATCGAGAATCTGTGGGGTGCACTGGAATAAGCTAACCTCTGACCCTTAATGCACAGGACCCCAAGGAACCAACACTCTGCTGCCGAGGACCACAAATTACCCCAGAGGTCCCGTGTTCCTTCACCTGACAGGTCAGAGCTGGCCTCACAAAGGGGACCTACAAAATTTTATGCAGCTGGTATTAATGTTGTGGTTAATCGGTGTATAAATTAGGCCTTTCATGAAATGTATTTATTGTGTGTGTGTGTATGTATACATATACATACATAATGTATATATACATATGTATATATGTCTGTATATACATACATACATACACATACTTACATACATAAATACATATGTATATTCATGCATACATACATATATATATATACTCACACATATGATGTATGTATGCATGTGTGTATATATCTACACACACACGTGTCTATATATCAACTTATGTATGCGTATGTTTGTATATGTATTTATATATATGTATATACATACATACATATGCACACATATACATTAATATACATATATACACACACATTTATGTATATTTATCTGTGTATATATACATGTATATATATGTGTGTGTGTGTATATGTATGTATAGATACCTTTGTGTACATATAGTACACATACGTGTCTATATGTGTGTGTGTGTGTGTATATACAGGCATATGTGTATATATACATATGTATGTGTGTGTGTGTATGTATATTCATATAAATACACAGATATATATTTACACATACGTGTATATATACATACATACACATACATACCTGTGTGCAAACAAACGTGTATGTGTGTATATATATATATATATATATATGTGCGTGTGTGTGTGTGTGTGTGTATATATACGTGTCTATATATACTTACTGTATGTACACATACACACATATACATATGTATGTGTGTAAGTGTGTGTGTATATATATATATATATATATACGTATATATGTTTATATGTATGTTCACACGTGTATGATGTGTATACATGTATATTTATGTATGTATATATATCTATATATAAACATACTGTAAATACACACATACATATGTATGTGTGCAGATAGTTATGTGTATGAATGTATATGTATGTGTAAATATACATACATATATACATATTTTATATGTATTTATATATGTATAGGTATATACACATGTGTAGGTATGTATGTATATATATGCATGTATATATAGACATATGTGTACATATGTATGTGTGTATGTGTATATACATGTACATACATATACATACATGTACATACATATACTTATCCACATACATGTGTATATATTTGTATATATACCTATATATGTCAGTGATATATATATATGTGTGTGTGTGTATATGTTACATACACATACATACATATATTTATCCACTTCTATATATGTACATATACAGAAACACATATGTGTGTGTTTGTGTGTGTATTTGTATGTATATATGTATGTTTGTATATGTATCCACAGAAACACACACAGGCACAAAACATTTCATGCAAGGTCTAATTTATACACCGATCAGCCACAAGATTAATATCAACTGCTTATTATTTTGTAGGTCCCCTTTGTTAGGCCAAAACAGCTCTGACCTGCCAGGTGAAGGAACACAGGTCCGCTGAGGGTAATTTGTGGTATAAACATTCTGTAAATACACACATACATATGTATGTGTGTGTGTATACATGTAAATTTGTATATTTATACATATATAAATGTGTGTGTATGTATGTATATTTGGATATATAGGTAGATATGTACGTATATGTATGTATGTGTGTGGGGGTATATATACATACATATGTATGTATGTATGTTTGTACATATGTATGTGTATATTTACACATGTATGTGTGTATATGTCTGTATATATAGATGTACATATATATGTATATGTGTGTAGGCATGTATGTGTGTGTATCTATATATGTTTCCACACAAACAGACAGGCATAATACATTTTATGCAAGATCTAATTTATACACTGATCAGCCTCAACATTAATACCAGCTGCTTAATATTTTGTAGGTCTCCTTTGTTAGGCTAAAACAGCTCTGACCTGTCAGGTGAAGGACCACGGGACCTCTGGGGTCCATTTGTGGTCCTTGGCAGCAGAGTGTCCTGTGCAGTGAGGGTTAGAGGTTAGCTTATTCCAGTGCATACCACAGATTGTCGATCAGGTTGGGAACTGGGGAGTCTGCAGGCTGCTGTGGTATATTGTCCTACTCATCCATATAGACATCAAAAACATTCACAACAACTTAATTCAAACACAATATTAGGATAGACAGCCGATGCTATTTCAAGGGAAACAAAAAAAAAACATTTGTCTTCCTATGAGAAGACCTGAAAGGGAAAAAAAATTGATATACAAAGAATTATTATAAAAGAAAAGTGTTCTGCTGTGAGTAGATTATCCAAGGACAAAGGTGGAGGGAAGACACTGATCAATGATGACTACATATAAGTCCATAAAAATTAGTTAAAAATCAATACCAACATTAGATAATCAGGGATAAGGGTATTTTAGGCAGAAATCCAAAGAACCTCTTTTCAAACAACTGTATTTCACAAATGGATTCATAGTTAACACATTAGAACTATATTAAATTGATATTAGAAAAAGTATTGTGTGTTAGACCAAAAAAACACGAGTTAATTTTTTGCTTAGTATGGACTGAAATAAAAATTGTAGAATCCAGATGCCAAAGCCAATATTTCACCTACTGCTCCAGTCCTCGAGCCTGAAGTTGTATTAAATGGGATCAATAGGCCAAATACGCTGTCATTCTGCCGCTGCTGGGACAGGACAGTGCATGCCTCATCGCACCCTGGCTGTGCTCATTGAAATGACATGAGGCCCATCTGTTGCCTTTGACCTTTGAACTTCACAGAGCTGGAGGCTGACAACAAATCAATGGATAGAAACAAGGCCAGGCTCGATATTTGCAGCATTTAGTTTGCGCTACACATTCAATGATGATAAAAAGTAAACACATCCAAAACAAAATTTTTGTTTGAATGAGCCTAGCAATTTTGGGTTTATTTTGTTCATTTATCACAGTCTTTTCTATGTATGTATGTATATACATGTTTCTATGTATAGTCACCAACAATTCACAAGCTACCAGTATGCAGATTTACACAGAATCTGATGGAAATTACCACAGAATAAAAGAAATATTGGTCCAACAAAGATGAGTTTCAGATTTTCAGAGTGTCTTTTTAATTATTAGGTTGCTGAAAAAGAAACAAAACAAACAAACAAACAAAAAAAAAAAAATTAGAACACGGAGGCATTTATGTACATTTACAACCAGCCCTTTGAGTTGTGGCCATGGATGAAATTGAGTCTACTGTTGGTCGATCTATGGTATGTAAGCACGCAAACTGTGACTCCATCATATCAGAGGTGACCCTGACTTGCCAATATGACATTTATTTTTCAAGATTAATATTGACCTCATATATATCAGCAAACCAGTGTATCATCCATTCCAATGTCTGCACTCTTACTCAGGCCATTCTGAGCAGAAACGGTGGTCAAGGTCCTTACTGCATTGTTAATTAGAGACATCGCCTTCAGGCATCTTATAATTCACCATGGTAGTACTGTGTTTCGTTCAGGCAAGAGCTCATTGATCTTCCTCACACATGGAGCCACGGGCTGGGGTTCACTGGAGAGTCAGTGTTTTGTTTCATGATGTAAAACCCTTAGATTAACCAGATTAGATCATTTGAAGTACCATGTACAAGTACTATGAGCCATGTCATACTCACCAGTCTGCTGCTCTGCAGGAAATATTTGCACTGATAGTATCTTAACACAGATTAAAACTGTCAAAAAGCTTCGACTGAAATTAACCAGTGAATAAAACAACTTTCTGTTTTAGAAGAAAATCAGGACAGCAGAGAGCTAGTATTGCTATTTAATTGTACTAATGGTTTAATGCCATATACATGACGTGCAATGTTTGACATGCAATGTGTTGCTGATCAGTCTTGTAGTGAGCACAGCGATCTCAAGATCGTTGATATGAAACGGAAGTCATCAGTGATGTGATGACTTTGAAAGTCATGTACGTGGTGACCAGTACATTAGTTAAGGCAACTCAGCAGCAGTTAAGTTTTTTCTTTCACTTCTTTCATTTAAATTTTCCAATTTGTATCACTAAACTGGGGGGGCACAAAGGGTTGTTGAGTTAGGGTTGTTGTTATTGGAGAAGCCCACTCATTGATGTTATTTTTGGTGGGCTTATTTTTCCTTTTCCCCATCACCTATCAGTAATTCTTTTCCACTTTCAGCTGTTTGTGTGTGTGTGTTCTGTGACATCATGTGATTTTACACTATCGTCCTTTGTCAGGGTGTTAACCCTTTCACTGTGACGAAGAGCAGAAAGGGAGCTGATTTTTTTAGTGGAGACACAGGCCAATCAACCATGCAAGTATATATATATATATATATATATATACACAGATATATACAAATACATATATTTACAGCTATACATATTTGTATATATACCTGTATATGTTCATACACATGTGTGTGTGTGTGTGTGTATATGTATATACACATACATATATGTATGTAGGTATTTATGTATGTGTATGTATGTATGTATGTATGTGTGTATATGTATATATGTGTATATATATGTATGTGTTTATATGTGTATGTATGTATGTGTATGTATGTGTATGTATGTATGTGTATATATGTATGTGTGTATGTGTATATATGTGCGTATGTATGTATATTTGTGTATATGTGTATGCATGTATGTATGTATATGTATGTTTGTGTATATATGTATGTGCTTATACATATGTATGTATGTGTAAATATGTATGTATGTATGCATGTATATGTGTATATATATGTATGTATGTGTATATATATGTTTGTATATGGGTGTATATACATATGTATGTATGTACATATACACATGTATGTATGTATGTATTTGTATATGTGTATTTATGTCTGTATGTATATGTGTGTATATATGTATGTGTGCATATATATATGTATGTGTGTATATTTGTACATATGTGTATGTATGCATGTATGTATGTATGTGTATATATGTGTGTATGTATGTGTATATATATGTATATGTATGTATTTATATGTGTTTATATGTATGTATGTGTATGTGTGTATACATGTATTTATGTATGTGTAAATATGTATGTATGTGCATATATGTATGTGTGTATATGTATGCATGTATGTATGTGTACATATGTATGTATGTGTATATGTGTGTATGTATGTGTATATATGTATGTATGTATGTATATATATGTATTTATGTGTTTATATGTATGTTTGTATATGTGTGTATAAACGTATGTATATATGTGTGTATATGTATGTATGTGCATATACATATGTATGTATGTGTATGTGTGTATGTATGTATGAATGTATGTATATATGTATGTATGTGTGTGTATGTATGTGTGTATACAAATGTATGTGTATATGCGTGTATGTATGTATGTATGTGTATATATGTATGTTTATATGTATATATATGTATGTGCATATACATATGTATGTATGTGTATATTTCTATGTTTGTATGTGAGTAAGTGTGTTTGTATATATGTGTATGTATGTGCATATACATATGTTTGTATGTGTATGTTTGTATGTGTTTGTATGTATGTGTATGTATGTATGTAGGTATGTGTATATGTGTATGTATGTATGTGTATATGTGTGTGTATGTATGTATGTTTGTATATATATGTATTTATGTGTTTATATATGCTTGTATATGTGTGTATATACATATGTATATATGTATGTATGTATGTATGTGTATATATGTACGTATGTGTATGTGTGTGTATGTGTGTATGTATGTATGTATGAATGTATGTATGCATGTATATGTATGTGTATATATATGTACGTATGTGTATGTGTGTGTATACATATGTATGTGTATATGTATGTATGTATGTGTATATATGTATGTTTGTATGTGTCTTTATATGTATGTATATTTATATATGTATGTTTGTATGTATGTTTGTATATGTATGTATGTATGTTTATGTGTATGTGTATATGTATGTATGTGTGTGTATGTATGTATATGCATATACATATGTATGTGTATATGTGTGCATGTATGTGTATGTATGTATGTATGTATGTGCATATACATATGTATGTATGTGTGTATACGTATGTATGTATGTATGTGTGTATATGTATGTGTATATGTATGTATGTATGTGCATATACATATGTATGTATGTGTATATTTGTGTTTGTATGTATGTGTGTATATGTATGTATGTATGTGTGTTTATGTATGTTTATATGTATGTGTGTATATGTATGTATGTATGTGCATATACATATGTATGTGTATATTTGTATGTTTATGTGTATGTGTATATGTATGTATGTGTGTGTATGTATGTATGTGCATATACATATGTATATGTATGTGTATATGTATGTATGTATGTATGTGCGTATATGTATGTTTATATGTATGTGTGTATGTGCATATACATATGTATGTATGTGTATATTTGTATGTTTGTATGTGTGTGTCTTTATATGTATGTATATTTATATATGTATGTTTGTATGTATGTTTGTATGTGTGTGTCTTTATATGTATGTATATTTATATATGTATGTTTGTATGTATGTTTGTATATGTATGTATGTATGTATGTGTATATATGTATGTTTATGTGTGTATGTATGTATGTGTGTGTATGTATGTATGTGCATATACATATGTATGTGTATATGTGTGCATGTATGTATGTATGTGCATATACATATGTATGTATGTGTATATTTGTATGTATGTCTTTATATGTATGTATGTTTATGTATGTATGTGTGTATATGTATGTATGTATGTATGTATGTTTATATGTGTGTATGTATGTGTATATATGTATGTTTATATGTATGTGTGTATATGTATGTATGTGTGTATG